>NC_061770.1:14467053-14770843 GCF_022458985.1 Mugil cephalus | reverse complement strand
AGAGCAAAGACGAGGAAGCAGGGCTAAAAGAGACAGGGGCTCAGACAGACAGAGGGCGAGTCAGAACGGAGGGCTAGGAGAGTGCAGACACATCTCAACATCACCTGTTTGGAGGAGACGATATGAATCAGTTTAAGTTCAAGAATGTGGTTTAGTGTAAATCATACACTGTATTCTCCCAGGACAAAAGGGGAACTCAACAAAATCACAATCAGTTCATTGCATTGCATTACATTTTTAGAATCCATACCTTCTAAATCTTTACATTTTTTCTTTTTCTTTCTCATTTTCAAAGTGCACGAAGAGGGGCAAACACTGAGGTCCAGTACGGAGAAAATAAGGACCCGAAAGCGCGGTAGGAAATATAAAGTTCAGTAGGAACGCTGGAAAGAAATGTCCTATGAGGTTGGACGGGTGGTGAGTCCATCTTACTGGACTTACAAGACCACTGTCCATTTTCATAACTGTCTCGATTTCCAAAACCCCGAGCACTGCTGGCAGATTCTCAACTGTGTGTTTCTGGAGATAAAAACAAAAACGGACTGGACAGTCGGGATTTGGTTTAAGTCGCAGCGCAGCAACAGCTGCATCATGGGGAATTTGCATTATTATCAACGCAGATAATCTGAGCTGTGCTTCTTTTCAGACCTCCAAGACCGCTTTGGTTTAGTAGCTATCATGTTTGCCTCCCATGTAAAACCATATGGAACTGGTTTCACCTGATGTTTAGCCCAGGGTGTTATTAATTCCCATTCTTTAGGATTTGAACAAAAAAAAACAAAAACAAAAAAAAACAAGCTTATTTAATCTTGACTCAAGCAAAGGCAACATGTGTATAACAGTGCATAACAAGTAACAGCTTTGCAAGTAAATGAAGGAAAAAGAAAAAAGGAAAGGATTGTGGTGTGGGAAACACCCCACACCACAACTGTCGGCTGATTCTGGATAGAGTAAAGCGGTAGTGGCCTTGTTGCATTGGCAGCAGGCCACTCCCCCTTTCCTTTGTGTTTACTCTCTTTGCCTGAGCCGAGGAAGGGTAACTATAAGAGTAATGAAATATTCAACAGAATCACGATAAGATAATCATTTGCTGACTTTGATTAATCAAGGGATAATAACAATGGATTATTCAAGCCCAGTGCAAACACCCTGAGGTTAAACTGCTTAACTATTTCCCCTGCCTTTGAACCCAGCACAGAATCAGTAGAGTAGAGAGGCCTATGAAACTGGACGGTGACTGGGACGTTACTGGGATGACGTTTCTTTAGTTTTTTTTACTGGACCTTACTGGACTGAAGTGTAGGGGGGACAATAAACCTACACTGATCAGGCATAACATTACAACCACTGACAAGTAAAGTAAATAACACCGACCATCTTGTGACAATCCAATGTTCTTCTGGGAAACGTTTGCACCTGGTATTCGTGCGCTTGTCATTTAGACATGTACCACCCACCTAGACCACCTATTATTTGAATAGCTAAATATTGAATGCAAAATGATGAGGACAATAGCACTAGGCCAAGTTTAATATAGAACCCATATGGTAGGTAGGGGGTTCCTACTTCAACTATCTTCAAGTATCTTCTTCAAGTATCTGAACAAGCTTGATCCAGAGAGGCCCCACCCCTCAACCCATGGGACCCCCACTAACAACATTCTGTTGCCAGACACGTCAGGACGTCCTCAGAAGGTCCGTGTCCATTCTCTGATGAGTCACAACTGCTTTGGAGGCACAAGGGAGACCCACACAATATTAGGAAGCTGGTCGCAATGTTATGCCTGATCATGTATGTCTACATTATGATAATGTAATCAAGACCAGTTCTGAGAATGCGTTACATGCTTCACACAAAACCGCATTCTTAAAGCTGAACTGATTCAAACTGTCTCTTATGGCGATGATGTTGGGATGCGTCGCCAGCTTGAATTCTGGGAAACACTGACGGGCGTTGATAACCGACCTTTGCTTTGCAGTCCTCATGAAAACCAATTTCATCATGATGCTTGATGGCCGCAGTTCTTAAAATGCTACAGAGTGACTGAATTTCATGTGTAAAAGAAACAATGGACTGTTGTTGAGTGACTCTCACCCCGTAATAGATTATTACAGTAGTGGAATATACGGTTATATACAACTGAAAGGCCTTCTAAAGGCAAAAGAAAGAGAAATCAGTCAATTAACCCACGAAAAGACTTACATATTAATTAAAATGATTCCAGGGTACGACATCATGGAGTTGGCAATAAGTACGGTTTATACTGTGCGCAGCTATCATCGAGGCAAACAGTAGCCACTTTGAAGAATCAATATGAAAAATATGTTTACATCTCTTTGTTTTGTCACCGCAGAATTCCATTTGTGTCTTTCATTATTGCTCCGCGGTAGAAAACAGCAAATATAATGAAAACCCCCTGAATCCGTATGTCCAAACCTTTATGCACATTGTTCTAATCAGAGATGTAAACAGCGTTTAGGTTCGCAGTGACGGCCAATGACACGACATGGAACTCCTCCCGCCTGTAGTGCCTCCCAATCAGCTCTGAGGCCTGGAGCTGTTTATCTGAGACAATAATTGTAAACCGTTCAAACGGCCCAACCCAGCCTCACCAGCCAAATGCCTTGCCATTGTGTAGATGGAGAAGAACTGTTTGCGATCCTAATGAACAACGCTATTATGGAGCGAGGGGTAACAAGTCGAATCCGTCTCCCTGGTGTAAACAGTGAGTGTGGTTTGCATGCACTAAATGCTTGCTACATTAAACCATCAGACGTCTGCTTATAAAAGAACTCATTGCTCTGAAAGCGTAAACCTAATGGCAACCCGGTGAATACCCAGGGTTGACAAAGTCGGAGCGTCTGGATTTATTTGTTGAGATGAATTTGTATGGTAAGAAGAGAGGATGTTTTGTTTTTTGAGAAATGACACATCTCCAAAAACCCTGATCTCAGATGGTTAAGGTTACAGGAAATTATATATATATATAGATATATATGCATATATATATTATCTATATACATATATTTCTACACTACAGCAGAGATGGAACTGCTGATGATTTTCAACACCACATTAAAACTATATCCTGTTTAATTATGTGTATTTATACATAATCATTTTTAATGTATTCTGTGTTTAATTTATCACACTTTTTTTTCTTTTTTTTTTAATCATATGATCATCACTACTGTGTAAATCAGTATTAGAGCATATTGCAGTTTTCTCTATAAGCTGTCTGGGGTAGGATGTCAAACTGAGTCCAACCCTGTCACCTTGAAATTCTGTTTATATACTGCTAATTTGTGTTTAGCGCTAAAGGGTTATGGAGTATGTGCGTTATGAGAATGAATTTTGGCGCCTTCAGTATTTCCCAGATGTGTCCTCCGGCGTTTAAATATAAATTACAACCTTGGGTTAAAGTGAGTTGGAGGTATAAAGTGTTTCTCTTCTCTCCTTTTTTTTTCTTTTTTTCTTTTACTCTTGGATCGTAAGTTTTTAGGAGTGTTTTCCTGTTCTGGTGGAGCTCCCGGCCAACACCTTGTCTCCCCTCAACAACCGAAGCAGGTGTACCAGGTGTTTGTAGCAGGTGTGTGTGTGTGTGTGTGTGTGTGTAAACTGCCATGTTGCCGGTGGGGTGCAAAAACCTGAGCCGGCAAGCGAGTGTGTCTCTTGTCTCTAACACTGATTACAGCTGACAACTACAAGACCGACCTCTGAGCACAGTGTTCCAAGCAAAACTGAATGCTGAAATTGGGATATTTCGGAGTGAAGGAAGACATGGTTGGCTGTCGATTCGAGTCACTTAGCCAGTGAGTTTTGGAAGGTGTTGGTGGATAAAAGGTGGGTCAGAAGACGAGATAGCTGCAGATTACAGCAGTCCATGAAGAAATGCAGGCTCAGGCTCAGACACTGTGCAGCACAAAACGAAACTGCCGTCGCTGACAGCAAAATGAATGAAGACCAGTTGCTGCTTGAATCCCTGGCTGTAAATGACAATAGCTTGGTCCGCTGCCTCCCGAATTCTTTTTCGTGTAGTTTTAAGCCGCATTTGCTGTTACCAACAGTTCCTACGGGTGTTGCCAAATCCTCCAAGAGAGTGATACTTCAACTAATGCGTGACCCACGATGATTTATTGCCTGAATTATTGTAGGATGTATTATGAATTTCTGTTGCTCAACATTAACAAATGACTCTATGTGTTTGGTTTAACACTTACAGCGCAGTCAGTAGACTAATAGTATCAGTCAAGGAGCGTTAATTCACAACTGCTTCACACAGTGACTGAATTGACTGAATCAAGTTGGAGTTCAGCCGCGTAAGTGTTTCAGTAACTGTACTTCGACTCATAATCTAATGTCACACTTCCTTCCATAAATCCCGAATCAATGCACGCGTTAAATCCTCACTTTTGCCCTTATCATAAAGTCTCACAAATCATAATTTAACTCTACCAAGTGACATTCCTGATTTTTTTCTCTTTTTTTTTCCCCTTTCTTTTACAGTCAAAATATTTGCACTGCTCGCGGATCATGTTCCGGTTTCTTTGTCTTTCTCTCGGTTTTGCCAGACAAAACTATCGTCTCCGTCACGCAGGAAGCGATTCGGCGGGACTATTATTGTGTTTGAGATAGAATGGCTTCTGTTAACGTCTGACAGGTTATTTTTTGTAATTTGCAATATTTAATTTCACAAGGTTTAATGATTAACACGCTGCAAAAACAGCAGACATCAGACCACCTTAGCAAGTCCGGGGTAGAAACCCGGAGCAGCTACAGTATGTGGTTTCATGATGTAGAATTAATAGAAATGTGAAGCATAAATATCCTGAATTTTACGTTACTAAAGGCAAAAAAGCACCTCTGCTCCTTCTGGCTGGTCTGGGTGAGAGCATCAGCCGAACACCTAACATGCTATGTTTTCATAACATGGACCGTGTTCTATGATAAAATTCACCACAGTTTATTTTTGTAAATGTCTAATGAATACCCGCTTTCCCTATTAATCTCCCAGCTATGGCACGAGAAAGAAAAACAGCAAAGTTGTTAAACAGCTGAGCAGCAGTCCCATTTTTTTCACCCACACAGTCATACCTTCTTATAAAAACCTGGAGGGCCGATACGCACTCCAAACTTGGCAGATAGTCTGACTTCGGTTTGAGGACTTCCCTGGTGTTTTTCTCCCTGCACTTTCTGTGGTTCTCCGTCTCTCTGTCTCCCTCTCTGTCTCTCTTTGCTCTTTTTTTTTTTTCGAGGGGGGGAATTCACCTCCGTAATTTATTTCATGCAGGAAAAAGATGTTGCGGGTTCATAAATCAAAAGCACTTTATATATAAAAAAAAAAGAAATGAAAGCCGCCTGCATATGGGATGTTTTAGCTCACATTCTTAGCAATTTGACATGTAATAAAAGAAATATGGAATTTTCACCTCAGGTCTCTATCAATAAAACAAATGTGAGCACTGAATATCCTCTGTGTTCTCGCACTCGCACCGTATCGTGGCATTTACATAACTTGATTTGTTAGACACAGGAGTGGGTGCCTTAGCTAGTAGTACAAACAGACTACACGTACGGCAACTGTAAGTGTGATTTACACCCGTGAAAAGGCCATTTTTACCGTAGCAGATATATGGTTTAAGACCGTTCGATGACCAAGTTTCCCAGAACATGAAAAAAAAAATCTCTCAGACAGGTTTATACTTCACCCTAAATCTTTCCCTCAGATGTTTTTCGCAGGACTTTTTGGTTTCATTAAAGAAATCAGATACTAAATATACTTCAGTTCTGAAACAAAAGACCCTCAACTTTCAGTCAGTAATTTCTCTGAGATCCAATCACGACCACTTAAATCCCCGGATTCTTTTGAAGTGCGTACGCCATTCAGAACGTATACCTGTGGTCTAAAGCGTATCTGAGCGCTCTACATGGTAGCTTAATTTTATTTTTCCCCTGTCAGATCGAATCTATCATTCTGCATACCATTTGACTTATAGCATAACTGGTAGTCTTCTTAAGCCAACACTGATCACTTTAATCTGGTGCTGCTGTTTGTGGGTTTTAAACGATCAGGTTGTACGAGGCTGCGCAGATCTCCCCCGAGGAGGGCTCATGTTACTCTGGGACACCACTGACAGCTTCCACTACTGCCTCTTGCTCATTTTTCATTTGATGGTGCTAGATAGCTACTTACTCTCTCCACAACTAAAGCCGAACCATGCGAGGGGAAAAACACAGCGGCTTTTTGAGCAGCGCTAAAGCAGAGGCGAGCACATGATTTTTAAATTATGTAACTAATGGGAGATGTTTGATAAAATTGCTTTGGTCACCTCTTCTTTCTCAGCCTGCTCTGCTTCACTGATGTGTGTTGCCTCTGCCTGCGAGGACGGATCATGGGCTCTTCAAACTAACTAGATGGAAGTCATCTTGGGCTGTCATTCATACGTGAGTGTGCATGCTTCTCTTCTCCGCTTAGAGGAGCAACCGTTCATTGTCACGGGGAAGACGATAACCCCCTCCCCTCTCTACCCCTCACAGGTTTCATGAGATTGAAACGTTACATGTTATGGTTTGTCTTTAACAACAGATGCTGCAGAATGCATTTAATGGCTCCCAACTTAACCCCTTACGGGGCAGGGAACCATATATGGTAACTTGAGCACACATTTTAAATTGTGTCCCTGTGCCTCTCAGTGAGGTTTAGGAGCATGTGGTTTTCACTAAGCCAATCGGTAAAGATCAAGGCGACATTCTCAGGTCAAATCCTTGTCAAATATGGACCATGAACACTGAGTGTAACTGCTTTCTTGGGTACCATGAAGAAAGTTGTCTAATGTGATAATGTGGGGGTCTTCAACGTTTTTCAGGCTAAAAACCCTCAAAGTGATGAAGAGATTAACTAGGGACCCCCAACTTACTATATGTTCTTCTATTTTTTATCTATATCTATATTTAACTTGGCCTTCTGCATTATAATTATTATTATTATCATTTTCCATTCAATATTAAGCTATTAAAATAATACACAGGTTCAAATATTAATTTTTTTGCAGTGTGCATCTGGGATTTCACCTGGGGACCGAATAGGCTCTCAAACAAACAATTCGCTGAATTAGTGAAGTGGTGATAACATCTTTTGCCTCCATTTATCCCTTTACTAAAATATGTTGGATTCATGTTAATGTGTATTTAAAGAAATTGTACTTGTGTGGGGGAAAATTAATATAATATATATATATATATATATATATATATATATATATATATAGCAATGAGTTCTATATAGCAGTAAATATATGTACCCCCCCCCCCCCCCCCCCCCCCTTGCAGTACCTCTGCAGACCCACGGGGGTACTGCAGGGGGGGTCGCAAAATCTTTGAGTGATTAGACAATTTTCATATTTTTAAAAATAATAAATAAATAAAAATGATTCACCACTACATTTAGCTATGTGTACATGTAAAGGTATGTGTGTTTATGACAGTTGCACAGCCACCCTACTGTTGCACATGTTTGAAATTTGAACCTGTATTATCTGAACAGCTTAACATTGAATGCAAAATGATAATAATAATGTATACTTATAAATAGCACTAGGCTGAGTTTAATATAGAACACATGAACACATAGTGTTAGTAATTAGAGGGTCCCTACGTAATCTCTCCACCATTTTGGGGGTCAATGGCCTGAAAAACGTTGAAGATCCCTGGTCTAAACACATATTTACATTTGTTTACCGCTTAAGGGCAAGGAACCATGTATGATAAATTCAGAAATGTTAATTTTCTCCATGAAAATTGGGAATCTACAATAAAATCATGAAAGTAAAAGAAGTCTTGTGAGGCCCTACAATAACAATAACACTGTTGAAATTTTGAATTTCCAAGTATTTCAGTGAGTGCCCTATAAAGGGTTAGGCAACAATCTTATCCACTGAAAAAGGTGCATCTTTGCTAAATAAAGTCCTGTAAAATGAGACTATGAATGAACAGTGAGAGAAGTCAGTGAGCTGGTGGCTGCAGCAGGTCCAGTCTGCACACAGTCCCCCCAGAGCTGCAGTGCGGAGGGACAGGTCTAAAAGGAATGTCAGTCTCTCAAAACCCTTCGGGTGAGGACTTAGGAACCACGGTCTGACTCAAAACACCTGCGCCGTATAGAGGCCAGTGTACAGAGCGCTTCAACATCCTGGTCCAACATACACATTCATGAATGTTCGCTTTCACACAAACACACGTGCAAGGGCTAAACACACGAGCGCACACAAATATAAATAAAAGCCAGTTGTGTTCACACATACACGCATCATAGAAAAAAAATCATTCAAATACTGCACATATAGCTTGTGTCATCTTTTCCATGCCTACCTAACCCTCTCTGCATAAGTGGCATTTTTCGTGCAATGAAATACTATACATAGGTTATAGAAATGGACAAGACCCAAAAATGCTCTACACTCCCAAATAAACTTCCCCTCTGCTACTTTTCAGACTTTCAGGAAGAAAAAAAAAAAGCCCTCTGCAGACAGTGAGCTATTTGTACAGGTCTGTAGCATGTCTGCAGGCGTGCACTGGACTGTTGCTGGGATGGGTGACTGGTTTTACTGGTCTACCTCTGTTCACCTCAGTGCGAGCCACGGGAGAGGCACGGAGTGAGTGGAACAGCGTGATCAGGGCAGTGGAAACAATTTTCCTGGGCAGACCCCTACGTGGTGCCTTGCAGGCGACTTCCTCATTACGGGGTACCTTGCTGAAAATCCCATTGATTGCACAGGATGTCTTCAGACCCAATTCGAATTTATTAAGTCTGTGATTTCCGCACAGTGTAGAGAATAAAGCTCTGTCCTTGTGTGGTCAGCCTGGAACACCTGGGATATTTTAGGTTCACCTCCTCAAGACAAGAGTTTAGTTCAGTTTCAAACTATTTCCAGCACCCGTGTTTTGGGTAGTCGCCATGCGGCACTATCTAAGCGGTATAAAATGAGGTGCACTGCAGGATACCTTTATAATCTAAAGTGTCTCATTAGCGTGGCCCCGGGGCTGATGGCAGACTGCTATGCATCAGATTAACACGCCGCCTTAGATAGTCTTAGCTTGTTTTCCTGGGCAGACAACGCACTGCGGCGCTCCAGTAGTCATTTAGAACCCCAACACGAGCGATGAGCTAAGGCTAAACTGGAGAACGGCCAGGATTCAAAGCTCACACATAGCTTTCATAGACAGCGATAGCCCTAATGTAGTGGACACCTGATCTGGCTGCTTGGAAAAGACGAGCACACGGATCTCGTGCGTGTGTGTCGGTGTCATGTATTGTCTGTGGATAGAGCGCTGTTCTCACTTTCGTTCCTGGCTGTCTTCTACATAAACAGGAAATCGTAGTTCTCTTTGTTGACATCCCAGAGGAAGCTTCGAAGAGCCAGAGAGAAGAGAGACATGGTTTGTGTGACAGGGAAGTACATGAAAAGTGAAACGCGAGGGCCGGTGAGGAGAAGGGAGACAGCGAGGGAAATCTTGGCACCGGGGACACTTCCCAGTTTGCCGCGGGGCTGAATATATTTTGTCCATGTTGTATATTTGAGCTTTGGTGTCAGAATGACTTTCCTTATTATTACGTTTTACCACCAGAGCCAGTTTGACACACTTTCAGCTTTTTATCTCATTTGATTTTCTTTATACTCCAGAGTTGTCATCATTATATATGTTTTGCATTTTCTCAGCATTAGAAATATGCACATCAGTAATGGGGGAATAGGATTAGTGCCACATCGGGTTTGTGTCTTAATGTAATGTGCATTAGGAAATATAGACTGTGTCAAATGCATTTCACGTAACGACTTCAAATCTCAAATGCGGTTTTTACGCCATTCACAGTTGTCTTCGTCTTATTTGCTGTGAAACTAGCTTAATTTTGTCATGCGAGCCGAAAAGGAATATGGAGACCAATTCCCAGTGAATACAAGGTCTCTATTTCCTACAAATGAGATAACTGGCTTTCCTCTAAGTTGTGAAGTCAAGTCATACAATATGAATTCAAGTCAAAGTATATGAACTCTCTGGATCCAAAGGCACATTATTATTCTATGTGTCAATTATGAATAATGTTTTCCATCCAGGACCTAGGCTCAGGAGAACTTCACATATAACGATGTGCACTATTGTGCGGTATGCACACATTTCTGCGTTTGTCTGTGAGACCCAGGGGAACCGAATTTCTGCATGTAAGAAGACCTAAAGCTGGCCCTCTCCTTCTGCCTGACGCTGCAGCCAATCATAACCTTTCCCCAAAAACCTGAGTTTTGTGTATGAGCATGCACACGCAACTCACACACATCATCGGTTCAGTGCCAGAACCCATTCATCAGGCCCTCATAGCTGGGCCCTGTCAACCTCCAGCCCCCGGCCTGTAGGCCTCAAGCCAGGGGCTCGAGTTCCAGGCTCCCCGCCAGTCTGTCATGGTGCTGGGCCGCAGGCCAGCCTTCCATCAGCTTTGATGTGAGCTGGATAACCAAATGGCTGAAGAAGGGTGGCCCCTGAGCACAGGAGTTACACAGCGCACTGAGTGGGTCAGCGAGCTACCACAAGCGTTCAGAATGTGCGTGCGCACGCATGTACACACTAACAGCAGATCTGTCCAAGTTGTAAATGTTTATTTTTTATTTTTTTTTTACTGATGTTTCCATTGCATACAATGCTTATAAATTAAATTAAAGCGCGAAATATTTTGTATTCTAATATGATTAAGTGGGCCTAATTGTTTGATTTGGAGGCTTTGAAGAACTCTGGCTAATTAACACTGCAATAAATACACATTTTTATTGCTCACACGCTGAGCTGTAATTTGTCAGATTTTCATCACGCTGAAGACTGAAATATAGCATTTTATTGGCACTGTAAGCCTAAGAGATTGATTGCGTTGGAGGAAAGCAAGCAAAAGCAATGAACTGTTGAATTATGTTGTGTTTTACACTAGTGTGCCAGCGCTCTTCTGAACAGGCAGGTTAATCCCACTCTGCTTCTCACTCCTTTTCTCGTAATACATAAATACATGCAGGCACATGTGCAGAACCCTCACATTTCTACCCTCATTCACACAGCCGGCACACAAATCTAACAGCGGGTTGTGCAAGACTCATTGCAAAAAAACCCAACAAAAAAAACACTTTACTCGACTTAAAACAGCATTCGTGTTTCAAAAACAACAAACACTGATAAGTGTGCAGGTGCTGATTGACAGTCAATGCGATATGAACTATGAAGGGAAAAATTGCATTTTGATCTAATCGGAGCTGTAGTTTTGCTAACCGTTGCCTGACCTTGATTTTGTTAGAGGAGGAAATTATTTTACCAAAACGCTGGACAGCAGCCTCACCTCATATCTCCGGCTGATTTTTTTTCGCTATGTTTTGTTTTTGGTGCCTCTCTATCTTATTTTTCCGTCATCTTTTGCATTTTTCCGCCGGGGTCTTCGTATCAGAAGGAATGTTTTGTCACCGGGCCCTTTTGTCAGCTTGTTAAACAGAATCAATTAGCGGCGACGAGAAAGGGAATTCATCTTTCTCCGAGGTCAGCGAGGCTGGCCGGGCTACTACATCCACCCAGTCCAATTAATTCCTCATGAAGCAAGTTCCTCTTTAGATAATCTGAAAAACAAACTATCATCATACGTGAAAAATTCTAAATCTCCCTCCGCAGTGTTTATTAGTTTAGTAATTACTGCTAAAATGTGGCAGCTACGTTTTAGAAAAGCTCCGGCCCATTCCAAAGCGGACAAATAAACACAACACACAATATGTGGGAATGAGCTGGCCTTTCGGAGCCCCCCTCTAAGAGCAGTCAAAACCAATAGGAAATGTGAATGTTCCACAAGCAGACACAGAGCTTTATAGAAGGACATTCCCCCTTTAAAAAGGTGTTAGGTTTATTGGATCTAGCGGGACTTTACCTGCGTATCCAACTATTCCATTTTTCCGTCTGGGCCGCGCTGATTCATTAACCACAAAGACCTCAGTGTAATGCCCCTGTTTAAACACCTTATTTCATTAAGTGTTTTTTAATGAGGGCGCTAACTAGCCCAGGTGTCAGTCATCAGGGTAAGGGATGGCCAAGGCTGCTGGAAAATATGTCTTTCTGTGGTCCATTACATTTTTCCTGTGACGGTAAAATGTATGATGAGTGTATGTGTCGATTCTTCACAAAGCACTCAATGCAAGTGCATCCCGTGCGACTTGTCTGTGGTGGCGAGGGGTTTATTTTATTTTTTTTCTCTCGTAGTGCTGCTCCTTAATAAATGAGCTAGCAGTGACACGGCTTCTCAGTTTCACAAAAGCATGACTGGGCCTCTATACTCTCACCAGTAGCAATAACACAGTCCATTTGCTGTACTTATTTTTAATGCTGCATATTAGTTGTCTGTGTCTCAGGCTGATGGGGGACAGAATGATCTTCACCTGCCTTTAGTTCATTCATTTCATCATTCAGTGTAATGAATCACCAGTCTGGGGTAGATGGAAACTTGTTCTTCTTCTCCATTTTCCTCCTCCTCCTCCTCCTTCCTCTCTCTTCTCTTTTGATTTTAATTATCACCATCACATGCAAATGGCATTTTTCTAAATCTGGCGAAGGAGGGGAAGTTTAAAAGTCTGAGAACTTGTGCTCGACTGATTGATTGCCTCCGGTGGCCAAGGACCCACCGAGGATCCCTCTTAAACCTGAACTTCAACACTTCACTCGATACGCTTCATTAATACGAGCATTAAAGCAAATGACTTCATTGCGCGGACCGGCGTGTGCATCAGTCACTGTCTGCCTGCTTCCTCCGCTGTTACCTCTGCGAGTTTCTCTTCTGTGTTTTATCTCTTTGGCGCAGCGGCGCACTGGATACATTTTGTCCCTGTTTTCGTCCCCGTCTCCAAGCAGAGCCTGTTATCTTAACCGGTTCTCCGGGCGGAACAAATTCGGGGTGAAACTTGAAGAACGGGAAGCGTGTTTTTTCGAAAACGGGTGATGTCAGAGAATTCCAATTTCGAGGTGGTCTTTGACATAATTTATTGATTTAGTAATCGTTACATGGAATGCTCTGGGAACGCCCCAGATGGCTGCAAGAAAGATCATTTTCGCATAAATATCAACATTTGCTGCTTCTGTAACATTCTGTTTCGGTCTCAGCAGTCTCATGCATCTTTGCGTTCTCTCTTTTTTTTTTTTTTTTTAGACTGTGTACAGAACCACGGCAGGTGTGAAGTTAGCAGTGCAAAGGTGAGATGAAGATGGGGAAGGAGGCTTCAATAACCGCAGCGCTGTGTACTTTAACCGTAACCGGGCAAAACTGCACTGAGGTCAGAGCGACACCAGGGGCCCACTTCATCGTAATCCATCGAGGCTTAGCTAGCTGACAGAATCACTCAGCTACTGGCTCTGACCTGGCTCTCAGCTCTCTGTGGGGCAGTGCTATGCCCCCCCCACCTCTCCTCTCCCACCCACACACCCACCCACACACACACCATCATCATCACCACAGAAAAAGGAAAGGGAAGAGCTCTCATGGCATGCCCTTGACAATAAGGCTGTTACTTGAATCTACGCCTGCTTGTAAACACGTCTCCTTGGGTAAAATACTACATGCACTCCTAGAGGAAGCGGCGGTGCAAGGGTGCAATGACGGCGCGAGCACGTCTAGCCTGCGCCGACTAAGAACTCTGATCTATGTGACAGGAGAACAGTGATATACAGAAGCACAAAGCGCCGCGCGACCAGAGCAGGTTGAACGTCGGGGATGAAATACTCCACGGCGGATGTTTACCTTCCCAGCGTATGCTCTGTAAAATCAATTGAAGCGCTTCTACATAAAGGAAAACTCTCTTCGGTGAAATGGACGTTCTGTATGACATTTAAGACAGAATAACAGGTTGTAATGCTTTACTGTCACATGAAGGTGGATATGCTTCCACATCTGTGAGCAATAAAGCAAGGAGAGCTGCAGTGCTCCATACTGCTCGAGCGCTGCTGCGATCTCACACACACACATACACAAACAGCTATTCTGCTGTGTTTACCTTTCCAATTACAATTATTTCCTGGGATGTTTTCCATCATTCTGTCTTGCAACTTTATTCCGAGCTTTAATAGTCATGATTATGGGATTGTAGGACATGGGAATAATTCTGAGAAGCTAACTAGTTCAGACCAATACGAGACAAACTCACCTAAAACCTCAGACTAATTCTATTCCTATCCCTCCCTCTCGTTCCTTAACAATTACGCACACACACACACACACGCAGGAACCTCAGCTATGCGCGATGAAAGTCGTGACCTCTACGCGTAACCTTTCTATTTTCAGGCGGAGTTCTGCCCCATTGAAACAACTTGCGGCACGAGCGGTTTCTCAGGGGGTACACTGGGCCGGAATTGGCATCGAGAGCGTGGGGTGGGGGGGGGGGTAACTCTGTGGAACCGACTTGTCTCTCTGATCCAGTCCAGACCGTTTTGTGACGTCACGGTGTGGTACTCTCCCTCTCTAAAACACACAACCACAATCTCAAATAGTTCTAAATGCAGCTTTGCGGAGCGTTCTCGTTTTGGCCTGGTTGCCGTTTTACATCAAGAGCCGGGAAATGGAACAAGCTCCACTTTGGCTTGGAAAGACGAGCTTTGCCAGACGGTTGCACTGACAGCACTTTTTTTTTTTCTCTCCCCCCACTTTTGGTGCAATTGTAGGTATTTTCTCCAGCGACAGTTTGATTCGACGTAGTGACACGAAGGGGTTGCAACCACTCATATATTATAACCACCTCAGAGTCCACCCAGCCACAGTGCAGCATGGCAAAAAAATAAATAAAAAAAATGGAATATAGTGGAGTTCAAGCTGAGGTTTTGTTTCACAGATGGTAAAATGTGGTGTAATTGGAATACCTCAATATGTGTAGCAGGGTATATTGCGGATATAAAAGAATATTAGTTCAGCCTTTTCCACTGCAGGAGGGGGAGAAAAAAAATCAACAAAACAGGCTATTTATGAATGTACAAAGTCGCGGTCAGAAGATCTGGCTTCAGCGAGAGGGAGTTTGCCTTATATCAACCAGCTGCTTTGTTTTAGGAAAGCACAACTTGTCACGTAATCGTCCTGAAGAGCCTCAGAGGAATTTTAATGCACTGGAAGAAGAATAGAGCAAAAACCACCCGATAACTTGAGAGAACCTCAGTTTTTGCACAGGCCGTTCTCTTAATCATAATAATTATTACCTTTGAATGAAGAGCAAAAACATACACAGCTGCGACGACGCATTTAAGGCACAATTAAAGCTTTTTTTTTTTTTTTTTTTAAATAAAACCACCATTTTTGTGTTTTTCTTGGAAGAAAAAAACAACTTTAGTTAAAATTTATTTTCTGTAGAGATAAAGAGGAGGGACATCTGAGAGCAATGGAAAGTATACTTAACACACTCTGCTGCCAAGGTTTACAGGTGATGGGAAGCTACTCTGGGAAGTGCTTTGGCAATGAACGCTTAATTGTGTGTGCAAAACCCACATCACACCTAATCGCCCCGTGACCACAGACCCAAAAAGATGCCATTATTCTCTGCAGGACAGATATATAAATATTTACGCAGCCGCCTGCATTAGCTGTCAAACTGGCAGGAAAGGTGGCTTTTTTTTTCTTTTTTTTTTATGGAACCACAGCGAAACATCTGAGCATTTTGTCCAAACATTTGGAAGTATCCGTGCCTCTTCAACGCCAGTGAAAGTCGTACCTGTGCACCTGTGGGTTTCAGGTTTCCTCCGCCTGCCGTGCACCTGGATTTCTGTTTGCGCCGCAGCCAGAGCGTAGGAGTCCTGCTGGTATCGAGTCAGTCACTCATCCTCAAGGAGCCTCGTCCAGCATGACTCGACCTTCGTGTACATGAGAAATCCAAAGCTCGAAGGGTGATTTTATATCCTTATAAACCCAGCTGTTGACAGAAGGTTCAAATATGTAAAACCTCTTGCTGGTCCCCATCTCCTTTGAGCTCATTTTACACTCTCTCTCCCTCTCTCCCTCTCTCTCGTGCTGACCTTGCATTTTTCCCCTCTTGCTTTTGCTTATTGGCCCGTGTGACACCAATCAGAAACATAAACACTTTCCACGATGCGGCGGGGTTTGTGCAAATAGGTGCACATGCAACGGAGCGGAGACGCACAGACTCGCACCAGAGGGCTAACTGACAGGGTCACATATGGGATGTGCTCCTAAAGTCAGTATCATTTTACAAGTGTAAATATTAGTCGATGTCAGGAGCATTTATACTGTAATGGTAGTCCTTCAGCTCTATTTCCCCGAAGCTCTTTCTCCCCGCTCCTCACCCTCGGGCCTCTCTCCCTGCAACCCCTCGCCTTATTACCCCCTTCTCATTCAGCCCTTGTGTAATCCCCCATTCCTCATTACCCAATCTGCTCTCCGGTTTTCTGCGTCTTCTCTTGAGCACCAGCGGTCTCTGACAAGGCCCAGTCGCGTTCCAGACATCCCAATTTCCCCCACATTGAAAATCCCCACCCCCCTCTTCTTCTTATTCTCGTGACACGGTATGATTAATCCCCCCCATTAACTGATCCACCGTCACTGTAACGTCGAGGAGCACTTATAAAGCAACCTCGACCGTCCCCTAGAGAGAAACTTAATCTTCAGGCCATCTTCCAAAGATCTCAAGCGAAATCTTCGACTTTTTCGCGCACTACGCGCCTAAAGCAGATGTGAGCCAAAGTGGGTTAAATGTTAGACCCAGCTCAAACTCGAAACTTGCCAAAGGATTGAAGAGAAGGGATGAAGGTGAAAGCCTTGACTTGATTTAAAAAAAAAAAAAAAAAAATGTTATTTTGGAGTTAGAGTTTAAATGGGAATTAAAGCCACTGTTCGAAAGGATTATTTAGCAACACTAAATGAAACATGAAAAGGTTCCTTTGCAAATACAGAGACTAAATACTTCTCCACTGGTTTTACATTTGATATTTATTGAAACAAAGTAGAGCATTGAGCCAGAAGTACAAAATATCAGCTATAACACATTAACAAAACTCAAATTCATAGAGAAGCTTATAAATATACATAGTTGGATTGGTGGAAACATGTTACCTATTGGGAATCATCACAGGGATAGTGAGTGAAGTTAACTGAGTGGCACTGAAAGTCGGTGGCGACGCCAACGTCTGAACATCTTCGACGTAATGTGAGTGTTTGTGTATTTGGGTGTTAACAGCAAAGCTAAACCATGAGTGACAAGACAAAGAACTGGTTTCAAAAGTATAAGGTGCATTTCCCTTTTACAAAAACAGTGAAGAGCCGCATTAGTGAGAACAATTATTATTATTATTATTATTTTTAAAAGTGACCTTAAAACTCTGGGATTTCTGACTAAATACTGACTAATACCGAGATTCTGCTTTTCTGCTTTTAAGCTTAAAGGACGATCTGGTTAAAGAAAATAAATACAGTTTACTGATTGGTTGGATAGACATACTATATACACAGAGCACGGAATATTTCACCACTGTAACCACAACATTGCCCATATATATTCAAACCTTGTTAAGTACTGTAGAATAATGTTAAATGGATAATCTGAATTAATATGGAGACAAAAAAAAAAAAAAAAAATGTAGGCTATAATATTGATATATTGATAACAGCTGAACAGACACGTACAGACAGGTTTAAGCCTCTGTATCAAAGTGCATAATGGTGGAGGGCTTGTTGCAGCACCTGGGGAACTCTAAGGCTTCTGGGACAGCTTAATAAATGGCCCAATCCCCAAAATAGCCCTCTTGTTGTACCCATTGTACTCTGAGGACTCGTACAAATCAACAGTGTTCCTTACTGCACACGTGGCGAGAGGGGACAGGCTTCGGTAAGGACGCGAGGGCTTGTTTGGGACGGGGCCCACGAAAACAAAATCCTTACCCCCGCAGCACAGGCGGGTTTCTCCTCTCAACGCGGCCGTTCTCCCACCGCAAATCAGGACCTCTTAGTCGGCTGTGCCACAAATATCAAACCTTAATCGTGTTAGAAATGGAGAGGCACGGCCCACTTTCACAATCAGTGTGAACCATCTGAGGCTGAAGATTTTTTTTCTAGACTTTAAAAAAAAAAAAAAAAGAAAAAAAAAAGGGTGAGGGCAGGGCGGGGAAAGATTTCCAGCCAATTTCAGGCACTTAAAGGGTTTAAAAGAAATTGGCTAGAGATGACTGGGCCAAAATAAAAACATAAGAATCTCAAAATAAATATTTCACAATACTCTCAGTTTCTGAAGACATAAGATTTTTTTTTTTGTTGAAAAAAAGAGTGTCTTTTTGCAAATGGCATAATTGTTTAACTCTATAAATATAATTTATATAGTTTCTTTCTTCCATTCTCTCTCTGTGTTCGACTCCGTTGCTCATGAATGCACACAGATGCGAGCCCATCGTCTGCAAGCGAAAGCGCGCGCGCGCGGGGGCAACGCTCCTCCTCTCACTTGCACACGAATTGGTCTACGATTTTGGTGCAGCGCTTGCACTTGACGTAGCAGCACCAGTGGAACTTGCAGTGGCAGCGCTCCACTATCTGGGCCTTGTACTGGTCGTAGCCCCTGCCGCAGCACATGAGCTCGCACCCATCCATGCCCTCCGAGGTCTTGTTGCAGAGGCGCCCCACCGTGCCCAGGGAGCCAGTGCTCTGGTTCTTCAAGCAGTAGTCCGGACTGGACTCGATGTACACCAGGTCGTGGCTCGTGGGAGCGTTGAACTTGCTGTGCATCTGCACGAGCTTCCCGCGCGTGTTGAGTTTCATGGCCGCGGCGCTGTCGTACTTCTCCTTCAGCGCGTCGCCCACCTTGCGGAAGTCGGCGAGCTGCAGCCAGCAGGTTTTCAGGCTGCAGGAGCCCGACACCCCGTGGCACTTGCAGGACACGTTGGCAAGGTCTGACACAGTCTTAAAGGGGGAGAAGAAGGAGAGAGAATTTGAGGAGCTTGCGAAAGTGATTATACTAATATTATATATTTGCATAATGTGCTCCTCCATAACTCTATAAAACACAGAGTGACCCTGTCCGTGCCTCCACCGGCGCACAAAATAAAATGTTTGTGTCTGCTCATTTGTCCTACTTGAAAGAGTGCAGCCAGGCAACAGATATCTGGCATTGTGTTTCCTTTGAGGTGGTTTCAAGATGTTTGGAAAGAAACAGCAAGCCCAGAGCTGTCTCCTGTGACTCCATCTCCCTACAGATCAAAGCCTCAGGAGGGGAGAGCAGATGGAGCTGTTACGCAGATGATCAGCGGAGACCTATCTGATCCACCTGGATTGTCTCAGTTCCATACCCCACTATCTGGTGAAGCCGCCTTTCTGCTAGTTTATTGAATGAAAGCTTAAATATCTGTGCGTGCGTGTGTGCAATTCAGGTGTCTTACCCTCCTTCCTGCCTCGTTGTTGTGCAGATTCATCAGCAGCCGCGCACTCTCGTATGTGCCTTTGGGGTAGCTCTTCTCCCTCTCCCGCGCGTCCACAAACTCCTTGGAGAACCTGTAGCCGTAGTTGAGGTTGTCTCCGCAGCCGCCCCACAGCCAGTCTCTGGGCAGGTCTTTGGGCCGCGCGGCGCGACTGCACCCGCAGCTCGAAAGCTCCCCCTCTCTGCAGGCGCGGCTCACCGCGTTCACCACTCCGGCCGCGCTGATGGCGTAAGTGAACGCCGTTTCTCGGCTGCCTGCGGAGCACACCAATGGGAGAGACACGTCACATTTGACGCAATTAAAAGACAAAGCAAAGGAGAAAATCTGCCCGAACGGCGCCCTGTCATTTGGTGTGGGTTTCGCGTGTTTACTTTCTGTGTATCGAACGCGCCTCGCTGTCACTTTGCTTAAAGAGCGCGCACGGTGTTATGAGATGTGATGTCATGTGACAGCATTTACCATACACTCAAGATTACAGAGCACTTCAGCCAAGCGCTGCAGGCTCGTCATCGGCAACATGCTGAAGAGTGTAATCTGGTTTGCTGTTGTTGGGCCTTGGCCAGAAAGAAGAGAGCGCCCTCCAGTGACAGGGGTCCTTCTTAACAAGCGGCTGCCGTTTTCAGCCAAATTGGGGGCGACGTCAACCCTTTCACTTTATCTGTCATGAGTGGGTGATCCTGGAGCCACTGCTCATTAACTCCCACCACTTCCACCCTCGACATTTACTCTGCGGAGACTGGAGCTTGACAGGTTTACAAAAAAAACAACAACTCAAAAATGCGCGTAAGCAGTTTTTGTTGTCACTCTGCAAAAGCCACAGAGAGACAGGGAGAGGAGATAAGTGACTAAAGAAGAAACAGACGACAGGGCCGTGGCGCGGTGCGCTGACACTAAAGATGAGGGCCGTAAATGCATAGCTCATATACCTCCTGGGCCAAACTTTACAGAGTGCGCTATAATGGCAATAGCAGATGGACAGAGAAGGAGAGATGAGGGGAACAAAAGAAAAGGAGAGGGAGACTATAAGTCAAGAAGAGGACGTTGAAAAAAGCTAAATGGAAAGGGAGACACACACTTAAAATAACAAAAGGCTGAAAAAGACAAGCCAAAACAAAGAGAGAAGATGAATAAAAGAAAAGAAACTTTGTATGAAAGATGTCTAGGTGGGAAACTCGGCATCACAAGTGACCAGAGATAGTGAAAGATTTATTAGTTCAGAATAACTTTGAATCCAGCTTGAAAACATTGGCCTATTTGTGGACTTGCCGACAGACAAAGTGTCGCCTCCCACAGTGCTCCCTCGTTTCTAACGCACCCCTCCGTGGAGCCAGCTAAGCCAGCCAGCGGAGAGAACCTGGCCATGCCAGCGCCAGCACCCCTCCACCCGCCCCCCCACCCCGGAGCTCAGCTTTAAATCACCATCGGCGTCAGAAGCCAGCAGACAGACAGCAGGACTGGCTTTCATATGGACAACCGTGGAGATGTTTACTTGGCTCACGGCGGGCTGAGATGGGTTCGCTGCCGGGGAGGGAGAAGATCCACTGATCTGTGGAGAGGATTCAGCCGAACACCACCACAAGCGGCGCCGATCCGCCCGGACTGATACAGCGCAAATGAGGCTCCTGCCACGGCACGATGCAGCGCGGATGACAGAAACTTCGTATTTAGTGCTCACGACGTGACATTTAAACACAGTGCCAGGGTCACTCTGGTTCAGCTGCAAACATTGATGTGATTGGCTTTTAGTGGAACAACTGCGGCACCGCCGAGAAAAGTCACCAAGAAAAATGTTGATAGTGTGTTCTGTAGTTTGCGCAGAGTAATGGGAACATTATTTCTGGGGGGAAAAAAAAGTGCTGTTGAGTCCATTATGAAAAAATGTTGTTTTTCTTTAATCTGCGAGCAACGTGAATAAAACTTGATGTGGCACTGTGAGTTTTTCCTTTCGTCTTATGAGAAATTCGGGCTAAGTGGCCGCTTAAAAACTACAAACGCAGAACGGGATACATCTGCAGGGAACTCAAAAGATTTGAACACCACAAGCAGCGACAGACGTCAAAGCTGTGAAACGCGATCCGCTCAGATGTTGCCACCAGGCAGCCAGGACGGTTGTAACTGTGCTCCCCGTGAACACCACCGCCATTGTGTAGATTCATTCCAATTTACTTGGAGATGATCAAGGCGAAGGCAAACGTCCAAACAAAACTAAAACAGGCCACGTTAAATGATAGGATGTGCTTTTAGGGAAGAACTGTAAGGCTCCTGAACTTTCTACAAAAGCACACACACACATAAGCAGACACTGCCATCTCTGACAGGGCTGATATATTGGCGCATACCCTCAACGCACTCCCGTTACTTGTAAATAAAGCGAGGCTGCTAAAGTCCGGAGTGTGCGCCTATATGCGTGTGTGTGTGCATTTGATTGTCTCCCATTCATCAGAGGAAAAGCAGATTCTCTGCCTCCCTCCTGCTCCGTGTAAGGGGCTGGTTTAGCGTGCCAGAGCCACGTGTGATTTATCCAGCCACCTCACCCACCAACTATTCCCTCCGCACAGCTGCTGAGAATCAGCAGCCCTATGCACAATTTCACCCACACTTTTCGCAAATGCTAAAAAAAACAAAAAAAAACCCCAAAAATAAAACAAAACAAAAAAAAAAGGTCAGTGAACCAGAGAATAAATAAAGCAAACGCAGAGAATGTGCAGATACTGAATACCGCGGAGGAAATATGCGCTTGTTTGAGAATCTGAACATTTGCCTTTTTTTTTTTCTCCCCCCTCTTCTCTTTTTTCATATTTTGCCCATTCCTTACCTATTTGCATGACCCGGCCAAAAACGGAGGAGTTGTCCACCGTGCTGCAGTTCCAGCGCCGATGCCTGAACTGGTACTGGCACTCTCTGATGCCCGTCTTGGCACCTTCGCCGATGTACTGCATGTGGTCCTGGTAGAGCTGGCACAGTTTCTTCTGGCCCTGCGAGAGGCCCACCAGCTGGCTGCACAGAGGCTGGGCACCGATGATGTAGGCCTCCGGGATCAGTAAAGGGTTCATGGCCAGAGACCTGGAAGAAGTGGAGGGGGGGGGGGGGGGGGGGGGCACATAATGTTTTCACCCGTTAACATTTTTCAGGGACACAGTCACAATCAGCACCTCTGTCTCAGTCTGAAATAAGGTGCAGTTGGTTACTGGAAGGAGAAAAAGCCCTGCACACACTTGTCTTTCAAAACCAATAAGGTGAGGTGTCAAGAACGCACGATTAATCATGGACATTTTGTATTCAGTGGCCTTTGTACTGCAAATTTCCCCGCTGTGTTTTTTTTTTTTTTTTTATCTTATCTTGCCCTTACTTGTGAGCCTCATATCCAAGAAATGTCCCCTGCCACAAGTAACATAGTGTACGCCCAAGTTTGATAGCATGTGAACGGTTCAACCGCCTTTTTTTTTTTATCTAAGACTGCTACATTTTAATCTTTAATAGGCGAAACCTCTGCGTTTTATAAAAAACACGATGATGTGCAGAAGAGCGAAATTAATCTGAACAAATCACTGTCATTTCAAAAAAAACGACTGATCTTTTTATTTATTTATTTTCTTGTTAAGTTTGGATTCGTCTTGTGTCCGCTTTGAATGTCTGAAACTGAAGCGCACTGCTCGATGGCCACTTGCTCATTCCCAACTTAGCGCCCAAAGTGGAAAACTGGAAATGAATACCTATTTACATCAAAGAGAAAGACAGAGAAATAAAAAAAATTGGCTGAAGAAAGAGGGAGAAGGGAACAAACACAGGCAGAACAGACAGAGAGAGGGAGAGAGAGAGAGAAACACTAGTATGAGCATCTGGTTCCAGGCCACAGTACAATTAGAGCAGCCCATCCCTGAGCCCCAAGAGACAGACAATTAGCCCCCAGTGTAACCTGATCGACTGAGGAAACTCGACGGAGAGAGAACGCAGGCCGAACACACAGACAACATACACACAGAAGTAAATATATATATATGTATATACAGTGTACTTAAAGGCTGCCTGTGTGCTCGAACACACACATGCAGACTGACGCTCAGTCTCCCAAATATG
The DNA here is from genome assembly GCF_022458985.1 of Mugil cephalus. Classification (NCBI taxonomy): domain Eukaryota; kingdom Metazoa; phylum Chordata; class Actinopteri; order Mugiliformes; family Mugilidae; genus Mugil; species Mugil cephalus. The sequence continues at coordinate 14,747,317 of NC_061770.1, read as the reverse complement.
CAGCCAGCGGGGCCGGCGCTCCAAAACTCCAAATCATTCACACCTGTGTCTCCTCTCAAAGAGGAAACTGAAAGACACACAGGTTGTGCTCCGAACTCAGCCCTTCCAAAGAGCCCCGTGGTTATGTGCGAGTCTTCGGCCGGGCTCGTAATTTAACCCCCGCGATTAGATTACTTTAATGTGGGTGCCAAATGAGCTGAGCACATCGGAGCATGTTCGATCTTCAGATTAATTATCTTAATTATTATTTTCATGTAATTTTGCCGTCACCGCAGGATGTCAGTCTGCCTATTTTCACGTCAATAAACGTCGTGCACAGGAAACAGCTACCGGATGTGCAGAGTTGCAAAATGCCTTTTAGAAGGGCTTCTAAGGTAAACAGAATATCCCTCTATCAGACGTACTCTGTGCGTTTAACATGCACAAATATAGACTTCTTTTTTTCCCTAATGGCAGCAGAACACACACATGCACGCGCACACACACACAGGGTTGTGTATGGACGCTGACTCATAAACCACAGCATTCTATGTTTTCTATAACGTTCATAATTTTGGTTTGGCAATATGTGAAGAAAGAAAATAAGGGAGGAAAAAAAAGGTCTTTCAGTAAAGCTAATGTGCCGTAGTCAGCATGTTGTCCTACTTCATAGCTGAGGAGGCTTACTTAGCAAACATGCACATACACGCATCAAATTAACTCTGGAGCTAAGTAATGAACAAGTATGAACACTTATTAAATCTTTTTAAATCAGCACCTAAACGATGGCCTTTTTCAAGTCATGTCTTTAAGCACTCGCTTGCCCACAAAGCGACTTGTGCGTGGGCGAAAACAAAGTAAAAATGCCTTTTGAAAACTGACCATCTCCACTTAAAATGTGAAAACACATGTTAGCAGAACATTGAGCAAAAATAAGGCGCATGGAGAAAAGAGCTGCTCATACGGAAACAAAAATGAATGCATACCACCACGAGTTGGCTTCCACCACCACCTGCATGAGGAGAGTGAGGAGCATGAGGGCAAAGACGCAGTGTCTGGAGTCCAGCACGCTGCCAAAGGGCCAGCGAAGCGGCCGACGCACGCAGCCCAGGCCCAGGTTCATCCTGCCGCCGATCTGAAGGAGAACACAGTGACAGAGTGCATGTCAAGTTTAGCTGTTTGGATGTTTGCTTCCCTGCACTCGTTTCAGAACGCAGGAGAGTCGTAAGACATACATCCGTCACATCAAACATGTGTTGGAAATAATTCTTTTAGCTACGTTTCTGCGCAGCTACATTCAGCTCATTCACATGCAAACAGGTAAAGTTGTGCAAGAGGCCCGAGGCCATCGTTTTGGCAGCGTGTCTGAGTGTGAATCACCCAGAGACGTGCAGCCAGAGAAGACACAATGATCATGAAACCTCAGCTAGACACATTCCTGACATTTCCCTCTGCTCATGAGAAGTACACAAAGGCGAACGAAGAGAGGCCTAAATAGGGTCAGCGTGTGTTTTATTTGTATTGAGACGGCACAAATTAGTTCAAATTAAAATCTAAATTCGGCAGATTTTGTTTTTAAGCATTGCTAGTTCATTCAAACCTGGCTGTATTTAGTTTTAATGACGAGCTTTAATTTTGATAAACATGCTTACAAGGCCATAAAAACGTGTTCTTGTTTTTTGTTTTTTAAAAAACGTTCAATTCCCTTTTTAATTTAAATAATAACTTGGAATATTTATACAAAAAATAATAACTGGATTAAATGTGAATTTAAAAAGAAAATGGAAAAAATAATAGTTTTAAAACATTTAAATAGTTTCTTTTTGACTCGTGCAGCTTTTAAATGCGTAATTTGACAGTTTTCAAATTCAATTTTATATTGATTAATTGTAGGTGGGTTTGATTGACAGGAGCCACGTCAGCGCGTGATGGTCTGATCACAACGTCCAGCTTCTGCGCAACTAAAACTAGGAATTAAAAAAAAAAAAAAAAAAAAAAAAAAATTCCTTCCATTATCTTCCAACAGCATCGAGACTTCGGTGGTACAGTTTGGCTGCCATTTAGGCAGAAAATGAGTTCAAATAATTACCCCCTAAATCTGCAAGTCAGACCGACGTGCCACAGCCTTCCAGTTGGGCCGTGTGTGAATTTTTGGGACTGAAGGCAGCTCTAATTTGTCACGCTGCGTTATTTTCCAGGGTTGAGTCGTGGAGACCTGGGCCTGCCTAAAACTCATTAAAGACGAGGCCAAGTTCACCATCAAACACTCGGCGCGCGTACACACACGCGCGCGCACGCACGTACACTACATCATGTGCTTTCAGTTTGCGCGCTGCCTCACTAATAGTTGGTGAGGTTATGATGTGCAGTTCTTCCACACAAATTAAAGCAATCATCCACAGAAGGCGGCGGTTTGACACCGATTTAAAAAAAAAAAAAAAAAAAAAAAAAAAAAAAAAAAGTAGTCAGTAATCAGTAATTGGAGCCGTTACGCCCAAAGGGAAGCGGATTCGAAGAATCTATTTTCATTTGTGGATTACTAAATTCAACCATTAAATATGATTTGTTTTCTTTTTTTCAGCGGGGCTGACAAGTGACTCGTATCCTTTGTTCAAAATCAAACGGACAGTTATGGAGGCATATGTTCGTGCGTTTTTTGTTTGATAATGAGAATTCGTTTCAAAAAGAAGACGCGAATATTGTTAAGAAATTAATGTCGTTGTTGATGTTTTTTTAATTGAAAGTACTAATCGTCGCGTAACCTCAACATTATTCATATTTTATTTTATTATCACCGTTCTACAACTTCCTGCGTTTGGCACCCGCAATATCAGCTGCGCAAATCCTGCGCGCTGTGACCCCTGGAAACGATTTGACCCGAACGAAGTATTCCTAGTACTTGGCCGGATGACTGATGACTACCCTTCAGATTTCTGTCAGGGAAAGTGGCATCTAACTGAACAAATTTGAGCGGAGAACAATTAGACCGTCGTTTGCAAGATGATAAAAACGTGGATCACTCAGAGGCTACAATGCATTGCTAAATCCGCATTTTAAAAACACAAAGTTATCAATGTAAAATAAGTAGCCTGACGGATTTTAATTTTTTTTTTTTTTATTTATTTGTTTTACAATGGGAAAATATGGGAATATTTCAGCTCCGGTCAAATCTGAAAATGTTGTGTTTTGCTCTCCACTTGCTGCAGCATTTGGCCAAACCATCCGAAACACCCATGAAATAATTAGATCTTAAAAATGTTAGCAGTAAATCATGTTTTTACGACTATGAAGCAAAGACACAGTGGTGTAATTGCCAAATTATGAGCACTTGTAATTTGTGACAGCGCTGTATTTAAGAGACGATACCCGCATGTTCCCGTTGGAAGTTTTATCCTGAAAATTCATTTGATATTTTTGGGTGGCGATATGGACGCGGACACGAAACAATCGGTGTCCTTTTTGGCATGCCCTGATGTTTATAGAAAACCAGGAGAGGGAGCCAGGTACAAGGATTTGATGAGGAGAAGCAGCAGCACAAAGGACACTGCCTGACTTTAAAATATTATTGGATAACAATACAATTATACCAGTTGTTTTTTGTGTTTTGTTTTTTTAAATACATGTATTTGTTGTGTTGAATTTATTATTTGTCTAACAAGATACTGACATATGGGTCACAGTCACTGGTGTGTGTGTGTGTGTGGGGGGGGGGGGGGGGGGGGGGGGGGGGCAGCATGTTTCACACATCTGTCAAGAGCTTTTGTGCACATCCAAGAACCTGCATTAGTCCAAAACACGTCTCACATAAATACACATTTTCCACTCCTTGAGATAAACTAAGGGTTGCGTGGAGTGAAGCAGGAGACCTATAGGCTACTCACCAGGGAGCACAGTCCGTTAGAAGTTGTAATCCACTCTGTGCAGATGATATCAAACCAGTAATCCCAGTGCAGGCCAGGTGGATATAAGACTCCCCTTTTCCCGCTGCACTGAAAGCAGCAAGTCTCGCCGTTTTATCCGTGTCTCGTGGAAAGTGCTTGGTTGGAGATGAACAGATCGCACAAGGCTGAGCGAGTTCTTCAGGTTTGGTGTTCTGGTGAACACGGATGCCCCCCCTCTCCAAAAAACAAATCAGTGAAAGCGCTCCGTGCGCGTGAAGTCTTGCGGAAGCAAGCGGGGTTGTCTTAAAACTCTAAAGACAGTGACAGGAAACGGTCATTTCCTTCAGCTGAGCAGTGCGTGACTTTGCGGTGTCTATTAAAAAAAAAAAAAAAAAAAAAAAAAAGCAAAACATCTACGGCAACCCAAGCGGCGTTGGTGGAAACGTCGGATGTGTGAAGCCTACTTTTGTCGATTCACTTCTGATTGTAGTCGGACTACTTTTAAACTGCTCCAGATTAAAGCTAAAACTATATCACAGCACAAAAACGAGAAGAAGAAGAAGGAGGAGGAAATCTTGTTGTGTGCATAAAATATAAAATCCAGGCGTTCACACGCTCAGGTCATAGCGTGTTTTACCTGCGGAAAGATCCACACGGTGATCCTCGCCACAAACGACTTGTCAATTTCCCTTCCATTCTGTGCAAAAAAAAAAAAAAAAACACAAACACACACAGAAAACCGGCCGTGACAATTCCTTAGCTCGAGATAAAAAAAACTTCACAAGAAAAAAAAATGGAAGTCAACCGCCTCGTACAAAATAAATAAAGTGAAATAATAATAATAATAAAAAAACTAAATCAATCAGCTCCAGGCAGTATGATCCAATATATATATATATATGTATAAAAAAAAATAAAACTTTCCGCGCGGACTGTCTCCGAACAGTGCGGCTTGGCGAGCGCGCACGGTGCCAGGGGGAGGAAAAGAGCGCAGCGTGCGAACAACGGCGGCTTTTGCTTAAGACTCCGAGTGCGTCGTCCTCCCACACCGTATGTGTGTGTCTGTCCGTCTGCGCCGAAGTGCCGAAAACTATCCCTCCCTCTCTCCCTTTTCTCCCTCTCTCACCTGCTCCAGTCGCCTCCTCTCGAAAACTAGCTCGCTGCAGCATGGATGCGCGGCGCAAAAAAAAAAAAAAACTTCACATGGCGCATGCGCTTCACATTTCTAAATCCCCATTTTTTCTTCTTCTTCTTTCAGTCACCAACTTTCAAAAACCGAGGAATTTCAGCGTAAGTAAAACTGTAGAGAGAGACGGAGAGAGGGAGAGAGAAAGAGAGAGAGAGAGAAGGGCGGAACAGGCTGTAACAAAACAAGCGTCTCTATTACCTAAAATAAACTTATAAAGCACCCGAGGCTATTACCCTATCCATACCAGAGCAGAGTTTGGATTTTCACTGGCAGCTAGATCGGGTTACCACTCAGTAGAATCAAGACAAGCAGGTCCATATCGTGTGCTTATACAGGCTGCTCTCATCACCCGGAGGCCTGCGAGCATTACGGTCATCTCTCTAATTATTATTTTATGGTACATTATCTCAAAGCACGGCGCAGGAATCTGTCGCTTACAGTTCGATATTTTTCAATGAGCTCGATGCTGAGTATCAGAGGTCAAAGTGTTTAATAGTTTCACGTGTGTCAGTGCAGATTCCTCACCCCCCCCCCCCACCATTACCACCACCCCCCTCTTTGCACACTGAAGGCATTCAAGGGTGAAAGCCCTGTTATTTTCAATAGCAGTGGACAGAGTTTCGTGTGGATTGAGGAAATGGAGATAGAATAACGGTCAGCAAAAAAAGGGGGGTAAAACAATGCTAAAAATTAATGGAAGGAGGCAGGCCGCCTGAATGTGTGGCTGCACGCCAAAGCAAAGACTTGCTTCAGGTGATAGAGGGAGAGAAGATTATTAGGCTGATCTGGTTGTAGTTTTAATCATGTTCCATAAATCTCGCCGCTCTGCAACCATTCCACAGAGCGTAACTGCTTCATTTGGCTACGGGCATGCTCCGATTTGCAACTCTTACACACTCCCAAGTTTTATTTTCTTATATGCAAACCATATAAAGGGACATTTTAATTTCTTCCAAATCCTACCATGTGTCAAATAACAATAATAGGAATAATAATAATAATAATAAAAGAAATCAAAGAACATGATAAGCAATCTCCCCACATTCTCGAGGTTTCCCACAGTGCTTTGGTTAAGTGCTGGAATATGCTTTCTTACAAACTGTATGGACTTTCACAAAGATTTCTCTTCACGTGTCTGCAAATACCTGTGGCGGACTCTAGTGTGAAGCCCTGGAAAACTCAACAGAGTTCTGTTCTCAGCTAATGTTACCAAAGTGGATGCAGGGGAGGCTGCAATTGTGTCAAAAGAACACTTAAAACATGCTCAGCCACATTTCTAACCCCTCCACCACTACCAGCACCACCATGCCTCGCTAACCCTCCCTCCTCTTCCTCCTCGGTCCCCCCCCCCCACGCGTTCCCCTAGGAAGAAAACTGGGCAACATCTGGCTGAGTTTATGACTGAGAGAGAGAGAGAGAGAGGGAGAGAGAGAGAGAGAGAGAGAGAATTGGTAGACCATGAAAAGTGGGAAGAATTCTTTCTTGGGCAGTGCGAGAGTCTATTGTTGTAGCTGCCATTAGCGGCGGTGAAACTTTAATCTTGTGAAAATACTCGTTCTCGCACTCAGACGAAGTCAATGTTCACATTAGTGCCCGTCCGATTAAACACACGCTGCAGTTCTCGTGAAAGCAACTTTTATTCAGACAACAGAAACACGCCGACCACTGCAGCGTACTGTGGAACAAGTCAAGGGTGAGTACCGTTACCCCCAAAACTTTCACAGCCTTCACGACCGAGACAGCAGCACAAAACCACACACACACGCACGCACACACACTTTACAAAAAAAGCTGTACATGTTAGGGAAACACTTTTGAATTAAACCACAACGATACTGTACATTGAAAAAAAAAAAAGTAACGACACAGTGCTTCAAAACGCAAGTCACTTATAATCAGATTAGCCACTCAGATTCACGTCACTCCTCCACATAATAATAAGTCACACACAGCTGTTATAATTAAAAAAGAAAAAAAAAAACAGTAAGAGTGGCACTCAGATATTTTCAGCTGTAGAAAATGAAACAGAACATGATAGTGGTTCATTAAACAAATGCACGGCAGGCAAAAAGAAGAAGAGAAGAAGGAGAAGCGTATAAACGGATTGTTCTTACAGTAAGCTGGCTCATCGGAGGTCAGCTGTGTTTCCTTCCGTGTTAATTAAGGTCCCGGTTTTTCGAGAAGGTGGGAGCTGATCCTCAAACCTTCTGCGGGGGCTACCTCAAGCCCAATTTTGCATTTTGTATTGATTTTTTTATTTATTTTTTGCTGATCACTCTGCAGGAAACGCAGACAGACAATGGTGGTTTGCAGTGTAGTCTTGGATCAGAAATGATTAGGCTGCAGTCTCATTTCAGTCGACCGGGACGTCTCCTTTGGCACGGTACATCGAGAAGCTCTCTGCGGATTGTTTGAGGTCCACGTTGTCGTATTTACTAAAGTCTGATAATTAGCTGCAGAAAGTAAACACATCCATGCCACCACGAACCAGTCTAGGATCGGCATGTGTTTTGCAGCTAGTTCCACTGGCTCTGCTCATCCAGTAACTGTCGGTTGATGTAAAGCCAGGACTCTGTAGCACCACGGCACTGTGAAATGAATCCAGCTTCCATTCTATTGAAAACAGCTAGGGAAATGAAGGCAGCGGACCACATGCCAGTACCTTAAAACTCCCCACTTGATGGGCGATGCTCTGGTGAGGGACGTTCAGTCACGACGATGTGACTAGGTCCTCGGTGGGCTGCTGCATTTGTGAATGAAAGCGACATTCATAAGTAAGATGGAAACTATCTGACCATCTGAACGTTGAACTCGAAACACACTACATTCAGATGCTGCAGTGTGTATCTGCTGGTCATGGTGGGGAGAATGTGTGGGCTGGTGAATCAGTCCGCTTGTAGACGAAGCCTCGTAGATACCTCCTGGTATCTGGTTGCACAGGCAGCTGTGGGAAGAAACATTGAGAAACGAAGAGTCAGTGTAAGAGGTCAAATGCAAAGACACAAAAAATAAATGAAAAAATGTCACAAAGTCAAGTGAAGATGTATAGTTTTTAATTTGGTCATCGCCAAGATGGTTACATCATAGAATTACATCGCTTGGTCGTAGACGTATAGAAGTCAGGCGGCACTCAGGTCCAGTGTAGACATTTTGTTTTTTCCTAGCTATAGGTTGACCCTTTTCTTCCTGTAACTGTCTGGCGAGTCTCCAGAGCTCCTTAAGAATTCTCTAAATGCTGCTGGCAGCAGCCCAAACATCAAGTGGTCATTAATAATAAAATAAAAAAAAAAACCTCTATTGGAATGTGTCTGTTATTCTGGCTGCACAGCAGTCAGCAACAACTCACTTCTTTCCTGAGGGCTGTGAAACAATGATGTATGTCTGGCACGCTGGGGGCGCCTCATTGGCTGAGCAAACAGATCTCAAAATAACTACCAATCACTGAGGACGCTATCATCAGTCACTGAGAGGGGGCACGCTGCAAGAACTTTTAAGGCAACCTTGGCGAGTTGGCGTCAGAGGATAAGCAGTTGTCAAAATGTGTTTTGATTATGTGTAAAAAGCCCTTAAATCCTGAAGGGTCTACTTGTATCCTGCTGCATCCTAGGTTCGTGTTGCATGCTGAAAGTTGGATGTCAATTTTGTAAGTAATGTGTCCAGATTTGCAGGGCAGCTCACTCTCTTCCTGCCTCCCTCTGATTGGCTGCCAGGCAGAGAAGGACCATCCATTACATTCAGAAGTAAATAAACAGCCATAGCAATTAAAGTGCCATCATTTGTTATGCAACACGGGACATATGTGTGTGTGTGTGTGTGTACATGTAGCCGTTCTTGTGAGTAAGCATGACCAAATAACATCTGCACATGCACATGGCTATGGCTCTGTGTGTGTGTGTGTGTTTGAATTTGTGTATATGTGTGTGTGTTGGGATGCCATTCTCGGGTTTCCCTCGCCGTTGACTGCACTTAAATTAATGATTCGGGGGCCCAAGAATCAACAAATATGGCCCCCGGCTGGGTATAATGGAGAGCACGACCTGCCCATGGATGTGTTTCAAGACTGCTCATCTTTCTTCTCTGTCAGCACCTCGCTACCTCCACACAACAGGCGCATTCACTGCGCGAACTCGCATGCGACGCCTGCGTCCGCGTTGTTAACGAGGAAGCGCGCTGCTGTGCGGTCGTGAATGTGTGTACGCTTATCGACCTCTGATTATTTTACATGTCAGCTGGCCGGCGGAGTGTTAAAATCATACGAAATTCTATGTTCCTGCGTTGAGGCGCCGCCTTTGAGGCCATGACTGCGCCCGCTCTGGCGACCTGTGATGAAGCAAATCGTATTCCATCAGCTGGAAAAAGGCCAGAATTTATTTAGGCCAAACGGGCCTGACGAGGTGCTTAAAGCCTTTTAAGCTCACAAAGTCCGTATCCACAACTTTCTGCATCATCAGCTACCGTGCAAGTAAACTGCTCTGCACGAAGAGAACACTTCCGCGAGTTGTATACTTTTATGTTTCTGAGAGGTAAACTCCAGCCGGATGAGGCGAAGTGGTCTCTATAACCGACTTGGAGAGAAAAAAATAATAATAATAAGTGTAGTAGGAGCAAGTGGAAAAAAAAGCCCAAGTGAAACCAGCTTTTGAAACTATTTCTGCAGATAATTCCTACAGATGATGATGTCTGCCAGAAAGGGGTGCGCGCTTATGGAGGAGGAGAAACCAGTGAATGAGGACTACAAGTGTAGGAATGTGATAAATTGTCCTGTGATATCAAACTCCTGACCTGAATCTTTGCAGACTAGCTACTGAAAAAAAAAGGATATTCACGCCAAAGGTTCAGATGCATCCTTTTCCGTTACCAATATTGCACCACTTTGAGTAAAGTAGAAGGAAAAAGAGCAAAGTATTTAAAAAAAAATAAATAAATGAAATGAGCTTATATTTTTAAATGGCAAAATACCACTCCCTTTTTTCTGTGTAACTCCAATCAGCCATTCCTATCTTCTACTCCCTGTGTAGCCCTCATCCTCCTCCCTACTTCCCCACTCTCAGCGTACTTGATGGTGAGATTACACAGGGTGAACGCTTTCTCATATTAATACTAATTTGCCCGGCATCCGGAGACGGACGAATGACTGACTCATCAGAATCTGCAAAGTCCCTCAGCAGAGTCTGACCCCCAGCGAAGTTGAAAAAGTGCTCACGACTCTAAATATTTGCGGCTAGTGTTTATTTCGCACATATCGTAAACAGCATCCTCGGCCGAGGACCAGGTAAGTTGGTTTATATGATTCAGCACGATGTCTAATTTTGTTGACTGGGGTCGTTTCTCCTAGAAAATAACGGCTCTGACCTCAGCACTGGATATCAAATCTGAGAGCCCCGGATTTGCCGAAACCCTTCTTCCCGTTAAGTGCTACTAATATAAACTGCCTGTTAAACGGATCCTTGCAGAGTTTTGGGACCACCAGTGGTAGAGTGCTGCTCTTTCACTTGGAATTACCTTGTGGTTGGGGGGGGTTGCATCAAATTCAATTACCAGTCCAGAGATGCAGTCGGTCTCCTCAGCTCGCTGTACCAGGCTGGGGGTGGAATATGTGGGGAGCGGGGATCTGAACTCACTGTTACGTGAGAAAAATATTTATTTATATATTTTTGGAAACATACATTGCAAACGCGGATCTAGTGTGCGCCCATGGAACAAATTATAAGTCAAATTCTATTTAACCTTGGAAAACAACGCTAAAAGGGAAGTAGTTTTAACAAAATAATAATAATGCAAATTGCTGCTCTTACCATGTGTCTAATTAGTTGAACGCAGTCATGTGAACTAAAGGCAAATATCAGATATCAAAATCGATACATACACAAGCATCCCGTCATTCTGGAAGCAAGGCCTTTAAAAACTCCTAAAAAGCGTAGCCTACACCAAGCCGTCCCAGGAAGAGGGAATGTCTTCTCTGCAACAATTGCTTCAAGAGCCTCGCTCCTCCGTCCCTCGATTTCTCCCTCTCTCCCCCTCTCTCTTTCTTTTCTCTGCCTGACTTTTACAACTTCCTCCTGGTTGGGGCTGCAGCTCTAACCCAAACAAAACTCCATTTTTTAGTTATTGGCCCTCATGGCATGTAATGGAGAATCAAGCTAATTATCCCTACAGCTGTTTTCACTTGCTTTTTATGTAAGCAATACCTGGCTGATCCAGAGAGCAACAGTGAGGCCCTTCTTAGCGCTCCAGGCCTCCAGGCCGGCTGGAATTAGAGAGCAAAATGCCAGGGTTTCCTCCTCCCCCCTCCAACCCCCCCCCCGATACCGCCCGTGTGTACCCCTGAACCCATCTCCCAGCACACAACCCCACCTAACTCAGCCCGACATACCCCACCTCCCAGCACACCCAAGGCTTCCACTCCCTAATACACCTCTCAAACTGCCCCTTTGAAGTTTAACAATGCTGCTCTTCAACAGCTAAGATGGATCTGTATGACAAGCGCTCATTTTTTTTTTTGTGTGTGTGTGTGTGTGTGCGTGTGTGTGTATTTCTTTCCCCCCTGATGGCAATTAATGAGGTAGGTGAGCCAGGGTGTGGCTTGGGTAAAATTGGAACCATCTCCTGCTGTCAAGCGACTAGAAAGAGACAGAGCGAGCACATAAAAGAAGAGGGAGGGAAAGAAAGACAGAGGGGTGAATGCGGAGAGCGGGAGAGAGAGAGGGAGAGGGGTAAAGAGCGAAAGAAAACAATCCCTCACAGGCTAATTACATAATTTCCTTCATCTGAGCAAACACATGCTGGGTGAAAGCAAGTGTGAGCAAGCCTCGCGGATGCCAGTCCGAGAGGTGCTGAGGAGACCTACACTAACGCAGCCTGCAAGTGCTCTGCGGCAGCGGATAGCCTGCGTCACCGAGGCACCGGGCCAGATCTCAGAGGCAACACTATCTGCGCAGTTTGTAGCTTTTGCAGGAGTCATATCCAAAACCTCAGTATTGATTCTCCCTTCACCAGCAAACTCGGGGTAAAGTGACTCAGTGCAGATAAACAATTGCTGGTGTTCTGTTTCGCCGCATAACAGTTCATTCCTCACTGCAGCCAGAAATCTGTTCAGTGCAAACACCACTAGGTGGAGTTGACTGTTGGTTAAAAAAAAACAAAAAACTATATCTCATGTATCAAACTCATTAAACTCCCATAGAGAGGCAGCATGCATCTGTAAGTGAGTCAGACGCTGCGCATGGTTCACATGAGCCTTCTTATTGTTCAAACACTTCCTCAGCATTCACTCCTTGTGCCTCTCCAAACGGACATCTTGATTTGAAATGAAGAGGGACAGGGAAACAGAAGGAGACGCTATTAGCAATTTTTAAACTTCTATTATTCCTGCGAAATTATAGTACACTCTGCCAGCTACAAAAAGCAAAAGCAAAGAAGGAATTCTTCTCCCTCTTTCTCTCTTTTTTTTTTTTTTTTTTTCTTTCTCGTCTGTAATCCGGTGAGGAATGATGGAGGGCTCTGTGTGGAATGGTGGTGAGTTTCCCGGGTCCAGCCAAGGTGCGCCAATGCACAAGGTGATACGGCTGGAATCTGCAGCACCTATTACAAATGGGGAGGTTGTTTTGACATATTCCCCGCGCGAAGACACGAGCGGCCTTCCGCGATATCTAGGCACGCTTGCATAAAAAGCGGCGCTGGGTGATGAAATTTACACACACAAAGATCACACATCACACAAGGGAACGGTGAGAAAGAGTTATTGGTGGGACATGTTCAAGTATTCATTAATCACTTTAAGGCCCCGAGGCAAGAAAGAAACTATGTTCATAAAAAGTGCATAAAGTTCATGCGGGTCCAAAATACAGGTTTGCGCAACAACAATGAAAGGTGCGCGGAATTCTATCTCCCAGCTCCCGACCTTTTGATCTGTCTCTCTTAGCGCCCAGATTTTTCTCTCCAACTAATCTTGCTCTTAGTCCTTTGAGCTTTTTCTGTCTTATGATTCATCCTCTCTCCCTCTAAGCACAGTGTGAGTGGCAGTGTTTATGTTATTGAGTGAAATGTGGAGAGCTCCACCGTGGGCTAGCCGCATGTGTGTCAAAGTCTGTGTATACAACCCGCCACTGTACCTGTTTCTCATAGTCGGAACGGGCCATAGCAACACCTTGACCCGGAGTTTAACCCTGACGTGGAGCGGCGGCGGCGGCGGCCCATCAGAACCGGGGCCTGAGAGGCCTGCACACGCCTGCATCTTGAAAGCAGCGCAGGCCCAGCCAAGCAGGGGAGACAAGTGAAACCTGAGCCCACATTAAAGCATCTCCATCAGGTAGGAGATCAGGGGAGGCCTCCATGCTCTCAGGGTTTGCGGGAGTCTGGGCCTCTGAAGCCCTATCTCACCTCCATCTGGAAAGAGAATCTGAGGGTAGTCTGATGTTCCGATAAGAGACCGTGCCGACTGACATGGTAACAGCCTCTCACCCCCATTTGCAAGGAACCAAGTGGATGCGAGTCTAGTTGGGGGGGGTGTTAGGGGTCGGGAGAGGGGGTTGAGGAGGATGGGAGGGCTGTATGCGCATGGTGGCATTCACTTCGCTTTGAAAGTTTGACCCACTACTCTGAAAAGTATGCGCAGACTGAAGCTGGAACTGAAGATTCCTGCGAATCACATATGTTGTGCTTTTTTTGAGAGTGCGCACACACGCACACCCACGCACGCACACAGAAATGTGGGAGAAAAAGACACGTCCGACATGTTTTATAAGAGAGGAAATTTTCCGTGCGGGAGATACAGAGTGGGCTGGTGTCAAGACCCTTTCCTGAGAGACGGAAAAGAAGACCAGAGCCAGAGAACTGGTAAAACCCCTAGTCTGCACAAGTATTAGAAAACACTTTTATTAGTAAGTTCTTCTTTCTTTCCTTCTTATCTCATGGGTAATTGTGACTGTGCGTATTACAAAAGCCATGCCGTGCTCGTCCAAGGAGTCACTCCTAGTCGTTCCTAGGGTGATGTCAGTGCTCCATCTTCCTCCTGATGTCTTCTCAAGATGTCATCCACTCTACTGACCCATCGGTTTTCACTCCTGACCCAACTAGTTGCTTCCTTTCTTTAACTGCCCACAGACTCACAGCTTCTCCATCTGTTCTTTATTGCCCCGTAGTTCAGTTCAGTTCAGTTTCCCCTCTTAACTGATTTGCCCTTCCATCATAGCAGGCAGAATCAATTTTCCTGTTCGTTGTTTCCGTAAAAACGGACTCTGATCTGACATTACACATTTGATAAAAACAGCGATTCACATTTTATAAAAACCCGGAGCAAGAAATGTTTGAACGTGAGCCTTATGTACTGTAAAGATAGTGCGGGTGCGCGGTGACTGTAAATGGGCACGGAGACAATAGAAATGAGGGCTTGGATTCAGAATCATTCGGTTTGGTCTCGTTTTGTCGCCTCAGATCTATTTGGGAGATAAAGATTGCTCAGTCCAGTGAAGCAAATAAATGTGCGATCTCAATCTGCTCTCAAGGAATAACAGTTCTACCTTCATGGAGGTGTGTGTCGGTGCGTGAATCCGCGCCTGCATGTGGATCCGCGCGTGGAACAGTTGTGTCAGCAAAATCTGATAATAGTGTCTTTTATGGAGCTGAAGGTATTAGATGGAGATTTGCACATTTGCACATACGATTTGTGTTTGGCCTCCTGTGTGTTAATTTTTTTTCACCTATCCCACCTGGGCTAGGGGTTAACTGATTTAATTTAGAAATGTACTCTCAACTGTAGTCATGTTGTGCTTCTTTAATGCACAGAACCTGCATTTTATCTGCCTTTATTACACTGGACACAAAATGTGTCAACACACGGGCGGACACAAGAGTGGCAAAGTTGTACTCGCTGTCAAGTGGAGTGAGTGCCTTTGTTCTAACACAGCTGCACCGTGGCGCTTAATACTAGGTAAGTCCGGTCTCAGGAAGAACCAATCATGTTGTTGGCTGAGTCTGTTCGCGGCTCCTGGGGTCAGTATAGCCCCAGGACATGAGACACACAGGATATACGCTGGGGATAAAGAGGGAGGCTTTCACGCTGCCTGGTGGTCGGCTAGTGATCTCTGCCTCAATGTGAGCTCTGTGTCAGTGTGCGGGGGCAAAGGTTGAAAGAAGGTGTTAAAAAAAAAAAACTTTTAATCTTTTAATGGTGCTCATTTTGCAACACGCGTCGAAACATACGCATATTCAGTAATATGACACTCTGTTCCTATCTAGAGTAAAAATGTGATTAAATATTAACATTAGCAGCATGTTGGATAGTGAAAAAGGTGGGAAGGAGCAGAGGTGGGACCTGATTCCGTATGTTGAGGAAGTGGGGGTGACGCACAGAGAGATCGGAGAGACAAAGGCTGGGCAGAAACAGACTATAGGGGCATATAGGGGCAGGAGAGAGGAGCCAGAAACACACACATTATGGCGATAAACAGCTATCCGAGTTATCCGAGCTTGTTACGATTCTTCTACCACAGACACCCCATATGCAGCCTTCTTGAACCTTTAACAACCTCTCGGAGCACTCTGTGCGACAATGCAGAAAGCGCTGCCAGTGCAACCTAAATGTGGATACTGCAGGTCGTAAATAAGAATCGTAGAAAGCGTCAGGCTTGGCTCCGTCTGCAGATAGAGTGTAAATAATCCTCATTAGGTCTGACAAAGTGGCTCATAGCTTTGTGTTATTTACTGCCGAAAACACCCCGTACCCATTAAATAAGCTTTGATAGAGCCATCCACACTGACAGTGCTAGGGCTTCCACATAATATTTAGTTTTGACCTGGGATTATTGCAACAGGTCATGATGCACTGGCTAGGGAAATACTTTTCTGTATGAAAGCCAAGAATGATATAGGGTGATGCCGGGACACTAATGTATGTAAACCTGTCCTCACTGTTTATGAAAGTCGGTGGAAATATTAATGTGGTGGCTTTTCAACTGTGGCTCCTTTAATTCATATAACCTGAGCTCATGGTGTGCCGTTTCAAACATTTAACTAATATCAGGACCGACAAGGATGCACGCTAAATTACCTGTGACAACGTGATTTAGTGACATGTGCACAGACTTCCAGGAACACATAAAATATGCAGTAAAAAATGCTTGCGTGTCTGTAGGTTTGTGTGTGAACCTGGGCCATTTTGCCTGGGTGGTGCTGGGAATAGTATCGGCTTAAGGCTGAAAGAATTCAGGCCTCCCAAGCAAGGTCATGTGCTGATGTTTAGTAGGAGTTTTCTCAGGTCACAGGCTGTGACTTTCAACCGCCACTCACATTGCCCCGCATCTTTGAGCAGTCCTGTTTAACTGGCATACCTGACATCTCTCGCCCAGCCTGCTGTAATGATGGGTGACAGCTGTCTCACTCCAGCTGCGTAGTTAAAAGGAAGTAAACTCAAATTGTTGGAAGACGTAAAATGGACACTACATAAAAGATTTGGTATCCCATGGCATAATTTCAGGAAACTGGAATCTCTGCAAAGCGCACCCAAAAATAATATTTCAGATTTTTCAATTTTTTCTTTTAAGGCAAACAAAATAATCAACAGAAATGTGAGTTGCTGATTTTGGACCGACTCTTGATATTCATTTCCCTTAGACCCATACACTTGGGAATTAAGAAACATAACCATTGTAGTTGATATTAAAGCAATTGGTCACTCAAACCTTAGAGAAAAAAAATCCACATAATCTCATTCTGTGTAAAAGTGCATTCCAAGATTAGTTGGAGATAATTTGTGGCTTCAATAGTCTGAGTTACACAACTCAAGCGGGCATGTTCCCAGTATTTTTATTCCAGACAGTGCTTCCTTGTGAGCTTCAGTGGAGGTATAATGACAAGTAAAATGTATTTTGTACTACTATAAATATTTCTTTTGTCAGACTGCTGGAGTTCATATTAGCTTTACCTGAATTTTTCAACTAATTTGTGCACAAAACAACATCTGTGCATTTGATATTTCTTTTTGTAGCCTTTGTAGGAATGACATTAGGATATCATTTCTGTAGTGTGAGCAGGAGAAATGATTACAGTTAAAAAAAAAAAAAGTAGCTATACTTTTAACCTCCTGAAACCCCGTATCCACATATGGGGGCATTTCAGCAGATTCATTCTACATGCAATCATGGGACAAAAGTGGACAAGGGGCAAAACCTCATCAGACTTTACAATTGAAACTTGCGTATTTATGCTAATTAACTTAATAAATTAGCTATAAAATTCTGTCAATAGTAACGAGCTGCAGATAATTAGCTCGTTAGTTAACTAAAGTACTCATTTTAGGACTTCGGGACATCATAGTTTGCAATTATGGTTTTGCTCAGGTATTAAAATAAACTGTTTTTTATTTTGTTACATTGGTGACTTTATTATAATATAGCATGAAATAATCGACATATTTGTTTTTTTTTGTTTTTGTTTTTTTTAAAGATGGACTCCTTGTTTAAAGATGACACTTAGTTTTTAGTCTTTTGTCCTGCTAATCCCAATTACTTTGGAGAAATTAAAAATGCAATACAATCAAAAGCTTGGATCTCAAGAGGTTAAAGCTGCACTGTATCACTTTTACTGCCCCCTCATGGCAGTGGGAGTAATTACACAGAAACTGTTGATGCATTACCTATGTTGTACAGTCCCTCAGTCCATTCTTTTCTTTCAGTGATCTCTAGCAACGAAGCAAGACGTATTCAGTGTTTCTCCTTTTTAGACTTTAATCCTTCCTCTGAATCCTGGAAATCTGAGCTCATTAGACTTGTCTAAGTCTAAGTCTAAGTCTAAGTTCAGTTCACATACATAACTTCTGTTTCTCTGTTAATGCCTCCATGATACTCCATCCATCTATTTATCTCTTTGGTAAAAACAACAACAATAATCATTGCTTGTTGACATAAAATGCAACCGGTACTTCAGTGCAGGTTTCACTACAGACAACAGTCTTCCAATTCTGAAATACAGAGAGAGTTATGTGGAGTTGATAGGCTGAATCAGCAATGTGTGAACTTGTCTGTAAAAAGTCCCACACTAACTTATAATGTAAACCCAAGCTTTGAGAAAGTGTAGTTTGAATAAGATGCCATGGCAATCTAGGATGACATTTCTATGGATACACGAGCCAGCTGAGTGGTAAATGTACCCGGTGGTGGTTAAATAAACACAGATTGCTCCCTGAGGTGCCCTGGCTTTGCTGTACATGCTGTTTGCATTGGCATCATCTCTGCCAGACACTTCCCGTTAAAGATCCACGCCACAGTCCTGATTTCTACTATTTCGGACTACGGCAAATTATAAAAATAAAATAATGTCACCGCCTGTTTTCCCTGTCCACTTAACTTCTCTCCTTATGTTGTCCTCGTAGGTCTACGGAGGGAAACACACATAGCACAGCGCCCTGCAATAAATTAGCATTGGCTCCTGTAAATGCCGATACACATCTGTGTAGTGTTTGTGTTACACGGGTAGTGTTTCATAGGGATAATTACATTGTGTCTCTCCCCACCTGGGCTCTGACACATGTTCGACAGCTCA
Organism: Mugil cephalus; assembly: GCF_022458985.1. NCBI lineage: Eukaryota > Metazoa > Chordata > Actinopteri > Mugiliformes > Mugilidae > Mugil > Mugil cephalus. The sequence continues at coordinate 14,728,732 of NC_061770.1, read as the reverse complement.
GACAGACACGCCCAACCACCTGTAACAAATAACACGCTGAAGTCAAAACTGTCGGAGTCACCGGGAGAAAGAGAGAGAGAGGGTGTAGGAGACTTCCCTTGTCTTCCCTCTAAGAGGTATGAAGAGACAGTCTGAAGCACTATATCAACAAAAAACTGAGAAATGGGCAACTGGGCTTGTTGGATTTTCTGTGAAACCCGCTCATTCAAGTGCTCAGCTGCTTCAGAGACATATTTGAAATACATGTTTTTCTTGCATCTGTGAACACACGTCCCTGAATGCACACAAGAACAACAACCCTATGTCCACCCTTGTATTGGGTCCAGTTCCCATACAGGTGAGAAATAGTGGCAAAATGGAGGATAGGTTACATTTACATTGGAATTATGTTTAATTTTACCTCTACACGGCTTTTATTCAGTAACAGAATGAGCAACCTTGGCTTTGACTGCAGCGGTCTGTTTGACTCCAGCTACCGCAGAAAGTGATGGCTACTGGAGTAAATATTTCAGGAGCCCCTGTCCAATTTAAGATTTATGCACACTTAGAAGCACATCCATAGTGAAGAAGCAGCAGCAAATAGCAATGGCAGAAATAGACGAGGAGAATAAAAGACAGCGACTGAAACAAGGAGTGATGGGGTGGGGGGGTGGGGGGATGGGGGGGGGGGGGGTGTAATAACAGTGGTTAAGACGTGCTCTTTCATTGAGTAAATCTGGCTGGGGCTATTTCACACTGTAGGAATCTCCTGTTGACTAGATCAAAGGCTCCCCGTGAGACAGGGCTTGTAGAGAGCACAAGGAACAGGTGACAGCTCCGACACACACGGAGGCATTTGCACATGCACACGCAAACCACCTCCGCCAACAGCACCTCACACACACACACACACACACACACACACACACACATATTTGAATGAACACACAGTGAGATCAGAAAAGCAGAGAGTGGCAGGTCTTTTTGTGTCTAGATGAGCCTGGGGGAAGTCTATTTGAAGAACTAGGAGAAAACCATACATGCATCTGTCATCCGAGCTTCGAAAACCACTTAAAAAGAGTCACTAAAGGCTGCACACACACAAATACACACAGTAAGTATGCAATGCATATGACAAAGTATATTCAGAATTTACAAGTATGAGCGTGACATGTACCATATGAGCAGAACACTGATGAGACTAACACATGTACAATGGACATCAAGATATGAATGGTATAGGAAGCATGTGCAGCCTCATGATGGATAGATCTAATATAGAGATGGCCATATCCAGAGGGGGGTGAACATAAGGCTATGTCATCACTGGCCCATCTCTCTACATACGTTCCATCACTTTTCACTCCCTCCTATAAACAGCAGGATGGAGGATACTGTAACTCCCACACACAAGGACGCACAAATGCACTCGCAAGGACACATGGAATTGCAGGAAAACACACAGGGATTCGGCAGAGTGCGCACATTGGCCCTAATTGCGGCAGAATTCAGACATGCACACAAATGCATGCATGCATATACACATTAACATTATCACAAAGAAAAATGGATCCTGGGTGGTCTCAGAGGAGGAAATCTTTCCACTGGAAAAAGCTCTGGTTTTGAAATCAGCAAAGCCCATTAATGCTAAGTTCAAACTACATTCATATACGTATACACACAATCGAGTGATTTCCATAGGAGAATGAAAGAGAAACAAATCTGTATGATCAACCACAGAATATTAACTGAAGGACTGCACACTCAACAAGTCACACTCCACCATCTCTCTGCTAGTTGGTCCCGGATCATATCAAGCTAAGATGCTGTATGTTTAACATGGGAAGGCCCCACCTTAAACAGGCCATTATGGCCAATAGCTTTTGCTGTTTTCATAGAATATGAGAAGATTACACAGCACTATGACGGGCCAATTACGTCCTTCACTAAAACATACCTCTATCCCAACAACTCTCTAATGATGATGGCTTAAACGTTTTCACCAATAGACCCCTTTCAGCTGGCCTGGCAGTCAAACATACTCTGTGGGTATAGTTAAACACACACACACACACACACACACACACACACACACACACACACACACACACACACACACACACACAGCCATAGATGCTGACTGAGTCAAATTGAATCCTTGTGTTAAATGTACAGAGCATCCCTCACGCCACAAAGGGGTGTTTGTGTGTGTGAGTGTGTGTATGTATGTCATCCCCGTGAACAAATGTCTTCAATCTGATCAAGAATTGCTTCAATTGGACTTGAGGAAGAGAGGGACGGAGACCGATTCATATGTAGATTAATGTAACAACAATGTATGTATGTACAGTACGTGCATACTTCTTTAGTAAACATCATGGTTTTCAAGTTTTTTGTAAGCAACTGGTAAATCACCTGAGGCTCCACGACCTTCATGATAGATTTCAATCAGGATTCTGCATGAGCCACTGTACTAAAACCGCTCTCTCCAGTGTAATTCATCAATAAGATAGTGACACTGGTACATACAAGTGTACACTGTTAGGGTACATGCTGCTGCTATTGCTTATAATAAAGGCAACACTGATAAATTGTGACACTATTTAGTCGCACCCAAGGTAAAGCTGGTTTCACTTTGTCCACGCTTCATGGCCCCATAATGCATGACACACTAGATTTGGCATCATCAATACGCTGATGACAGACACTTATACATGGCCCACGAATATACCTGTAGACTTCAGCACAGTCACATCAATGGCTCAATGAATCATCAGAACTATTCTTGTTGTGCTCTCCTTGTTGGAGAGCCTCTACAGCAGGGCGTATTCTATCTTACTGCTTCTTGTTTTACTTAGTTTAGTCCCTTAGTCATAGGGAAGGTGTTTAAGGGACAAACAGTCCCCCTCCCTCAACTACAGGTTAGTATCCAGCCGTTAATGGGAGTTAGTTGCATCAGTTTCTGGTTCTCATAGAAACAAGTCAAGCAAGTTTCTGATTTAGACCTCAACTTCCCACCAGTCCATTAGAACCGAAGAGGCTACTCGAATGAGTGTCGAAACGTCTTCTCAAAACTCTACAAGTCCAGTTGCCTTTTTAAATGCCTTCTGGAAAACTTATTAATGTAATTTCAAGAATATGTCTTGCCAGTCGAAAAAAAACAAAAAACTATTCATGCTCTACATTTCTTGTGGGATGGACAATAATCATCTCCTTAGTCTACCTAAGAATAGAAAAGTAAAAAATTAAAGAATTTTGATCACATCACAAAGGTTCTCAGATCACTGACACAAAGTTTGCAAATGTTACTTTTTTTTCATAAAGCTTTGCTCGTACAATAAGAGTCTTTAAAAGTGGTCTGAAAATCTTCTGTTTTTCTAATCTCTTGGTTAGTTTTATATTGTATAAAGAGTCAGACTGAGTTGGTTGTCCACATTAACGTGTGTGGCATAAAAATGTGAAGAACTAGAATGTTCTCTGGACGTTTGCTTTGCTTTTTGCTTCAAGTGCCAGTCTTCCTCTCACATCTTCTCACAACATCCTTTCTCCATCCCCCTCTCCACTCAAACCTGTGTCACCTCTGACCCAGGTCCAATTCACTACTGTCATTATGCAATTAACACCAATTAAGTCATTTGGCTGTAAGAATGTGTGTGTGTGTGTATCTGCATGTATGTACGCGCATACTTGTGTGTGCGCTGAGTGTATGCGCACATGATAGGGCAATTACAGCAGCACAAGGGAGCCTTTTGGAAGCGGAGAGCACTGCAATCAACCAATCAGACTTCAGATGGCTTTGACATGAAAAGAGAGCATGGCCTCTGCTAACCCCGGGGGTCAGCCTCAATTTACTCTATTTACCCACTCAGGAATGACTCTCTGTGTGTGAAAAAGGAGACACAGATAGGGAGGGAGAGGGAATGATGAATAGGCATGGAAATGTCTTGGTTAGTGAGTGGGAGCGAGGCAGAAATGGGGAGAAGGGAAGGGAGAGAGGGAGCAGTAATGGGATGAGAAGCCTTGGGGTTGTTGTGCAGGTGAATTTCAACGGGTGGGAGGGTGGATGAGGGGAGAGAAGGGGATGTGGGTAGAGGCCTTCAGGTTGTGTTTGCAAAGCTAAAAGGCCAGCAGTTGGAGCCCATTTGCTAACAATTTCCCCTTGGAGAGTGGCTACACACACACACACACACACACACACACACACACACACACACACACACACGTTTTTACAGAGCACAGATGAGGAATGACACTTGGCTGGAGCTGTTAAACAGTGAGATGCTCCATCAAGATAATAGGGCCGTTTCTGCAAAACAAAATGTAAAAAAAAATTACAAAAGCACAGGGCTATTGGGTTACACCAGCTTCTGTCAGCTTTTTGGATCCACTTCTATTATAAAATTGTACTTTTTTGCTTTGTGCCTTATATGTTATTTCAGATGTACTACAAATACCTTATAAAAAAAAATGCAAATCACGCTTGCATTACTGCTGACCATTTCCAAAGCATACCCCAGATTTTTGGACTGCTTGTCAATATCACAGAGAACCGTGTGATATAAGTGCACAGAAATTAGCTTAATGGAATTCATGATCTAAGCTTAAAGATAAACAAACACCAAGAGGCTGCGGTGGAAATTTGTTTCTCCCACTCAACAAAAAGTGTTGCTTGGCAACCAGCGCTGATATCTCAGGGCATCATTAACTGTCTCAGTGAGAACACCTTTAAAAAACAATCAAAGCATTTATCATTGTCACAGATGTAATTGATTAAATACGGCAGTATTTTAGGTTTGAGTGAAATGATAATGGCTGATTGGATGATAACTATCTTCTTTTAGTGATTTAGTTGCAAAACTATGTGCCCTCTAGGGTTTAGGGTTGTCTCAACCTTGAAACCAGTTTGCCAGTATTTATTTTACAGTTAAAAACGTCATGTTTGTGTAACTCCCCTCGACCAACAAATCGAGCCACTGATCAATCGTCCAGCTGTGAGGTCTGGTGCCAGGACCAGCCTGCGCAGCAGTGAGCAAAATAACAACAGCACCAGTCAGCCCCTCAACGCACCAAACAACCTCCTGGCTACAGAACAAGGGACGGCAGAAAAACCAAAAACAGACAGAGAAACTTAAAGAGAAAAGAAAAGAGAAGTAAACACAGATGCTCAGTATTTCCAGTGCTCCTGGTCAATAATATCATATATCTGACAGAGGGACACAGGTTATTCTATATCCATTGTGTGTGTGTGTGCGCGTTTGTGTGTGTTTGTCAGTGAAAAACTGCTCCAGGGGTCTTAGATGCGGACTGTAATCAGGACCACATGACTCTGCCGCAGGAAGTCCTCCAGCGAAGGACAGGAAGCAGGAACACAAGGACCACATCATTAGTCTCGCTAGTCCCAAACCCCACAGCCAATGGGAGCCTTGGACAGGGTGGGAATGGGCGTAGTTGGTGGTGTGTCCACAGTTATATACATGTACCATACATTCGTATTCGTGCGTGTGGTGCCTGCAGGCTGGTATTAATGACTTATTTGTTTACTGAGAGTAATGAGTCCAGGTTGTGCATGTTTAGCAGAGTCAGAGCAGAACTCTGAAGGAGGGATGGGCCTGCCGCCAGAACACAAGAGCTAACACACACACACACAGATCCCCAGACAGTACAGACAAATGAGAAACAAATGGTTCCATTGTATGGACTATACCTTGTCTCATGATGGCACCGTGAGAGCGCAGTTTTGAAAATGGTCCGCCCAAATAATCGCCAACCGCACAAACACACATTCAGACACGCACCTTCTCAAACCCCCACCAGCAGCAGCCCTCCTACCACACTCTCGCCGCCCCTTCCTTCTCTGTCCTGCATCCCATCAAGGACTAAAGAGCCTAATTTCTGTCGATGGCTTACAGGTGGCCAGTGCAAGGTGAACCACATCCACTCCGCTGGCTGACACACAGACACACACGGGCCGACACAGAATTCATGCCTCTAAAACCTACCCTCTTATAAACCCAGTGCCAAACATCAAAGAGAGTAGCACACCTTAACACACCTCAAAGGCACCGGAGACACACAGTCGAGCATGTGTGCAAACACAGGCTCGCACACACGCACACATTAAAACATTCAAACTCAAACATATGCACACTCGTAAACTTTAAAGCATGAAGGATTTTCAACAAATGGTCTGAGGGTCAACCCTAGGCCTGGTACTATCTCATGTTTCCAAACAGAGTAAAAACCTGCCAGAGCTTTCATAAAAATCTTATAACTGTTAAACACTTTTATGTACGAGTCTTTAAAAAAGCAACGCGCCGTTGAAAAAAGTTATCAGCGTCTGAAAATAAGACCCAGAATCTAATGTTTTATCCTGAAAAGCTGCTTTTTGGAAATTCTTCTGCTGACAGCAACAATCTACTAAGCACGAGAAGACTGTTATAAATGACAGCAACATTATGTGGAATGAGGCTCTCTCCAGCTCTAAGCTCAGTGTAATTCAGTTCCCACAATTTGCTCATTAGCTCTGAAATTTCATCATTGCTACAACTTAGCACATGTCAACTTCAATATCTGTGTGCTGCATCAGCCAGAACCACGCACCAACACACACATGTGTGCGTTATTTTAATGCCGTGGGTTTTTGATCATTCGCTGCCTCTCGCAGAAGTTTCACATTCTTGGATATCCATCTGTCTTTCTCAGTCATCTCATGAAGGTTAAGAGGTGTGCTGCCAAATTACAAGACCGGGCTGAGAGATTGAACTCAAGCTCTTTCATTCTTTCAGCCAGCAGAGGTGTGTGTGTATGTGTGTGTGTGTATGTGTGTGTGTGTGTGTGTGTGTGTGTGTGTGTGTGTTTTGAGTGCATAAATGCTGTGTGCACTTCTGCACATGTAGATTGGATTGCAGCTCTTTGAAGCCATGCCCTTGCCTTCATTAAACACAGTCCTAGAGCCTGGAACAGCTTTCTGGGAATGTGTCAATAGCTTGCACAGAGACGCACATGCAAAAAAAAAAAAAAAAAGAAGAAGAAGAAAAAAAAAATGCACACACACTACAGCGCCAGTAAAAATGACCAGCTCTCTTTGAAGTTGATGTCACTGTGCAAAATGATAAGATGAAAGCTGATCATCGCTCCTCAAAAAACAAAACAAAACTAAAAAAAAAAAAAAAAAAAAAAACTTGCAAAGCCTCAAATGCACACTCTGCCAGCAAGTCTGCACCTAGGCCAGGAGGGCCTAACGGGTGCCAAGCTAACTGCTACATGCCACACTTATCAGCTGCTATCTGATTGGGCGGCGATCGCAAGCTCCCACTTGGAAATTATAGATTAAAAATGGACAAGATCTTTTGACAAACAAGGCCCTTTGAAGTCCTGTGGCACACATGGGTCCCAGACCTGGAGATGACTTAAATGGGTGAAACTGAAAGAATTCAAGGTAAAAATCGATGCAGACAAAGCCACGAGAATGTATTTGATTAACGTTGCACTGCTGGTCCTCCTTTAAAGTGTGCACCAAGGAGACAACACACAAGCAGGCTGGCCGCAATTAGGTTGGAAAAGATGAAGCGTGAAATAAAAGCAAAATGATGGTTCAAATGACAGTCATGCCCCCTTACGCTATCGTTTGCTTGCTTTTTTTGGACATTTTTGTTTTAGATGGTTCTCGGCCCTGTGCACGTCTGGGACAACTTTTAAAAATCAAATACGCTCTAAACAGTCATCAAGGATGCGGATAAGATTGAAAAGGTAGGCAAAACACTGAGCTTCCTGAATTTATCTCACAAGTGCCAAAACCAACTAGCTTCGAGTCATCTGAGCATCTGCTCAACAATCCTAGCGTGTGTTGCTACCTTTAGCGGGGGCTCAGCTCAGCCAGAGGAGTCTGACACGAGAAACTGTAAACAGGGTTCAAAGCGGGCGCATAACTCTCTTAGTATACATATCACACACACACACACGCCCGCGCGCGCACACACACAAACAGATAAATGAGAACCAGGTAAAAGGGAAGACAAAAGAGAGTTTGGGAATGTTAAAAGGGACATGGGAGGAAAAAAAAAAAAGGAAAAGATATAGTGAAAGTAAGCAGCAGTAATCCCGGTTCCCTCCCTGTGGAGGCGTGGAGGGAGTGATGGAATGACCTGCTCACACGCATTTAAACAGGGGCTTATCCCAGCACTTTGATACACCTCTCTATAATTGCCTGTGTACATTTCTGTGTGAATGTTTAGAGTGTATGTGTGTACGTGTCTACGTAAGTGTGCAATGTTGTCTTGTCTGTCAATCTCGGTCATTACCTTTAATCCCAGGGATGACACTCTCAATCCTCTCTGTCAACCCGGGCCTTTGCAGCAGCACTCAAGCAAGGAACCGGGTTTAGCACTTGCTCACTCTCTCCACGCACACACAGCGGCACGCACGCTCACTTGTCAGGTAACACCAAAGCAGGTCGCAAAGAGAACAAAGCATATTTGCTTGCCAAGAAAAGCAAACAACTGTCCCACATCTGTATATGAATAAGAATGCGAGAGTGAGGGGGGCAAAAGACAGAAAAAGAGACGGACAAACACGGCATGAACTTTGGACATAAAGAAAGAGGAAATCAAGCAACACTTCCTGTGTTTGGAAATTCAAAACTGCCACAAAGCGATGATATAACATGACTACAAGGAGGCTTATTCTGATCACCGAACGCCAACTACGTTTAAACTAAAAGAAAAAAAAAAAAAATATATATATATATATCTGTAGCTATTCATTATTCTGTTGATCCCCCCTTTTCTTCCCCTCTCTTCTCCTCCTTAAATCTTCCTCTCCTCTCGCCCCCCATTTTTCTTTCCACCAAAAAGGGAATCCGAGAAATGTCCACAAAACATCTTTCACCAGTTGTTAATACTGTTTCTGCTTTGCCATGATAAAGTCACGGTATGTTGCCTCATTCCACCCACCCACACACACACAGACACAGACACACACACACATCCACACACACCCACACCCACATACGAGAAAAGTGGACCTCATCCACGCTGGCCTCCAAACATTCACTCACTTGAAGATATTTTGTAGAGCGCGCATGTACACACACACACAAAAAGGGGTCGCAACCCATTTGAACTGTTTGATGACTCGAGCCTCTGCCCTCCTTGCTCCCTCATACGAATCTCTGACATCAGAGCATGAGGTGATAATGTCTGAGTGTGTGTTGAGGCAGGATGAGGCAGAGGTAGGTCTGACTGAGCTGACATAACAACACTGACATCACTGATACAACGTCTGGCCTGTGATCTCAGTGTGTGTGTGTGTGTGTGCGTGTCTGTGTGTGTGTGTGGAAAGGACCAGCTGGCAGTTATAGCTCGGATCTGGCAACCCCTTAGCTGATCTGGCAATTGCTGGCCCTTGTTGACCCCCCGGTATTGAGGGGAAATATGCTCTCAGTAGGTGGTGTGGGTATGTGGTCCAACTCAAACCCTCCCACAAGATCAGTGAGGCCTATCAGTATGAAAATGACACTGGCCAGTGCGTTTGAACTTTATTGTTGCACAGAGGCAGCATTTTATAATAGCCTTTCTGAAGTTATTCTAATTGCCATTTTGTGGGAGCAAAGGGAAATCTTGGAATAAAAGTCGGAAAGAACCAAGGATTGAGCAAGAGCAAGAATGGAGAAGAAAAAAAAAAGCAGTTATTTTGCAAAAGGCTTGTTTCCGAGTTCAAAGGAATGGGGCCGACCCTTTGTGTAAATGTGTAAAATGCAAGTCGGAGTTATTCCTTTGAACGTATGCATATACATACACACACATACATTATACACCATACACACAAACAAATTATGGCTAAGCCTAGTTATTACCTAAGCAAACAGGGCTAGTCTGGATGGAATGCCTGCTGTGAAACACACCACTTCCAGACACAAAGGTTTGCGTTACAGGAGGGGAGCAGACACACGCGCTCTCACAGTTTCGACACGCACACACTTTACACGCACCGTGTCAGAGAAATAACTATGTGTATGTGTAATTAGAAGGCAAAAACAACACAAACACATGTTTGTATCTTGTTCTCTGGCCAACAGTTCATTTGCACTGCGCTGCAGAAGGTTCTACTAAGGCATTGTTTTTGGTGCTGCTAAACACATGGCGTCTTTCTAGGCTAGCAGGAGGTTGAGGCCGGCCAAGGGCGAACACCTTCACGTGTGCGGGGTCCATGTTTGCACCGTGTGTGTCTGGCCGGGGAAATGATTCACAAAGAACAATAAATACTGTAATTATTGGTTTTGTTCTGTCATTGTTTGGATTTGATTTGCCAGAAGACGTTTTGCACTGACCTAAACATACTGTGCGCGTACTGCGCATACGGTATTGCATGTCAGTGGATGCACTTTATTGGTTATGAGGAGGACCCATGATACACAGCCAACAGAGGCACATTGTTGGTGCATGTTCACAGGCTTCTTCCCTGAGTTACGGCTGAAGAAAATGCAAACAAATAATTTAAATACCTTAAAGCTTACACAGGCAGGAGAAAAATATCATGCTAATGAGATGAAAGTCAAACTCACTTTAAAAGATTGCTTCATCACGCACCAGATTCACCTGCCACTGACTATTTGTTGAATATGTTTGTCTGCAGAGAGATCGCTCACAGAGATAAAAACACACAGAGAGAGAAAGCAAGGGAGGTGAAAGAGAGAAAGACTGCAACTCAGAAAGAGGAAGGCTTCAAAATTGAATTGAGACGCAGAAGAGAAAGACAGATTGCATCCATTCTGGTATGCCATCTTTACGATCTGCCTGTGAGAGAGCGAGTGAAATTAAAGTCAGGTGTGGTGTGATGCCGAAAAAGCCATTTCCCCATTAGGTCTATGGAATGTCACATAAACAAATTACACAAATACTTTCTCTATAAAAGAAAGGGTGAGCTTTCTGTAACTGCGCAGTGAAACCCGAGCCGGCCTTTATTTATGTGTGTGACAGAGTGTTTACATTGTCCTCTGCTCCCATCCCTTCAGACGGGGAGAAGACCAGGCCTCCGACAGCTCCGCTCCTGTCACACTACCTGTCTGTCTGTGGGATTTTTGTTATGGAGAACATGTGTTGGCCCCGTATGTGTGTGCGTGTTCTGTGACTGGGAAAAGCCAAACGGTTCTCTGTCCTCATTACGACCAGCTTAACCACACAACCACAAGTGATGAGTTCAAGGACAGAAAAAAACACAGGAAGCCAAGAGAGAAAACAGTGATGAATGACCATGATTCTGATTTATGAACTGCTCATCACTGTGTCACACACTGGTTACAAATATCACAAACACTTCTTTGTCCAGAAACCAGAAATGTATCCAGTAAGTTTACTGACGCCAGCAACACCTTCCTTCACTACCCCTTGTGACTAATCCCGCCTCATTCAGCCAACAGCATGGCTGCATCCACGTCCATGATGTTTCTGTGATTGCTAGTCACTTCTTTTGACTCTCTGTGTGGTGAGCGTAAACATGCAGCGACTCCTGGCCTGGCAGATCACTTTACGCTTGCGGAAGTCTAATGTTAGCTGGCTAACTGGCGCTTGCAACCGTGCCTGCGCTGCTTCCCCTCCCACCTGTTGTTCACTGCAGCGAGAAAGTAAACTTGATCTCGATCTGGTCAGTCCGTGTCGTAATAGAGGCAAAGCTTTTGAATGTCGGTTAGCGGATAGTAACACTAGAGCTCAGGCTGAATCCTCTTACCCACGCAGCCTTTTCCGACGAGACTGACAACCGTCAAGCTACAAGACCCATCTTTTCTCTCGCTGTCAGTTTACAGAAACACCTGCGATGAGTAAATATGTTCAAATCAGGTCAGACACCAGCTAACGCTGCTATGGCTCAACATGCAGCGACCTAACCTTATTTATAATCCAGAAACCTAGAATGAGTTCAGAGCAAACTCTGATGGTGCTCTGAGACCAGCACCGTGAGGACCACCCAGCAGTGGAGCTAATCCCATAGCTGCAGGGTTGAATCCTTGCTGCATGCACACTCTGACAGGCTAGGCCACTCCTGGATAGGATATTAGAGTAGAGCAAAAGGACAATGGCACCTATTGACGACGGGTGTTATGTTTTATCCTGCCATGTTCTGCCTTTGGTGAGAAAGAATTATCAAGAAATTCTCCCTTGCTCAGTCGCCTCCCTCTCCCACCCTCAGCCAGATGGTGAACAGCTCATGTTTAAAATATTTTTTCTTACAGGTGGATGACAGGAGAATTTTTCAAGACCTGACCAGGTGTCACAGGAATATTAAAGCAGCGTCTCTCAGGATTTGTGTCCGAAAACTTGACGTCTTATTTGAGAGGTTCTTGGGAAACCTCGGCGTTTTCAAAAAGTTACGACATCCACTTCAAATTTTGCAAACCAACAGCTGAAAATTTTTTGATAAAAACACATTTTTACTGCCCACTTAGCACCCGAGGTTACCGTGGGCAACCATCTCCACATTTCGCGTCGCCGTCTCGACAGAAACGCAGAGCAGCCCACTGCTGGTTCTGCTTTAGCCAGTCAAACACATTCACGTCAAAACTATCGCCAGTGGCGCTCGGTAAGACACAGCGACGGAGAAAGAGAAGAAAACACACAGAGAAATAGAAAAGGAGCAACGTTGATAGAGCGATTTCCGAAGTGGAAACTTAGGAATGAACAACAAATCAAAAAAGAATCGCTGCCTAGGCCAATCAGCGTGCATTCCAATGAGAATCCTCTCCAGACCAGACCAACAAACCCCCGGAGGTGTACACAAAAAAATAAGACACATACACAACGTGACCCAGATAAACAGCAGCATCCTACCTAAGGTCTTGACCATGTGTAGCCTTAGCACCACTAAAACTCTGTGTTGAATCTGCGTTCAATCTACCCCCAGCCTCAACACAACTGTATATACGTGAGTTTGTGCATATGTGTATGTAGGTGGAAGGGACTAGGGGGTAGCCATGATTCTATCGCCAACAGATGGTACTAGTGTCTAGGCTCATTCCTGGCAAGGATACCTCTACTTTACAGAGAAAGGATAGTGGCAAGACCAAAAAAAAAAAAAATAAAAAATAAAAAATCAAACTCAAATTTTGTATGTGTGCGTGACGGCACTTCGCCGAGTTTGTCAAACAGATAGACGTCTTTTGCTCTAGAGTCGTAAGAGGACAACACACTCAACAACAAGAATGCAGGGATTTTTGAGTGTTTGCGTGCTTGCACAAATGAGCCTGTGCTTGCCTACTTTCAATATTTGTGTGTGTGTGTGTGCAGTTGCGCCTTTGCCAGAGTGTGTACAGGGTTGCATGAGAGTGTGTGGTTGTATAGATCCCCACTTGGCAGTCACAGTGAAAGCCGAGGAGGGTCTTACATGGGCTTTAATCCTGTGCTGAATGTCATCGTACAAGTGCGGCTTTTCCAGATAGGAGTCGGGGAAAGAGGGGGCGACAGAACCGTGCTGCACAAGTGCAAAGTTGTGTGCGCATGCAGGCGTGAGTATATGCATGCACGGCAAAGGCACCAATGGAAAGCACCCTGACCCACTGGTTTGATGTCAAGGATTATAGCACTGGCATACAGTACAGTAAGCTGTGAGGGACACACAGAGCAGGTACAGGACTAATCTTCTTGTCTGAGCCGATCTAGTGACAGAGAAAGAGGCCACTCTGGCATCCAATTCTAAGGTTTCACGGGAAAACACAAGCTGGTTGAAAACGCACTGCACAGCCCAACAGGCTGAGCAGTGTTGGACTAATTTTCATTTGGGCCAGAAGTTTATATAGTTTTTTTTTTTTTTTCAGTGAGGGGCCCAAATGAGAAGTTTATTCTGTAGCCCCAAGACTCAGGGGCTTTAAAACATTTTACTACCCATGTCATATGGGCACCCTGCAGCAATGGGCCTATGACCCATTTTGGGATTTGAAGCCTAAGATCAACAAACATTATGCAGGTTGGAAAGGTCGCTGATATAGAATGTCAGCTGCTATTCTTTTGAGGAGAGGAAGGCCGTCATAACTAATAACACGGCGAGATGTAAACCGTCGAGGGAAGTGTTGTTATTTGGACAAACGTCAACGCGGCACATCTTGCGTTTTACAAGCGTAGCAGACGCGGACGACCTTTGGGAGCGCGCTCGGCTAGCGTGAGAAATAAACTGCAGCCTACTGTTATACGAGGCCTAATTAGTGGTCAGCCCTTAATGTTGAGTGGCAGCCCAAAGGTTGTTGATGTTATTGCAGAAGTTCCGCGATAGCCCAAGTCATGAAGCCTCTCCGCTGACTCTGCACCGGGATGAATTTCAGCGGGAGGAAACAGGTAAATTCCTGTTAGTTTTCCTCTTCAGTTCTAAAAGGAGCGTCTGATAGCAGCCCCAGCATTTCTATAACAGGGTAAGAAAATAGTGAAATTCCTTCTGCTATTACTTATTAAAATACATTTAGTGTTATTCCTCCGCCACAGTGTTTCCGTGGGTGTCAATCTTGATCATAAGTGTTTGCTTTCTATTAGGCTATTTGAGCGTGTCTGCATGCTAGCGCTCGCGGCGGCCTCGTGAATTGAGGAATCGAAAGTGCTGCATGTTCCAGGGTGTGACATCCTTTCTGTGAGTGGTCGCATATAGTAAAGTCAGCAGGTGTGAGTCCTCCAGTGTGTCGCGACCCCCTCCCTCCTCCCATTCTCTGCCTCTAAATATTTCCCTCTGCCTCGGAGCGGCGGCCACGTCAGTGATTGGCAGCCTAAGGGTGGGTCTACATGTTAAAAACACAGTTGGGGGAACAACAGAGGCCTTACCCAAGACCTGAGGCTGTGTGGTATTTTTAGTGCTTTTAGTGTGTGGGTGTGCGTCCATGTGTCTGTGTGTGTGTGTCTGTTAAAGAGAGGGAGAGCAAGGACGCTACAGGAAGTCTGAAGAAAATAACAGGTTTAAACTGAAAAGACTGCGATTCCCTTTTCTCTGTCTCCAAATCCCAATGCCTCCCTCGATCAGTGCCTCTTTGTGGATGTTCAGACTTTCTCTTCAGGATGTAATCCGCCTTGAACAGGGGATCTGACCTCTAGATCATGCCACCGAGAGGTCCCTCGTGCACAATTATTTCACTCTGTATCTCTCAGGCGCAGGCACACGCATGCACACGCACGCATGCACGCACGCACACGCGCTCAGAGAGCCTCCCCAGGTGCACGTTTCTCCTGAGGGAAAGGCTTTTGTGCGCTGCCATCTCCGTAAGCTCAAAAAACACCCTTTTAATCCTGCCAGGATCTCGCTCCCTTTTTCTCTTTCTTGATCTTTCGCTTACTTTCACGCACACATGTACACCCACACAACTGGCTGCGCAGATAGAGCTTGCCAAAGGTATTTAACTAATCAAACCATTTTCCCAGTTTTTTTTTTTTTTTTTTCCCTCACCACCACTAGGTTCCACCACATCATTCAGAATAGCATTTTCTAATATCTTTGATCCAAGACAGAAACCCCAAATGCCTCAGTGATCTTGTGGCTATGGCATCTGAAGAAGTGATGGAGAAAAGTGACAAAGCGTAAAACATCAAGAAGAAAAAGGAAGGAGAGAGGGAGACAGAAGTGAAAAATAGCGATAGCTTGAGGTGCTGATTTATGGCCGCGAGCTGGCTCGCACAGAGAGCAAGGAAAGGAGGACAGAGGAGTTTACAGACACAAGCTGAATCACACCTGGCATGTTGAGACAGAGAGGGGGAGATGAGGTAGTTCAGTAAAAGTATTTCAGTCAATAGCTTACTGTATTTACATTTATCTTTTACAATAACAAAAATTAAAACTAATCCCATTTAAATGCATACGCCCAAACAATCAGGATTTGTCACTCCATTAATGGTTAACGTTACAAAGATCATGATGTGATTCATGGTTACGGCACATTTTTAACAGGACGTTTAAGAAGTAAAAACTCCACAAACACAACTTAATAATAATCTTGTGCCAAAAGAATCTTAATAATATGTAGGAGAACAAAATCCAAATCCATTTGGGTGCCAGCTGGGTGATTTGGATGAGAGATAACTTCAAAGTTAAAGAGATGGTTAAAGGACAAGCCCTTGAGTTCTGCCATTCTCTCCACTCAATAGGACAGATATGGGTAGATGAGTGAAGGAAGAGGTGGGACCTATATAATAAATTAGCTGCTAAGCTCCTCAGATCTGCTCCGTTTGGCTGTGCTGCCCGTGTTGCCCACACAGCACTTTGTAGCTTTATTCCGATTAAAGGAGCAGCACACACATGCAAATGTTCGTTGCATGGATAAGCACCGATGAGTAGGGATTTCCTCGGGATCACACAACTACAAAACCCAACGCGAGGCCAGGCCCCGCACATTTGCCGGTTTGCATGGGCATGCGTGTGTGTGGCCGCGTATCTGCGTGTGTAATGAGTGTGTAGTGGGTGGGAAGAGGCAGCTTACTCAGACAAACCGCCTTATGAGCAGCACATCAGGTGTCTCGCTGCCTTCGCCTTCATACGAGATCAAGGAGACCGCACGCACCAGAAAAAATAAAAGGTAGCGCACGAATAAACTTGCCTCGCCTCGCAACATTGCCAGTCGTTCATCCCCCCTCCAACTTCCCTGTCTTCCCCTCCTCCTCCCCCCTCCTCCACCTCCACCTCCTCCTCCTCTTCTGTCTGCTGGAGCTGAAGAAGCGTCTCTGGGTCGTGTCTGTCTACAGCTTCATGTGCTGACAATGACAAATCAACCCTGTCGCTGCTTTTCTACTTAAAAGTAATATTGTGCGTGGCATTTAAAAAACAATATGTTACTGCCACATTAATCATCATGTCGCAGTCGAGCCACGGTAGACAAATTGCCCTTGAGCTTGATCTACTATTGAATGGCTTTCGCAATTCATATTGTAATTTGTGGCAAAATGTCACATTCCTGCCATATGCCTGCCCTTGTGTAGTCTCTTTTCTACGACACAGTTTTACATAGATGGTTTTATTATTTTGTTTTTCTACAGGATTGTTAAAAGACTGACATAAACCACGATGCCGCTGAATAAAGTCACAACATATTTAGCTAAAACCCAGAGGCTGCTCCTTCCATTACTCTAAGACAAGGTTGTGGTTTCAAAACTTCAAAGATCCTAATCCTCGCAAGACGAAGTTCGGAACATCATTTACATGTTGTTCGGGACGCACTGAAATGGACACTACAGGCGGCGCGCTCGGATGTCAATGCCGAGGTGTTGCTGAGTTTTTGACTCCTCTCCACTCATGTTCAATGCGGTGGAACAACCTTTGACTTCCCAGACTAGCGACGCTGACAGCTGGCTGAAAGATGGCCTCGGTCAGACACCTCTACTCACCTCAAAGCCACGGTTCACTGATTACCAAAGACACATGGCCCTCGCGTGAGGACATAACCGTACACGCAAACGTTACCCAAATTCACATTCATTTTGGGGCTTGGCTCACTGGTTCCTAGAAGGCAGCCTGGACAAACACAGGCTGGCAAAATACTGGACTTTTATGAGGCATTTTTCATGGCCTGGGTTTATAAGATAGTCACAGTGAGCAGTAACTAACATCAAAGATAAAATAAAACGGAACAGCAAATAAAATGTGAAATGCATAGAACCAGTGAGTGACCCAAACAAATTCTATTTTCATACATAAACCATAGGTATGATTGATGAACCATTGACTCCTGGTTATTTAAAGAATTCCAAATTAATTAATAAACAGTTACCTTTATGTTGGGGCCAAAAATGTCTTCAGGCAAATTTTAATAACACACACCATCATCTTGTAGAAATTAATGTGTGGGGTAATAGATGTTTATGCTGGAGAGTCAACCTGGCACACAGTGCAGAAAAAGTGGTCTTAAAGTGGTCTTAAGATATTATCATCAACCTGAAGGTAACAGCCGTGACACACGGTGGCAACAATGGCTGACCGAGACGTGACTTCATGATGCCTGAGTCTTGGCCAAAAAAATTCACTTGTACACAGCTACAAAAACTACAACCAACGGGCAACCAGGACAAATATTGTGAAATTCTTGAATTCATTCAAGATGACCAGGCCACTGTGAATTTGAATGTTCAGATTCTTTACAGATTCTTAACTTTAAAAGGCAGCACTACATGCATAAAGCACAGGCCTTCAGCCACATCCATTCTGAGTGGTGTGCAGTGTCACACAGTTTGGGATGAAAAAAATCCAAATTATATAAGCCATTACGTTTTACGGTTGAAGTATTCCGATTTTCAAGGTAATATTCAATTTAGTTTAAGGTTGATATTAACATTAGGGTTAGGATTTGGCCAGTAGAAGTTATGGTGACTGAAAATCTTCAAGAAATTGGTACAATTCGGTGTAACTGCAGAGTGACATAATGGAAATATGACTGTGTGCGTGAGTATTATACAAACTCTGCCTGCTTTGCTTTCATGCTTGCTGACGTTCGGGTTCACTATATGTTGCCAGGTCTGTGTGGGTAATGATTAATTAAACTTGAAGGTAGAAAACAAACAATTAGAATCATTTAAGCATTTGAGAACTCACAAGAGTATTACAACTCTACAGTTAATTCAGATTCATAATGACAAAAGGGATTGAGAATTTACTGCCCACTTTCAGTTTCCCGCTGAGTTAAGAGTCTTTGTATAGACAAGAGTGGGACACTTGCTGGCATATACAATGCAGCCATACAAACACTGTATTCTTTGCAAACACAGCATGGGTAAATGAAAGCCATCTTCTTGACTTGTTTTAACCTGAAAAAGGCCCCACTCCTTCCTGCATGCACACACGTGCGTGTGCGCGCGCACACGCACATACACAAACATATTTCTGTCCCCACTTGGAAAGCCTCTCAGCTCCTTTTCGCTTTATTCAGTACAAATAACTTCACGGTGGGATAAAAGCATAATGTTTCCAGAAAATCCCCCCACTCTGCTTCACTCTTTTGGCCCCAATGTTCTCCTTCACTTTTTTCCTCCAATCCCCTTCTCTTGTGCTCTCTGTCCAAAAGGACATTCTTATTTCATTAGAGGAGGGAGGGGGGGTCCAGGAGGCCAGAGGGTAAACAAAACCTCTGTAATCAACAGCAGGGCATACACAACCTCGCTGAGCCAATCAGAGTCAAGTGTCCTTAAAGAGAGAACCATGGCTAACCAATACAAAGACACACCTGCAAATCAAACTCAGTACTCAGGTTTGTGTGGATTTCAAATCACAGCCTAGCGCCGGGACTCAAGGTTATCCATAAGAAACCCCGATCGAATCGTGCATACATACATACATGCGCACACACATACGCCCCTGGCTATTTGTCTATCAGTGCTGTCATCTCTGTTTGCTCATATTAGGGAGGGCTCACTCAGGGACAGGATATGGGGATTAGGTCTGGCCTTATTGCGTTGTAGCTACATACCGCTGAATAGCTCCCATCTGTTCTCCCATAGACGATGGCTAATACACGTTAGCTGTGCTCGCGTTGCGCGCTGCCAGAATAACAGCAGCGGATAGATGAGTAGCACTGATATCGCTAGCCACAACACCACTCCGCACTAAAGGCTAATGTGCCGGGCTTATTCTATTAGACTGGGATAAGAAGCACTAATACACGCACACGTACACACACCATTGCGATATCTGATTGGAGATACCGAACCAGTAGGCCGTTCACGGGTCCAACCCCAGGTTTACCTAGAGGAGTACGTGTTGGAGCGCGGTGTAGCGGGACTCTGACAAAGGTGGAAAGAACCGGAGTGACGGAAAAAAGATGGAGCGATGGAAAGAGAGGGAGAAAGGGGGCAGTGTGGTCTGTTTCATTACGGTGAATCCTGACACTGCTGCATTCTCAGCACACATGGACTGGATTATAGGCTATGTGGGCTGCTCCGGCACTGTATAGCTCAGCAACATGCTCTTGGACACACACACACACTTGCAAATGCACACACAAACGCCCTAGCTGAACACACAAAAGTTTTGCACTGCAGGGAGACAAACCATTTGCGCACATTCAAGCTATAGGATGCTTTAATCCCAAAAGCAGTGCTGGGGCAAAGTGCACAACTACTAAGGCGTTGAGGTTTCGAGACAAAATCTGTTTGTGATGGTCCACCTGTGGATTACTGGGGGAAAAGAATGAGATGCACTGGAAAATATGAGTATACCATACTGCCTGGTTTTCTCTCTCGTTCCCACATAGGTACCCTTTCCTCTTTCCTCTCTTGCATTCTCTATTCCTCTCATCTCCTCTCACATGCAAGTGCATATCTTTCTCTATATAGGATTTGCATTCGTTTTTGTCTGACTTTGCCCTGCGCACACATACAAACACATGTACTAGCAGGAAGCAAACCATAACCCTGCACAGATCTCATCGTGCACGCCTACGTTCAAAGGCATCCTGAGCCTATGGGGGGGCTTCGATATAAAACCCCCGACACAGGAATTATGCTTTATGACTCGGCATTCTTCATTTTATGCTTTTTCAGCTCGCAGCCCTTAAGAAAAGAAAAGCTTCACGACTGTTCTGCGTTGTATTGTAATTAACTACCCCCCACACTGGCACACAACGGGGTGGGGTTGAATGGTAAAACTTTACAGTGACTGAAAAAGTGTGGTGAGGAGAGACAGACCCATCCATCTCTGGTTTTTCTCACTGTGTCGTTTTTATCACCTATGGGCCCTGGTATGCTTGCTTTAGGCCGCCGTGTGTGCGTATAGGTCTAATACCACACCATTACCCATACAGCCACACTGTGTACGCACCGCATGCAGTATATGAGCACTTCACAGAAAGCAGTCATAAACCCCTGAATCAACGGACACTCTCGAGTCGACTGAAATTCACAAGCAATGGAAAAGGAGTTGGGTTCTATTACACTCGCCTCTGTGAGAGTCGGGCAATGCTGCGGTTACTGTGGTGCCATCAGTGTTCCCGGCTAATGGTGGCTCAAACCGACTGAAGAAGTCTTTGTGCAGAAGGTCATTAGCGTATCTGGAACAGACATACAGTACTACCCCCTGGCAAGGTCTATGTTAACTCTAAAATTAGTGGAAGGTGTAACTGTAGCTGTGCAATACAAACTTACTGCGAACACATGAATGCAGGTTTCCATGGCGGTGGTCATCATGCCCATATTCCCTCTTCATCATCCTGTAAGGAAACAACGGAGACATGCCATCGTCATACACGCGTCAGTTTACATGTTATGGATACTTCATGTCAAAGGGGACGTATGTGATAAAGAGCAGTTTCCTTCAAAAACAAACAATTTTCACTGTACATACTCCAACCCGGTGGTTAAGTCTTCACAAGTGGAGTCTCATTGCCTAATCGTATGGTCCTCCTAAACCCCCTGTGACTTTTAATCAAAACAGCCCCGTTCATGCTCTCATTCAGAAAAGCTGTGCATGATATCATGAAATGCTTTCCTCGGTGCAATTGTTAGAAACCAATAACCAAACGCATACGAGGTCTCCTTGGGGCTGAAACTGTGCAGGCAAGAGCCCTGCTAACAAGAAGGCTAATTCACTTAGACACTAACATTATGACGGTAAGCGTGAACTGGCAATGCACTATAGCCAAACCCTTGCTTGCATAATGCTAAAATGAGCTCCGGCAAAGCGGAGGCTATGCAAATGTGACACCGGAGCAAAAAAAAAAAAAAAAACACCAGCGCCTTGGCTGCAATTCACCATGGCTCTGGTTGAACTGAGTAGTTGTGACAAGCTTGGTAAACTCAGTAGGCTACACCTAAGCAGCTAACCTATAGATATAATGGCGTTTCACTGGAGCACGCTAGATGCTAAATGCTAACATGCAGTGAATGGCTGTGACAGGCCCTGTAAACAGAGCCAGACGCACAACTGCTCATTCTGCCAGGTTAAACACATAGAGGCAGACACACATACACAGAGAGGCGTGCACACAAACAGACAAACAGGCCAAATACCATGTGCTACTTTTCATAAACCTGAGGCAGGCAGCATGTTAAGGCTTAAAAAAAAAAAAAAAAAAAAAAACGAACAACAACCCAAAAGAAAAGGTTGTATAATTCTGTCTTTGATAAACACTTTATGGCTGTTTTCGATTTCCTTCCGAGGCCGCTGCCAAGTATCTGGCAGTGGTGCTGGCATGCTGAAATGAGAACAACATGAACACAACGTGCCCGTCAAACTACACACACTCCGTGCTGAGCTACAGACCTGGGGTGCACCTCGAGAGGATAAATCCACTTTCTGTGCATGTCTCTCATGATTAGATTTCACCTGTGCTCTGACCGAGTGCATCGCAAATGACACGGAGGACAGGGAGTGCAGTTAGAGGATTGGGACGGACTCAAAGACTGTGGCAATGGCTTTCGAATGACATGCGGTTTGGCTCCTCGGAAAGTGTGTCCTTGCATTTGTGTAACCAGCCCCACCAGCGCACGCATGTATGCTTACAGGCCTTAGATGTGCCAGTTGCGAGTGTGCGCACTGCGTGTTTGTTTGAGCGAATGCAAAAAAATGCGCATGTGTGGTCACTGTTATGTTATTCATGGCACTAGCTGTATCTTGGAAAGGCATTGTGGTGTCTCGAATGTGCGCGGAGACCTTCTTCATCATCATCATTATCATCATCAATCATCCCTCGAGTGGCGTTCCGGGACGCAGCGACGCACTGAACCACTGGCCTGGCCTCGCTCGTATGTTACATTTCAAATAGGAAAGATGGAGAGAAGGGAGTGAAGGAAAGAATGATGGTTGGGACGGTGGTTGGGAAGTAAACGCGCCAGGAGGAAATGCGATGTAAAAAAAAAAAAAAAAAAAAGGGGGTAAAAGAGGCAGAGGAGAGGTACGTTAAAAACAAAATGAGTGGAGCGAACAACTGAAGAGGAGGAGAGACGGAACAAAGTGGTCAGGATAAACAAGGACGGTGATTAATCACGTTTAGATGAAAGAAGAAGAAGAGCCAGGGCAGGGAGGGTAGGGGTAGGAGTTAAAAGACATGTGAAGTCCAGCGGTTAGAGATAAAACAGTCTCACCTCAGGGGCTTCACTGATATTCAGACTGTGTGACCCGACATCCCTAATCAGCACTGCACACACATGCGCACACACACACCTACGGAGGACCTGCCCCGACCTCTGCTCAACTTCCCCATGAGGTCAAACATCCAACTTGAGAGAAAAAAAAAAAAAAAGCCAAGCGGTGACACATCTGATCTCTCTCAGTAGGGTCTGTTCATTGCTTCTGTGTGAGGAAATTCACTCTTTTAGCATTAGACTGGTTGAAGCATGTGGACAATTCTGTCTGGGTATGGACATTGTGTTCCCAAAAAATGTACCATAAGTGTGATTTACCACTTTAATATGGTCTTTTCTCATGTTTTTTTTTTTTTAAATTAAAACTCTGCAGTGTTTTGGTAACTGTAGCGAGACTGCATTTGCAGCACACGCAAGGCTGTTATCCTTTCACATACTGTAAACTCTGTAAAGAAAAAAAAAACACCATGAGCAGACGTGCAGTGATAACAAATAACATACAAACCAAGAAATGAACTCTGCAAAACATTTGCAGCTGGGTGATCCATACGCGGGACTGAACCCAGGCTTTTTAATGTGTAACTGGGTACTATTAGCATAAAAAAAGCCAACATTTCCATAATTTCCTTCAACTGCTGCCTAAGCTCGTCATATGGTGCGACATCGGGAAGTGAGGCCATTCGTGTTTTGCTTTTCGGAACGGCGGACACAAGTTCACAAGTTTGAGCTGCGTTTTTTTTTTTTTTTTTTTGCACAGTTTACACAGCACGGTGGTCTGTTCGATGTCGGACTTTGAAAAACCGAGCCGTTTGAGTGCGTGACTGGGAAAGCTCACATGTTCAAGCATCTCCAAGGAAACAGGAGAGACTACTGTTGTAACTCCAGAGGTGCATTTGTCACCGCTATCTCCGGTTTGACAGCCACCAGTGGGGCCACATATCTTGAATTCACAAGAAAAGTTTAGGGAATTCATTTGGTTAAATATATCGACCAGGTTGCATTTAAGATTTTTTTTAACTATATACACATATGTAACTATTGTCTAGTCTTGGATGACTTCAGACTAACATTTTTCTCCGAATGCTATACATAAAGGATGAGCCATCATAATTCCCTTTTATAAACAAAGGAATTTATCTTTCATCGTGAGTATAATTTGGCCAATCTTCCCAGATTTATGACTTATTTTTATTATTCTGGACACTCTCAGCAACATTTCCCAGCAACCCTAATAATACATTCTTTGCTTGTCTTTTTTTAACCCGACTTAAAAATATGAAATATCACATGGAGAGAGCTACTGTTTCAAATGTCAAACACTATAAACACTGCCGCAGTAAAACAGCACTGGGTAGTCATATTGAAGCAAAGATATTTATAAGTACGAAGTGACATGGAGTAATGTGCGATAATAAAAACTGAGCCCCTGCTGTTCACAGTTTAATATAAACCCTTTTGCTGGTTTCAAGTAATGCACAAGAACAATGCAGCTTAATAGCTTGGTATTATTATTTTAGCGAGTCAGATTTAAAATATAACATAATATACAATAATAACAACCACAAGGCGAAGCGTAAATGTGGTCCTCATGGATTACAGTGTGGTTTCAGTGGAAGCTATGCCCCATATCAGTTTACTCCCTCGAAATTTCCATACACTGAAGCGAATGCTAAATCTTCAAAATGTAGATTCATTCTATGGCTGAAAAGAACGCAAGCGCGCACACACTCTTCTTTAATGCATAAATCAAATGTGCCTGAGATTCCTGAGTGAAAAATGTGCATATGGACGTCAGTCAACCCCAGACTCATACATTTTTCCTTAAGGAATCAATAGAGATCTTCTACAGGCGTGAAAGAGAGAGAAAAACACTTATTAAAACCAGCTCTCTTGTCCTTGTACATATTGCTAAGATATGTTAGTGATGATGCATTGACATTATTGTCTGCTTTTAAGCACATGTGTGTGTTGAAGACTTATTATTAAGCACAGGGGAACCCCAGCGTAGGCATGGACTCCAATTCAGATAGCAGTTACAGGAATATTTATTAAGCCTAGAAACACGCAATAGAACATATTACCTAGAACAAATATGGATTTAGACTCAAGTGGAAATCCCCAGGTATTCGTGTTAAATCACCATAGACATACTCTCTCACACACATCTGCATAGTCTGGAATCCCCCCAATCGCTGCCTCTTGACAACAATAGAGCTGTGATGAGTTTAAATTACATTCAAAAAGCAAGAGGCTTTTATGAGGTAATGGAACGGCAGCGAAATCTTCTCTATCTTTCTTTGAAGATAACTTTCCCCCCATCAGCGGTTTCATCAGAGCACATAAAACTCAGGTGCGAGTCTCCGCGCTTTTACACGCGCGCGTGCACGCGTACATGCAAGGCAAGCGCCCGCTTACGCTTCGATGCTCGTAACAACACGGACACTTTGTGCTGACCACAACAACAACAGTTTGTTCTTCTTTAGCTTTCGAACACAGACACATTAAGTCTGTCCTCGGGCCAGTCTGGATATGATATGAGAGTAGGAAGCTTAAATGAGAGATGAATGATATACAAACTAATCTCACATACAAATCCCATCAATCCAAAACATTCATTTGGCAGGTCTCCCCTTCAGGCCTCTTATCTAAATGATATGAATAACTCTAACTTGGCAGGAAGTAACGGGGTTGAGGGAGAAGAGAGAGGGGAAATTTTATGCTGTCAAATCTGACCACAACTGACTCACATTGGAGATGACAAATATGAAATTACATCAACTTTAAAAAGCACAAAGACGAGAGCCCACAACACGTCAACTTGTGTAAACAAGCTCAAGGCTCAACATTTTTTTAATTTATTTATTTTTTTTGCTGGTTGAGTGTCAGTATGCGCACATTCATATTGACCTGGTCCATGGGGGCGCGGTGGTTAGCGTGGGGGGGCCCTCTGGGTAGACTTCGGTGATGCACGGTCGCCGGATGCAAGTGGTGCGAGTGGTGAGGATGGTGTTGCGGGTGGATGTAATCTTCCTCGTAGTTGTCCGCTATCATCTTCATTCTGCTCTGAGTCTGCAAAAAAAAAAAAAAAAAATAGAAAAGGAGACGAACAAGCAACCAGAAAATTTAAGATATATAATTATACCACGCACGCGCTGGGCCGTTTACTCCCCCAACACTGCTTATTTGTTTCTTGAAAATGTACCCCGAGTCTCAGAATGATTACGCTGAGGAATTTTTGGACGAGGGGAACGCATGTTGAAAGCCATCAAATATGATAAAAACTGCGCCGCTAACAACATCTGACAGGTCATAAATTGAGTGTGTCGGAGCGGCTGATGAAAATATCGTAAGTCTGTCAAATGTCTTATGCCATATAACAGATGATCATTTAATTGAATTAGACAGATCCTAGAAAGAACAGTTAGTTAGTGTTTCGTGTAGCCTAAGGCCACAGGCGTTCCGGGCCGCATGAGGCAACCTCATTATAGATGTCACTGATTAAAATTACACTAAAATATGCATTATTCTGCACGGCTGTGAGTGTGTGTCCTTCTTTTGTGTGTCTCCGCGCATTTGTGTGAGAGTGGAAGAGGCTGTCGTGCTGCCAACATCATTGCTTTGGAGAGAGATAACAGCCCAGGCTGAGTAACATTAACAGTCAGCCTGCCTCGCTGTGAGGCCAGCTGTCTGAGAGAGAGACAGAGACAGAGTGGGTGCAGATATATTGACGGGCTCGACTTTATTCCCTTAACTGTAGACACTCCCCCCGAGGGCAACTCTGATTGCAGAGCAGGAGATGGGATTCGGTAAGGGATGAAGATGATTCCAACGAAATGTGTGCGAAATGTTGCGGCTTTCCTTCGTTTAGATGAGAGAGTCATGTCAGCAAAAAAAAAAGCCTGAGTCAGCTGTGAAGATAGAAGGGAGACGGTGTTACAGTAGTTAGCGGCCTGGGGACATCACCGCCGAGATAAGAAGCTGAAGTCTAATGACTGAGGAAACGAGCCAGTCAGGATCACAGGAAAGGATGTGGCTGGTATTAAAGAGGTTAGCAATTAGTTTGGATTGGAGAAGAGCGGCTTAGGAAAGGTGGGAACTCTGACACTGCTGTGAGAGGCAAGGAGAAAGATGAAGAGTGAGGGACGGAGGGGAGGGGGCGGCTCAGACAGACACCAGGCCAGTGGTAAGCCGTTAAAGGCTGGGTTGGAGTGTACGCCCCTGCATGACCTCA
Organism: Mugil cephalus; assembly: GCF_022458985.1. Lineage (NCBI taxonomy): Eukaryota > Metazoa > Chordata > Actinopteri > Mugiliformes > Mugilidae > Mugil > Mugil cephalus. The sequence continues at coordinate 14,701,504 of NC_061770.1, read as the reverse complement.
GGTGTTGACATTAGCAGGTGTGACCGGGTTGAGCTGGCCTCAGTCCAACAGCTACGGAGCTGACACCTGTCACGAGGCTGGGAAAATGACAATATACGCCATACACCACGCAGCTGATAACGCCGCTGCGAAGGGCTACGCAACACGTACTGGCTCTTCCGCGCAGAAACCCCCACGATACCATTCAGCATCTGTCCCGTTTAATGTCGCTTCTCAAAAATTCAAAATTCAAAAATAATTCATGGCCACAGGCCAAAAAGAATAATGTGTTTAGTCACTGCCACAAATCTAACAAGAACCATGTTCCTGCTCATCTAATAACAACCATATTTGGTAGCACGAGAAGCCAAGAGTCTGAAGCTGTGTGTGTAAATGTGTGTGCACATATTTAATATTTAATGATCTGAGACGCAAACAAAAATGAACGAAGTGATGAATTGCTTCTGGAAGAGTCTGGCTGTGTGGTCAGGACAGCCCACATGTGGCCATCCAGTTTATGCAAGCAGACACGCACACGGAAATGCACACACGTCCACTTTCTTCGTAGAGACATATTACTGCATGCATGTGTGAAGAAGGTGTTCACACGTAAAACGCCTGTGAGGTGGAATGCATGTGTTTTAATTAGTGTTAATGAGTAGCTTCACAGAGTAAACAGCTTGGTAATGGCCTGCAGGCCTGCTTGCACATCAGGCAGCCTGGAACAGACACAGGTGGCACTACTGAGGGAAAGGGAAGGAAGGGAGAGGAGAGGATTTTTTTTTTTTTTTTTTTTTTTATAGACATCTCTAACCAAAACAGAGTTGGCCTGTACAATATATCTGTGCTGTGTGTGTGTGTTTCTGCATGTGTATCAGTGCGCAGCTGGTTTAAACACTGTTGACTGCTGTGCTCACAGCTGCATCCCAAACCTCAGTCCAAACCGTCTGTAAATCATAAGCCTGCCATGATTAGAGAAGGGCTGTATTAACACATATGGACACAGGAGGCTGACAAGAACGCCTTACGACAAATAGGCAGCTGGGGAAAGTCTGTCTAGCATTTCACGTACACTCTTTTCATCATGTCTCTGGGCGTGTTTGTGTGCGCAACACTGCAGTCCCTGCAAACCTGACTAATGCAGTGACCCAGCGCTAGACGGTCAGACAGTTTTACACGAGTCGCTCTCGGTGAGAGCGATGAGATGCTCGAGTGCGTCGAGAAACGGGCGGGAGGATAAAGCGAGAAAGGCACAGAAAATGACACACCTCTGAGGACTCTCAATTCGTCTTTCCTGAGCTTCAAAGCACCATCAATATGTGGCCATCCATCACTTGTATGGACTACTCAGAGAATTCCCACACGGGGACGCATTTGTTCCGACTCTCTCCTCAGGAAGTCTAAACACTACACTCCTCGTGTGTGTCTGTATGTTTGTATATGTGTGTTTGTCTGAGCTGAAGAGGGCACATGCCTCAAAGGGAGGAAAACCGAATGAAAGGAAAGTTTGTCTTAGGCTGCCCGCTTTAAACATACACACACACACATACATACAAGATCTTCCAAGGGAGGGATGTGGGGAGGTCAGACGGGGCAATGCTATCTGTAAATCTATCTGCTGTCTCAAGATCAGCTTTCTCCTAAGAGACTTCGAGTCCCATAATTCTTTGGCATTTCCTGGTCCAGTTTCCTTCCGCCATTGGCCTGTTGAGGACCAGAGGACGGCACCCTATGCTGATATGTGTGTCAATGGGTCAGAAGACAGAGAGCCGGTGTGTGTAACGTTGAGAAACATAACCTCCAGAGGGATCATTTTGTGGAATGGAAGGAGCCAAGGCAGTGCAAAGACTCTTTGTAGGACCTACTTACCTTACAACTTCCTTCAAGTTAAAAGATTAATTTTACAGCCCTTGTGCTGGGTGTCCACTGCACTGTTTGTAACACATTTGCAACTGTCATAGGATTTATACATCCAAAGACTTTTTAAGAAACCTGGTTTGGACCTGGATAAAGAAAGTTTGTGTATGTGCTGCCCTCTCTTCTCTCTTCTTTTCCTTCCCGACTTTTTCCTTCTCATCTTTTCGGCCCTACAACCAGAGGCCATACCGTTGCAATTAGAGCTCATCACATCATCAGGTGGACTGTAACTGCCAGTTACCCAACGGGAAAACATGACGCATCCAATGGCGATAAACAGATAATAGGCTTTCCTCGAAATTCCTTGAATGGAATTGCACCCCCTAGGGACTGTTTACAGTTTACGAGACACGAACAAACATGGGTTCGCACTTACATGCACAACCAGCCACTGCATCTGTTGACTTTTAAATGCACCACCTTTCCCAGAAGCTCTTGTGACTCAGGAGACTGTATATATGGACTCCCTGCTGTTAGCTCATTACTGTTAGCATTCACGTTAGATCAGTCACTGATGTGGTCTGACCAGACCTTAATGACCCACATACCTTCCTCAGCCTAAAGTCATATTGAGAGCGTCAGGGTAGCATGGGAAATACGTGTGTAAGTAGGTGTATGTGTGTGCCAGGATTTACGTCTGTTTAGCTGGATGTTGTCGGACAGATAAGTCCGCCGGTGACTCAACAATGAAACCAACCCACAGCGATGACTTGAGTGCATCTAATCATCTAATCACTCTGATTGCGACATGATTTTTTTTCTTTTCTTAAGAAAATGGCTTTGCGCACGTGTTTATGTGCCTGGATTTGGAAATCACAGCTCCTGCTCGACTGGTTTGGCTTAAGATGACTGATCGCAGTGAGTGTGGTTTGAGGCGGGGAAGTCTATTCTGTTAACTACCCGGAATTATTAACCTCTATCTGTTCCTGGTTTTCAAGTTCAAAAGTCTTCCCCATTAGGTTCCTTTTATGTAGGCAGAGCTTCATTGTTTGCAGCAGGTTTGAATTTGTGGCCCTGCTTTGATTCACAAAGCCAGAACCTGCCCTAAACTGTGACCAAAAGGCCAGGTTCAATGTGATTCATGTGCAGGCCAGTCAACCTCTCAGACGCCGAGTGCTATAAATTTAATTCATCGTTTATATAGGCCACGTATAAGTAACTTGGTGGTCGCAAGCGCTGGATGTACCTGCTGTTTGAGCTGGTGCATGAGCCTGTCCTTCTCTCTCTTCAGAGCCATTACTTCCTCTTGGGCTTTCTTGCGTTTGGAGGACGACAACTCCAGCAGGGCAATGTTCGCGTCCTTCTCACTGATGGCTGCCAGCAAAGCCTGTTGCCTGAAGTGGCGAGAGGAGGAAAGGATCGCATGGATTAATGGACAAAAATCTTTAAAGCAACTTGTGTTTATTACTGTGCCAGAGTGGAAAACACACAGGTGTACAGTGCAGAAACACAGATGCCTTGTATGTATAAAGATGCCACAGCATACTCATTCCAGAGCTCTTTAAACTCAGACAGATATTCCGCAGAAAAGAAGCAGACATCTTTGAAGTGGTCCGCTAAGTGCTGCATTAGTGGTACCTCATTGTGACTCACGGGCATGTAATAGCGTAATAGACCCTAATAGAGTGGGCTGAGGAGGATATGACATCTTTCCTCTGTCACCGCTGGTTACCGCAGTATGTGTGTGTCTGTGAGATGGGGGGGTGGCAGCATATGACTGTCTACAGGTGCGCCGGAAGCATACCAACAAACATCATCATACATGCACAAACAGATGTACAAAATGCACAGTCAGATGACTAACACTTGAGAAAAGTTCGTCTTGGGCGCAGGTCTGCAGTGACTATCCCCGTCATCAAGCAGGATGTCGTAAAACAGGATGTGACAAACGGACACTGCCCACTCTCGTAAACACATACAGAAACAGGAACATTCTCATGGATGGCCAGTCAATTTATTACTGTAGAAACATGACTCATTTAGATATGAAGACCATGTACACAGTAGAGCGCATTACATGTACGGCCTTTTGTCTCCATAATCGGCCCAGAAGAAAGACCATCGCAAGTAACTCAAATAGTCTACTCTGTGAAGACAATGAAGGCATTTTAAGTAGGATAGAAATAGCACGGCGCACATCCAGACGTTAATGGCATTTGAAATTGGGAGGGCTGCATGGCAAGGTAGGGTTTGTGTGTGCGAGGTGAGGGGTAGGAGGAAGAGGAGGGCGGGTGCATTCAAAACACACTTTAGTCACTATTAAAAATTGACCTTCATTGGGGTGTTTTACGCCATGATTTAAGTCCCTGCAGAAATAACTAAATTGCAAAAATAAACATGCTGAAGTCAGAATAAAGTCCTGCTGGCCCGGGACTCCACATTTAGTGTTTTTAGTACAATTATCTGCATGCCGCATCTGGATTCTGGATTCTCCCATTTAAGGCCATTAATAGGCCTCTGTGTGTTTGTGTGTGCTCGCATGTTGTGCGTGCATTTGTGTGCGAATGGGATGTGGGTTCTGACATGGATTGGAGCAGCTAATCACACCATTAATCACCGAGCGGGACTGATGTGACACTTTTCGTCTCCACACACCTCCACTGTTATTCCTTTTAATGCTCACTGTAATGGGAAAACACACACACACACGCTCACGCACACACACACGGGCCTACATTAAATGCGTATAACAGCAGTCTGCAGGCTTATGCTGCCACACCAGCTATTCACAATGTCAAAATAATGAAAAAGTTAAAATCCCATTTTAAAACGGTAAACTGTAAACACATTCCAGATCAAAGTGTGATAAAAGTGTTATTTATTCAGACCGCTATTGCGCATCCTAAAAATAAACTTAATGATGAATTCTGCACTGAGAGAATGTCACAGAAATCCCAGTACCAATACTTTATATTCGCATGTGTTAAATGCAGTAAAGAGGTGACGCAAGGAGTCATATATGGGCAAGGAATGCAGCACAATGTGTCAGCGTTCATAACAACAGTGAGTCAGACGACCATACTGAGCCTAACAGCTGCACGGCCATCTTTAAACTTCACTGTCAGATTTTGCAAGCTCGACAACAATGAACCGTGTCCACATATCTCTTTTAAGATTAATTAATAAAATTTTTTTTGAGAATACAATCTGAATGGGTGATGCATGAAGGACAGAGCCCGTTTGGTGCGGTGAAGGGTGAAAAGTTCAGGGTGCTAGGCAATTCCAAAGCTCTATCTTATCTGTTGAATGCATCTGAAAAAAAGTCAAACAGAGATCCATCTCTTTGACCACCGGGTAGTCACTTCGTCAATGACACTGTCAGTCACCACTGCTGAACCAACTAAGGACACAGTTTTGGCGTTTGATTAATTACAAAATAATAATATAAGGATGTGGTGCCATTTTCACAGCTAAAAAAACAAAACAAAAAAAACAAGCAGAAACTGCTGCATGTTCCTGATGACCGAAAGCTAATTTATGCTGCCGACAGGGAAGAAATTGCACTAACATCCATCTCACCTACATTCCCTAGCGCAGGCACAGGAGTCCCCGATATAAATGATAAACCCCGAGACTTTGCAGAACTAAAGTGGTTGCCATGCTCCAGTGGGAGCTAAATCGTTTCCAGTCTCTAAATTAGCACAGCACATCGAGGAGCTGTCTCCCTGTGGGTGCTCACTGAGTGGTGGTGCTGCAGGACTCTGCTGAGCGATGTCTTCCTAAAACAATAAAAAGGGGCATTATCATGATTAGCCCGCCCGTAAACTTTGTCTCCCACATCCTCAGCCAGTGATTGTGTGCGCATGGTGTTTGTGTGTGTATGTGTGTGCGTGCTGATTAGTATTACAAACAGTCTCTGAACCTGAATCACACTGGGGTATTTAATCACATCTAATTTGAGTGGCCATTTGGCCTTAGTTGTAGAACACACTTGCAATGTGCATTAATCTGGCTGAACAGGATTCATCTGTCAGACGCACGTGCGCGCACCACACGCACGCACACACACACACACCCAAAGACAAATGCATGTACTGTATCTGCTGGCGGATCTTGAGTGGGTGAGCCCTCTTTCTTTCCTCCCTTCTTGTCTCACTCCCTGTTTAACTTTAACTTGGCGTGTCCCGGACAAACAAAGGATTATCTTCATTTCCAGTCCAATTGAAAGGGCGACAATGAGATGTTTTTTTTTTTTGTTATTGGGTTTTTTTTGTGACAAACTAGCAATTACTCTCCATAAAAGTCATTTCCAAAGCAATGGGAAGTCATAAGGCAATCTAATAAAAGGAGAAATAAATCCCACTGCTGGATATCTAGTGTCAAATATCTCTTATATGAGATAACTGTATCTTAGCCGAGATACAAAACATACATAAACAGATCTCTCATAAACAGATCTCACATGGCTCAAATTTTGTTTCAGGATTACGGGAGACCATGCAGCACAGGGTGAACTGACATCTTATTTATAAGGGGTGAAATCCTCAGTTCGGCTGCAACATGTGATTCCAATTGAACCTTCATGGTCCCTGGGACATATTGAGACATTCGGATCTACAGAGGTGGGAGATGGATGGCTAAAGTACATGACCGTGTGATGAGAAGTGTGTGTGTAGGTGAGGGGGATGGGGGCAGCTAAGACGATGTGGAAAGAAAAAAATTTTTTTTAAAAAGGAATGCAACAAGTGGAATTAGAGAAGGGTGAGGAAATGAGAGGCGGAAGGAGACAGCTCAGGACGACGGGATGAAAAATGAGGAGAGAAGAGGCTGATGGAGATATCTTTGAGGTGGGGCTGCTGTTGGAGGGGTGTCACGGGGCACATGGAGGGCTGCCAGGTCAGGCATGTTTCTGGGTGACAAAGGGTTAAGATGGGGTCAAGGGTGAATATAAACCCATGTGGTTACATTTGCGCAGAGAGAAATCAAAGAAGCGATGCTGCGTAATGGGGGACAATTGATCGGAAGGCTAGAGGGCCGCGAATAACAGCAATTACCAAAAGAAAAGAGATGGCAAGAGATGAAGGTAGCAGAAGAGAGGAAAGTATGCGTCTGACAAGAATGACTGCCACCTGCGCCGCATGAGAGAGAAAACAGGGAAGAAAAAGGAGAGGAGGAAGGCAAGAAAGGAGCAAAGGTAAAAGATTTAAGAGTCCCAGCATACCCTAAATCAGCTCCGCGCACTCCATGTTGTTATTTCTAGGCGTCACGGTTGAGGGATATGTGTTTATAATTTGTGTTATGACTTACTTGAAATTATGAGTGTGGAGAGTCAGTGGGACAGAAACAGATGCGTCTGTGTGATGCCCGAGGGAGCCATCAATACTGTCTGCCCCAAAGTGCAGTGTGTGTGTGTGCAGCTTCATGCATGTGTGGATGCGTTCGCCCCATCCGCGCACACACTGGTGCTTTCATGTATATCTATGTGTGATGTATTTTGTTAGCAAGAACATGGGGAGCCCACTAATATCTGTTCCCAGGACATCCATTATGAGGACTTCTAGTTTGTGATCATGTCTCTCCGCCACTTAACTATCCAGCTCTGCAGAAACATTCCACTGGCATTTTATGGCTGTTCCTTGATTGTGAGTGTGCGAAGGTGCAGCTCAAGTCCGGGGGCCCCTGGGTAGGCAGTACTAGAGGCCTGTGGTGAGAGCAAGTAGAGGACATGAGAATGGGGCATGGTTGAGTGACACTATTATTTATGGCCTTGGAACAGAGTGTTATTTACAACGAGGAGGTAAGGAAAATGGCTATTTCCAACATAAAACACAAGCTCAGGGTTCATCTGGTGAGATTACTGCAAAGCCAGTTGACATGCTAAATCTAGCTTTCAACTTTAAATGTATTTTTATGAGGTCCAAGTTCTGGCTACCTTAGGTTGGATTAGCTTCATGATAACCTGTAGCAACCAACCTGCAGCAACACGCAAGATCTACCTATTACCTGCTTCCTTTTGTACGCTTGTCTGGATTAAAGCCGGCATTTATCCTAATATATAAGATAGGATTTATTCACACCCACCGCACACAAAAAAATTGCACATAAGTCTTGTTTGTTCCTCTCGATATTACATGCTAATCCTGAGCTTCAAGCAGGAATGCCAAACCCTACATGCTAACCTTGAGCTGTGCTTCCCAAGAAATATCCATGACGGCAGATGGCTCTCCCAGAACTGGACCAGGTTATGTGTGTTTTCACTTCACTAATAAAATATACAACCCACTTACTCTGCTCACCCCCCCCCCACCCCAACTCCCACACTAGTGCTCCGACTGGTGGGTGGCGGTGGTGGTGGTGGTGGTGGGAGTATAATTGAAAGAGTATGTATCAGTTTTACAGCAACAAGAGGGAAAATACGAGGGGACAAAAATCAACAAATCTGCCAAAACTAGCCAAATGTTTAGAGTGGGAGCAGGGACGAGGAGAGATGGCTGACTGCTCCCAGAGATGAGCAGGACCAGACGGCCACCACTGCATTCCAGGAGGGGAGAGGGGAAAGAGATACAGAGACCCAGACGGAGAGGGAAAGAGTGAGGGAGACCAGGTGGCTGTGTGTGTGTGTGAATGCATACAGAGGAGGCGTAGAGTGTATTCCAACTGTCTCTCAATGCTAAGATTTGCCAAGGAAAAAACAACATCAATAAGACACAAGAATGTAGCTTAATGTAATATGATTTAAAGGGAAATGTTGAACATTTTGGAAAATTGAGTATGGTTCCAAAAGGGAGGTATGAGAACATCAATACCAGTCTTATGTCTTTCTAAGCTTAGAAGAACTCTGGGAGCGCAGGTAGCAATTCAAGCAGCCCTAGCCCTAGCCCTAGCCCTAACCCTAGTCCTAACCCTAGTCATAACCATCTCAACTAAGTGTCTAACCCTTTACGCTAATCTTAACCATAATTTAATTGTAACCTTTACCCTAAAACTGAGTCTTAACCATCAAACAGCCCTGTAAAAAAAAGTCCGGTAAAAATGTCCTCACTTTACACAAGTGTTCTCACTTCGATAAAACTCAACCTGGTCCTCAAAAAGATAGCTGTACGAGAGCACACACACGTACACACAATGCACACCATAGCCAGAGATGTGCCGGGCAGACAAAGTAACAATCGGCTTCCCATCTTTATTCTAATCTAAGCTGAACACATCCTGACTCTCTGTGTGTGAGAAACACATGGACGTTAGAATAATCTCAACCTCCTCACTTTCTGAATTAAACACAATGACTACGATATTTGCAAAAAAAAAAAAAAAAAAATAAAAAAAATCCTATAAGCATGCACAGCATGCTGACAGTAGTGGCATTACGAGTCCTGTTTCTGTTCCAACTTCATTACATCACCATCTGGGGATCAGCTAGGGGTCAGGTGGATTCCTGTTGTTATAAAAACAGGGCTGATAAATACACAAGGCCTAGCGGGGTGTCAGTGATGATTATGATGTCACCGGCATCTTTTTCCCATTTGGATGACCTTGGGTGAATCCATGTGTGCCCGGGTTTGCCTGAGAGCGTGTGTGGGCGTCCTTTTTTTTTTTATTTTAACTGCAGTTTAACCTCATCGAGAAGAAAACACAATCCATATCAGATTAGTGAAAGCCTCTGCCAATCTACCAGAGTGGTCTGGCACCATGCCTGCCGACGCAGCCTCGACCAGTAAGGCAAGCTCCAAACCTAAACCTCCTGAGATCCTACCAATAGCAAAGCAGGGATTTCTATTCTCTTAAAGGGGAGGTTTGTTTTCCGTCTTTATTGTTGTTCAGCTGACTGACAGTGTCTCCCCAAGGCACAAAGAACAAGACAGGGGGCTGCACTGTACCACACACGTGTAAAGGCTCCCCTGCCTCGCAGTCAGACACAAGTACAGACACACATCCATACAGCAGCTGGGTTGTTTAAAGCTCCCTGTCATCTGAGAGAGAGGTGAGGGTCAAAGAATGAGTAACACAGCTCCAGTCACACTACTGTAAGAGCACACACACACACACACACACAGACGAGGGGGGATGGATGAAGGGAGAGAGGGATCGAGGGAGAAACATACACACATATGCATAGTGTTAAGAAAGAGGACTAAGGCCTCAATATAAACACTGATGAGTTATGCCCCCTCTGCATTTTTTTAACATCAAAAGATGAAACTCTGCAATATACAGCAACGGAAAGGATTTTTTTTACTTGAGGTCGGATTAGGTGTAATAAAAGCATTTTAATACAAAACTGAACATATATATTTTTTTTATTAATTTTTTTTTATTAAGTAATAAATTAGTTTAAAAAATTACATCCTAAATCCTAAAATGACATTGTTACATGCTTTTATTTGTGTGTCTAACCCTTCACTATCCAAAGCTAAAAATCCCTAAATGTGAAGCAACGAAAGTTAATTATTAGAACTACTGTAAATTCTTTGTGGATCGTCCTTTGTTCACTTTAGTGGTATTCCTTTGTGAAGTAATAATAAGAAAATCTGATCTGATATTCAGCACGAACAGGGAGGATACAGTAATTAGTTCCCTCTCTCTCTCTCTCCCTTCTTTCTGCTCTGAGGTGAGGGGAGCTACAGTAAAGCCACAACTCTAAACTGTCAGTAATGTAAACTGAAAATACCAAGAGGACAGCTTCTGCGCTACGTCATTTAAAATGCGATTTTTATTGCCTTGTGTGTTCCACTGTGTTACAATAACCCTCTGTCAAACAGTTCATCACAGGCTCTTGGACAGGAAAGCTTCCACAGTCTGCCGTCTTTTCTCCCTCCGTCCCCATTCCTTCCCTCCTTCTCTCCTCCCTTTCTTTCGCTAATCAAAGAGGGGAGCGACTCATCAGAGGAGAGAAAGAATGGCATCACCTCCGCCTTGGACTTGGGCCTCTCTATCATTCGCCATCTCTTTCCCTCTATCATTCTCTATTTGGCTCTGTTGTGCCCTATACTCACTCCAAAGTGGGGCTAAATATTAAGTTCAAGGAGGTTATGCAAACACGTTGAAACAGCCATCCTTGGCCTAAGTATTACCCTGAACCCTTCAATTACCCGCCTTGCTTTCCTCTCTCCTCATTCCTCCTGCGTTTTCCTGTCCTCCTCATGGGTTCTCTCACTCCGGTCATCTAACTGCAGCCTGGAAATACAGCGCACACTCATGACGTGGGGCCAAAAGACCTTAAAATATCAGGGGCAGAGAGTACAGTACACAGTACACAGTGGCGCACTATAACACGCGCGCACACACACACACACACACACACACACACACACACACACACACACACACACACAGACCTGCACCCAAAATACACATGTACACACAAACCGATGAAAGATGGGTCCAGAAAACAGTGGGAGCGAGTACCCCTGGTGTATTTTCTCTGTGTTCCAAATGCAGGGCCTGGCGGTGGACCACAGCTGAACCACAGCCGACATGCGGTGGAATGGGAGGCCACCGCACTCACTTCCCTTAAAGGAGCAATACAGACAGACACACACACACACACACATAGAGGGGAATCACAGAACAACACACATGCACCCTAATGCGCACACATATGCACACATGTTCAGCAATTTTCTGGATAGCGCTGTTATGACGATGGGCCCGTGTTTAAAAAGTGGTTTGAGGTGAAGGGACTGAGTTGTATGGACTGTTTCCCACAATGCTTTGCCAGACAATTACCCAACCCAATTAATGTGGTTACTACTGCGCAGCTAGGACTTCACTCAGAGCGAGCCGAGTGTGCGCGGATGCGCGGCGCGTGATAGAGATGGAGATGTGTGTACGCGCCTTTGGCCTGTATCGCTCTTGGAATTATAGCTTTCCTTGGAGCTTGGACTAGTCCATTTCCCGTCAGTGTGTAAGGGACACACAAGGTCACTCTAACATTCACCCCACACTCCATCAGCCAATCAGAGTTATTTCCAATCGCGGCCACATGAGCTCAGCTATTATAAAAGCTGCATAAGATGGAAAATTACAATGACTACAAAGCGCTCTAGCTTCAGTAGAGAGCGCGGTTTATTTAATTGCATCAAACAAAAAAAATTTAAAGATTTTTAATTTTTTAATTAAAAGACGTTTAGCAGTTTGATTATATGGTAGCAACATGAGTTAATCTTCAGTCAGTGCAAAAGAAAATGGAAGTAAATCTATGAAATATTCAGTCACACTTTAACAGACGCACATTTGATCACGCAGCCATGTTCTGACCTGGTATTAACATGCACCCTGAGTGATCCGTTCACAACCAGCTGGCTTAAAGTGCACATGAACACATTCAGAAAAGAACACACAAGCAGTATAATGATTCCCAAAGAAGACAATATCACTGCAGGGGTGTCTGTTCATCAGTGGGGAGAGGCTTTTAAAATCTTAGCTGTCAGCTAAATAAATAATAAATGAATCTAATCAGGAATTAACAAATGGAATGACTGCATATTAGTACCCTGTATATGTCATTCTGTCAATAAAAAAGAAAAAAAAACACACACACACACATCAGAGCCTGAAACTGAATCTAGGTGTGTGGCATGTAGATAGCTGTGGTCCAATCACTCATGAAGCATGTTAATACCAGGTCTGACAGACCCAGATTTCAAATGTAACTTTAGTTATTAAATACATACACAGATCAGCCACAACATTAAAACCACAGACAGGAAAAGTGAACAACATCATATTGTGACAATTTTCTGCTGGGAAACTTTTGGACCTGACAATAATGTGGATGTTACTTAGATGTGTACCACCCACCTAGACCAGACCAGGCACCACGAACCCACAGAAATGACACTCCTTGATGGCAGCAGTCATCCCAAGCAGTATTCACGAGCACACACAAAACAACTCAGAAAATATGAAAAACAACGCAAGGTGTTGGCCTGGCCTCCAAATTCACCAGATCCCAAACTGATCAAGTATCTGTGGGATGCAGTGAAACAAGCCTGACCCACTGAGACCCCCCCCACTAACAAGATCCTGTTGCCGGACACCCTCAGAAGTCCCATTTCCGTTTTCTGATCAGTCTGTTTTGGAGGCACAAGGGAGACCTGCACAATATTAGGAAGGTGGTCATAATGTTATGCCTGACCGGTGTGTAGTTCAGTGTGAGCCACAACATTTTGGTAGGTGGTGGAGAATTAAAACATTTACTACAACCACGACCAAGTGTAACCAAGGATTAAAGGCATAAACTGAGAAGAAAACACACACTCAAACGCATCTGTTAATATTTAGCAATACTCCGATTCTGACCTTGTTTCTTTTAGTGAAGGATGGTAAAATGTAAGCACAAAAAAAAAAAAATAAAATAAAAAAAATAAGAAAGAGCTCAAACGGTTCTGTTTTGCGTTGAGGCAGCAGGAACCACATGCTTTTTACAACAAAAACACTCTCTGACCACATACTCACTTATGCAGACTTCATTAGCCAAAGTGCTTTAAAGAGTGGAGCAGGAGAAATGCATTAAAAGAAACTATGAAAGAGAGGCAGAGACGGGGACACAAAGCCTCACACACACACACACACACACAAACACACACACAGTGGGCTCGGCGAGGGTGCTGATTAGAAGAGCTGTAGCCACGTCTGGACACGTCTGCTGTATATTTAGACAGATCAGTGAGGATCATGGGATCAAAGAGTAACATGATTACTACCTGGCCTTCTGATAAAAAAAAAAGAACTCACTATTATTTCCCTGTCAGTACACACAGGAATACACACATTTGGAAGTACACACATGCAAAAACACACACTCTGATAAACTTAGAGGCATGTGTCCCAGAAAGACAAACAGCGATTTGTATCAGAGCGCAGTGGACACACAGGTAGACTCAAGAACACACCGTCCCTCTCACACACACAGACAGACACATACACCCACACCGCTCTATAATCTGGGTAATTTGTACGTTGAAGCTGGTGTAGACAGATCATGCCTCTGGTACATTGAGTCTGTTGTGTCAGTGAATTTGCTCGTTCGCCAGTCGGTGTGAATCCCCAGTGGAGACATTCCCCTTCTTTTAAAGTCCCGTGAATATGTTTCGTGTGAAAAAGACATACCGAAAAACAGATTGCGCCCTTGTCATAATGGCAGCTCCTGTATGGGGAGGACGGGGGTTCGTGTTAGTTTACGAATTTTATAGGGGTATGAAAACTGAAGCTGCAAGTGCGGACGCAGAAATGCACATGCGAGCGTGAAACAGCAAAAGTGTATGCCCTGTAATCACTTCAGCGGAGAGTCAGGCCGCTCTCTGACCTTCCTGCTCCTTCCCTAGAGTTGCCTTAATGGCCCGAGTCCAGTTTCTCTTCATCATCGTCAGGTTTTGTCTGAGGTCTTCTTGTTCTCCGGAACTTGCGTAAAAAAGCAGAAACTGATCCACCGAACAACGTTCAAGCACAAACACAGATCATGTCATGTGCGCTCGGCGGGCCCTCCCACACACCTGCGCATGAATTCCAGCATACGTCTGGTTTTTAATAAAGAGACCTGTGGTAGTGTGCGGTTAGATGCTGCTGACAGACTCACTGATTTCCTGATAGATAACACGCACGCATCCCAGCCAGCTCCCTTGTTAGATTACATCACAATTATTTTAACAATGGCTTCCACTGAGTACATCTGCAGGCTATGGTTACACACAGGAGTGTGTGTATGTGTTGTTTTATTTCTTTTGCTACTTCTCGACTCTTGAGTGATCAGTCTGTGGTCAGGAGTTTTGAGAGGAATTTAAATTTGCTATGTTGTTGCACTAAATACAGCTGGACACCGGGCAGTTAGTAGAGTCTGTTATTCTGAAAGGTCGATTTGAAATGGGGATCGTTAACTAAATAAGTTCCTCAACAGATTCTCAGCTGTGCATTTTTCTCTCTCTCAGACCCATACAAAATAAATCTTTTGATTATAAGTAAAATAGTTCATTAATGCGGACCTAACATCTCTGACAATGTGAAAAGGATTCCTAGGGGGACATCTGTTCTAAAATATTTAGTCATGTTTTACAGCTGACCATAAAGCAAAGGAGTTTCAACATCCTTCCTAATTGTGCAATCACGCACAACTAAACTTGAAAATGATACATGTTTTTGTGCGGAGGAGGGTGTAAACCAAATGAAGACTTAGGTCCAAAAACTTGCTGAACTGAACTCCAGTCCAGTAGGTGGCAGTAATGCACCTGAAAGCATGTTTGCCAACTGCTGATCAAATGACCAAATTGAAATTATTTGCAGTGAGGACTGCAGTGAGGATGCTATCATTAGCCTCTAGAATATTTAGTGCTCCATTGCCTTGTAGGCTTGTTTCTCATTGGCTGTTGTGAAAACACTGTTGTAAAGATTTTTAAACCAAAATATCAAACATGTCTGACATTAATTGTGGTGGCCTGAGGAATCTGAAAACAGTTCAGGAGATTTAAAAGTGGAACTGTAAACTATGTATTACTAGATAACCAGCCGGGACTTCTGTACCTTGGTCAGGAGGAGTGAATTCTGGGACAACGTGACCCATAACTGCGTTAATCCGAGACCAGCTTTAGTTGTTCCTTTGACCTTAAATCACTTATCGATCATACAGTAATATCAGCTTCCTGACCTATATCCTGACCTATTATTACATAACATTATGGTAACATAGTGTGTATTTCTGAGATGAGAATGGGCTGGGTGCAGGCAGAATCTGTCTGCGTCACAGAACAGAGACACTGAAAGGAGACGAGGAGCATGTGTGGGATACAAGTTAGCGAGCAAGAAAGAAACGTTGGCTTTTTCATCTGCAGTCATGCAGTCAGTCACCAGGAAGGTTGGAGAAACACTGGCACGAGACGCACTACGACTGTCACGTCAAGATGCCCACGGTGGGATGTGCGTGCAGACGCGCGTATGAGTATATGTGAATGAATCTTTTTAATGTTTATTCCGCTTGAGTGCCATTTTCGCCAATGCGTCTCCGTGGATGCCAACGCATCTCCCAAAGTGACGAGTCAGGAGACTGAAGATGTTAAGAAACTGAGACACTCCGAGTTTGATAAACACACCATGCCAGGAGGAACTAAACAATATGCCGCAATTGGTTTATTACTCAGTGTTTGCCCTAGGTGTCATGTTACGGAGATCTCCTACGCCATAAAAGCCTTCCCCACCGTTGAGCCCTGTGTTTGTGTGTGTGTGTTTGCTCTGGCAGAGGCTCCCCTGTGACTGGTTATATTGGACATGCTCAAACAAAGTCAAACACACAACAGGAGCCACAAGCAATTAGGTCCGCCACAGTGCATAACTCCTTTCTGAACACCCTCTGTTCACCCCTTGCCATTCACCAGTGACTTCGACCAAACATTTCAAACTTGCATCCAGCGTCCACAAACACACATATCAGTCTCAGCAGCATTTGCGCACAACTCTGTTGTGGCATCAGCAGCCATAACACTGTTAGTGTGGATGTCATCTCTAGCATTATACATTACCCACAGTGGGCAGAACATTGCTGACTGGCGCGGGAATGCTTGTAATGCTAGCAAGCAGCCTAATCCTTTGGATTAATACACATTAGGGTGGTTTAGCAGAGAGCTGGGTGGGCCTTGTGTCTCCATTTCATCCTGTCATTGTTACAAAATTGTCTCCATGTACGTTATGATAATACTACTCCACGCTTGACCGGCTGCACTTTTGATGCAATTTGAAACATTCCGCTAAAAAATTTCTCATCCTAATTCTCAGCTCGCTTCTGCACAGTAGATGATAAAGACGTATTCTCTTGTCAGAGCGAAAGCCAGCCTCAGACGGATGGACATTCAGTTTGAATTAGATCCTCTGGAACCTGAGCAGAGGGTGATATCTCACTGCCTGTGGTTTGGACAGTAGACACCGCGAAGATCTGTTTCAAATCAGTGTAAGCAAAACACATAAACTCTATCTGGGTCAACCCCTTTCTCTCTCCGGCCCTCAACCCCTCTCCTCCTCTCTCTTTGTCTTTCTGCCTCTCGCTTGATGTTTGTGGGTGTTTCTTTGGCCTTTCGTCACTACACACCTCATAATACAGACATCACTTTCTGCGAAAAAGTGCAGGAGGACAGAGTGAAGAGATGGAGCGGCGTTGCAGTTGTCCAGAGTGTTGGGATAAGGGGTGTATATGGAGAATGTTTGTACCAGTTTTGCACTAATAAAGCTAATGACTGCCATCTGGCCAATGAAGAGATTCGTAAATTCCTGTTATTCATGTCACTTAGTTACCAGGCCATTGCCCAGCCCAGCCTCTCCTCCACTTTTTTTTTTTTTTAACCACACCATTACCTTAAGCCGGAATGAATAAAATGCAAAATGCTCAGATGATGTCGATACAGCCAGAACAATGTGCATGATGTGTGTTGGGCGGTGGATATGCACAGTCCTTGCCCCATGCGTACACAGAGCAATGGTTCCATGCTCGAGGGCATGCCTCTGCACTTGCAGCAAAATGCGCATTCATCTTTGAGTATGTCAGGGGACCGCATACTTCACAATGTTTGTCCTATGCGTGTAAACCTTTTGTAGTGGCTAGCCTAGCTCTCCTGTTACACACACACATGTTCTTTATGGGCTGGCTAATGGAGCCGAGCTCTTCCTGTCTGTGTGATGTGGTTTACTGTTGTTTGATGTGCTCAGGAATCCTGCATAGGAGAGCACCCTGAGCCGATCTTATCACATAAAAGCCCTCCGATGGAAGAAGACACTCAACTCTCTTTTTTTTTTTTTTAACTTAATAGAGATCTGTGTCCTTGTGTGTGTGTGCGTGCGTGCGAGTAACTGAGCCGCTGTGCGCGTGTACGCCATTTCTCTAATTCAATCGAGTGTGTAACCCAAGGCCAAACACACACATTTGATTTTGGTGAACGCTGAACCCGGTGACCTGTGGCTAGTATGGATCAGGGCAATGTCAGATACGTCAGTGCATGTTGCTGTGAGCACAAGGAGTGCACAAGAAAAAACAAGATTTCACTTTTGTTGTTTCTTTTTTGATTTCAAATTGAAATCACATCATGTGTGACCGCTGTGTATGTTTAAGATGCACGCATTAAAGTACACCTGTTTAAATGGTGTTAGTGGGTATTAGCCCTTTAAAAACACTGAAGGCTGCTTTTGTGCTAATTTTTTTATCTGTTTCTTTACATGAGCAAGGCATAGTCAGTCAGAGCCTTAGCTAGGCATGCCACATATTGTTATTCGCAAGTTGGGCTGCTCATCAAATGCCGTCATCAGGAATTCAATACATGAATGCAGACAGAGATGACAGAAATATAAAAGCATGTGGACACTAAAGTCAAACAAACTCTCAAAAGAAGATACTTGAGGCACTGTGTCTTCCATTTTTAGGTTAATGTACCCGGAAATCCTGCACACTGCTGATCTGGTACTTTTGTCCTTTATCTAAAGATGAAAACTCTTTTACCTATTGACCTAAATATCCCAGAAACATTGAAAGAAAGTACAGCAGTAATCAATGTACAGCACTTTTGAGTCACGGCTTTTAATCCTTTTTTAGGACTTTGAGTTCTTTGGTATTTGCACAAACGTCAGAAACTATGACTAATGGCCAACCAATGGTTGTTACAGCACCGTTATTTCTGCCCGACAACGGACGACGTTGCGTACAGGCTGAATGGAGCCTTTTCTGCGTTCCATTTCTTAGGGCTCAGAAATGTTAGGAACACTTGTTTACATGGTTAACGTTTTACCAATGTTTACATGAAAACTGAACGTCAAAATAAACCCACACATGCCACAAATCTCTGATCTTCACTGACCTAAACATGCATTTATACCAAGACATTCACATTTGCCCAGATTCTCAATCACACATACACACACTGTCTGTACTCCATGATTCATGTGAGGCCTGACAGCCACGCCATTGTCTTTGCGCACATTCCCTCCAGCCATTCTTGTCTCTGCAAGATTCTTGTGTTGTTTGTTTAGTGGTGACCAGTCCTGTCTCTACGTAGTCTGTCCGCCCACATTAAGACCTCTTCTGTCCTATTGATGCTAGCTTCAAACATGAAGGACCGCGCGGATTAAACCGTGGTTACCATTCTGAATAGACGTGACGCTTGCCCCAAATAAACTTTGGTTTTTAGTTTTTGTGTGTTTATTTCCTGCTTTTCCTCCTCTTTTCGGCAGGCACTGCTTTGTTTTCTTTTCCAGCTCAGATATTGTAAAATTGAGACAAACGTTTTATAGCAGCGCTGTGAAAGTTAACAGTGTCTGTGATGCTTGTGAATGGTAATTTCTCACCACAAACAAATAGCACAAATGTAGTTTTTGTTTTTACGAGATTGAAATCTGAGTGGAGAGCTTAACTGCTACGACCTTCTCTTTTTATTTTTATTTTCCTTTTTCTTTCTTTCCGCACTTCTCCTCTCATTTCCTATTCCCCTACTTTGATTTCTCCTCTCCTTCCCACTCCTCGACTCTGGATGCCCACTGGCCTCAAGAGAACAGTCATGTTTCCAATATGTGTCCATTTAGCAAAGACCAAATGAACAAGAGCTGGGCCAAAACAAGAGCAGGGAAAATCATCACATACCCACTGGCACAATCTGCTTATCTTTCACTGCTAATAGCTCTCATGCTCTTCAAATAATTCCTCCCTGTGTGCGCACGCGCACGCACGCGCACACAAACACACACAGACAAATGCATGTATTCACATGTTGTTGGCTGCAGAAAAATAATATTCAATGAACATCAGCGAGGATGTACATGCTCATCCAAACTTGCTTGGGCTGTTTCCTACCTCTGCCGAGAAGTACATAATGATAATTACAGTTTGGGTCTACATCCCTGAATTACCGAGATCACACACACACACACACACACACACAAACATACACACGCACACAATCCAGAAGTGCCAGGGGCTTGCTGTGGTGCACACTGACTGGTGTACAGTGTTGGAGCAGCCCGGTGCTGGGAAGTGGTCCATGCAGCTATTGTTCTCTATTAAAACCTCCTGGGAACAATCTCAGCAAAACCGAAAAACGTGCACGGCCAATAAAAACCAGCAAAGTCAGGAAAAACTACGCACCCATTTGGGGCATTATTTAGCAATATGCTATTGTGACAGAGGAAACCATTTAATTCCGTCTGCAAATGTTGCAGCTTGCAGGGCGAGAGCGCTGCAGACGCGGCGAGATGAAGACGGGGACGTGTTTACACTCTGATAAAGACAGACAGACGTCAGCCCGAGAAGCCGCAGAAGAGAAAAACAGGAGCCGGAGCTCAGGTGTGTGTGCCAACCGCGGAGGCTTGGAGGTGTTTACAGTGTGTGAATATATGCCAGTAAGCCCCATTGACTCACTTGTGTGGGTATACCAGCATTTCATGTGCCCATAATGGTAAACCATGAGGGCATTTCACTAAGCCACTGTTTTAATGGCTGTTTTACAACGCAGCACATCCAACAACATATTACATGCAGCTGCATTTAAAGCAACCAGTCCCTCTTTCTTTCTTTCTTTCTTTCTTTCTTTCTAAAAAAAAAAAAAATCACTGCACATTCTCTTTGCAGTTCCAGTTAACCCCTGTCCCTCAATCTCAGCTGCCACCTATTTGGATATTTGTGTATCTATCTAAATTTAAATTCATTTAACTCGTGGGCATATCTATCTGCACTTCCTCCCTCCCTCCCTCCTGCCCTTCCCTCTCGTCATTCCTCTCGTGACCCCGAGGGCAAAACTGTCATTCGGGAGGCCGTCACTAGTCACCTCTGGGTCCTGTGTGTCCTGGGCTGCCTCTTTATGGCTGCACGACCCACCTAATCAATTGCCCACTCTTGCACACACACACAATCACACACACACACACACAGGGACTTGCAATCAATTAGTCCTGAGATTTATACAACCGGGTAAACTTGGGGGTGTCCCCGAAGGCCAATCAGAGAGGGCTTTTCCCGAGAGTTCTACAGCTACAACAGCCAAATGACCCTAATAAGTTGTGTGTGTGTCTGTGTGTGTGTCTGTGCATGTGCGTTTGCGACACTAATTAGCAGGGCTAGTGCACCGACTTCCTCAGCACCATTTCCTGTGATAGTAATTATTAGGTATGTGTGATAAATTCCAGGCCTTCTTCCATCCGTCCAGAGATAGAACAAGAGGAAAACAGACAAAAAGGAAAAAAGAAAAAAAAAGAGAGAGAGGCGGGAGAGCATTTAATCCTCAGAGGTAGTTAAGGGGGTCAGTGTTACAGGAGTGATGTAGCAAACGTCAGAAGAGACAATTAAAGAGCGATTTTCCTCTAGGGAGAAGTAGGGCGCAGTGCGAAGGTAAAAGCAGTTTCCACATGCACTATATTTCCACGTCCTCCTCGGTGGAGTTCTTCTTCAGCTGTCAATCAGTGCATTCCTTTTGTGTTTGTGTGTCACAATCGACCTACCTTCACTATGTCTTTCATCACATTAAAAAACAAAAAAAACCCAAAAAACTTTCTGTCTCTGGAAAGACTCTTCCATCTCAGTCTGACAAAACACACATAGTGTACGTGCACTATTATCCCTATACCCGACCACCGTCTTCCCAGCTTCAACGTATTTAACAGTTCAACTTTACAAGACAGCTCTGGCCTCACCCGTACACTGACTTTAGCCGAGACTTCAGGAATCAATCTGCGTCGGCCTGCCACTTCATGCTTCACAAATCCTACAACAGTGCTACAAGAGCAACCAAGCTGGGCCATACATACTCTAGCGTGTACGGTGTGGACTTCCAATTCATATCAACTCCACGGAGCCGTGCTTGCCAAACATACTATGCGACTGTAAGTGCCAATAAAATAAGTGGTGATAAAAAATAACCATAATTGACGCTGGAACTGCCAAAACCCCGGGAGAAGGGAGTTCAAGACATGACGCGCGCAGACTGCAGTCCAAAAGAATAACATGGTTTTGGAAAAATAAAACGGTCCAGAAATTTTGATTTAATTTTAGTAACACAGAATTGCTTTAATTCAATTCAAACACTGAATGTAAATGTAATTTCTGGACTTTTTCTTTTTCTTTTTTCTGCCCTTGCTGCTCACTGTGTGGGACCAGGTAGAAGTGTCTAATTTCTGTAGTGTATTTAAGAGGGACTTGAAGGCAGGGACTTTGCATGCGATGAAGTCCTCCATTGACGAACCTCAAAGCAGGAGGAGGAGGAGGAGGAGGAGGAGGAGGAGAAGGAGGAGGAGGAGGAGCGGAGGGGTGGAGCCTGCCTAGGCCTTGGTATAATAATACACCTATGGGCTCAACAGCTGACACATATGTCGAAGGTAAACACGCGTGTCAGAGGGCACGGGAGCACAGACAGACATGATGAATGGCCCGAAGTTCCCACGAGGGGACACACACACAAACTTGCCGGAGTGGAGAGGAAGGCGATGTGTGGTCAGCCCCTCCTCATCACCGCAGCACAGAGAATCCCATTCACATGCCGCACTGAACCCGCCATGTCTCATCATTACCTATCACAACAATGGCACTGTAACGCCATACGGTGCTCGCTTGTGGCCGCGCGCCCGCGCGTGCTTCCGCTCTTAGTTCCCGCACACAGATCGCGCCGACACCGTGCGTTTACACTACATCTCATAATCCGAGCACGCGCATGCTGTATAGTTTAACCTGTGTGTGAGTTTTTTGGGGTTTGCGAGGGCGTGTGTGTGTGTGTGTGTGTGTCTAGGCTCCTAAGAGAGATCAGTGAGCGAGGACATGACCTTGCCAGTACAGCTGGTCTCTCTGTGTGTTTAGTCAGCGTAACCATGGTGATGGCGCTCTGCAGACAGGATGTCTACGACGGGGATTTGAAAGTCATAATGTCGCTACTGCTCTAAGCTTCATTATGCCCTGAGTTACTGTAACTAGCCAACAGATGGATATATGAACACATCGTGGACAGAGCCTAATTTGGGGTTAGATTTTAGGGGTTATTACATTTCCACTGTGTAGAATAGTTCATATGTATATGCCTTATATGCCCAGGCTTGAGTTGACTGAACGAACCGATAGACATGATTGAGTTTTATATACTTTGCTTGACTTTGGTTTTGTAGAACGGCATGAAAAAAAACAAAACGACTGTTCGGCAAACAAGTGTGAATGTACATGTTGAAGAATTAAGAATTCAGTGGTTGTTTTGGTTACTTTTGGTTAATACAGACAACTTAAGCGATGTCATAAAACACTCAGCATCAGGTCAGTTTGGCAACTTAGGAAAAAACTGATGATCTGTAGATCTTGGAACAGCCAACGCATTATGTGCCCTTGAAAATACACACTCTTCCCCCTACTTAGCTAAACACATAAATTTGTTTTGAAGATTATATTATGCAGACATCATAGAAATCCAAATTGTCACAGGTGTAAGAATATTCTTTATTCTACTCTGACCAATATGTGTCCCTTCTTCTGATCCTTTTGTGCTAACCCCGACTCTGGTCCCTCCCACTCTTCACAACTCCAATCCATCTTCCGCCTGTTCTTTCTTCCACCACTCTCTCCATCATTCTCATCCTCCCGTCCTCCATTCATCACCCCCTCCATCAATCATCCCCTCACTCTGCCATCCCTTTTTCCCTCCATCATTTACTATTCCCTCCCTAAATCTTTGCTACACGCTCTCTCTCTCTTTCTTTTCTCTGGCTTCTGTAGAGTGAGGACTTCTGCCTTGGCTGCACCCTACTCCCATAATGTATGGGGAAAGAGGAATGAAGTGGTCAAAACAGGGATGACCCCGACGAAGGCCACGAGCCAAAACACGTCACTCAAGTAAAGTGGCCGCATAAAACAAGTGTCTTCTTTTCCCCAAAGCCTGCAGGATTCCCCCTCCGCCGTTGAAGCGTTCGGCTCGACGCTTCTCCGCTTCCAAAAAAAAAATTTCCACTTTGTCAGCTCAGATCCTCTTTATGTGCCTCCCTCAAAGCCGCCGCTACCTTTTCTTTGCTCCATCATCATTTCCATCAGTAAATGTAAACAGAGATAACATCGCCTACATTCCCAATGTCTACGGGAGGATCGGGTTCAGTGAGCCACTGCAGTGTTGTGGCATGCAGTATTATCCCATTCAGACTATGGAAACATCTCAATGACAAGCTATTCAAAATGTCCAAACACATAATTTCTCTATTGTACACCTACACCCTGTGACCCTGGACTCGTTTAATGACTAGCTCCTCTGGAGGCCATCTGTGTCTGTGTGTGTGAATACTGTACAGTATGGTGGAAACTCAATCTGGTGTGGGGTGATAGAGGAGACCCGCACTGCTCCTTATACATCAAGCATTCAGCTCGAAATCTAAAAAAAAAAAAAGAAGAAGAAGAAAAAAAAAGCAGATATGAAAATGCTCTCTCTCTCTCCCTCACACACACACACACATTAAGAGCGAGGAAACCCAGCATGCAATGAGAGGATATTGAAAATGATTTTTCCCCTCTTGTCTCTTTCATTAACAGTGTTGAAAAGCCAAGAGTTCTCTCCCTCCCTCTGGCGTATACACACACACTGAAAGCTCCCCCCGATTCACTGGGGAACATGCCTCACATGGTTTGCTTCAGCTGGTCTTCTTGACAAATGCCACATTACCGCGCGAGAGACGGAGAAACCTGGCATGCAATCAAACTTCTCTCATGATTTCTAAGATTTGAAATACTTCAGTTAGCGTGGGCCCTTCTCTTCCATCCTGCCCTCGCTCTTGTATTTTTTATTTTTTTATTTTTTTTTTCCCCCCGCATTCCCTCTCCCTTTCTTGTTGCCTCCCTTTCTCTGCCCTATCTTTCCTGTTTAGCTTTACCCCGCGCTAACTTGGACCGGGGCTGCGCTGTGGGAACACGGCCCCCTTTTTAAAGCGAAAAAAGCCACAGTTTGTGTAAGTACGTGCATGTCTGCAGACGTGAGTGATTATATGTGAGCTCCGCCGAGGCTGCGCGAGCGTATCTTTGCGGCTTGTTCAGATGTATGTCAGTCTCACGAAGCTTTGGCCCTCGCAATTCAACAGTCCTTTAATCCTCATCATCAGTGACCCCAAACCCCTGCCTCCAACCCCGTCACACACACACACACACACACACATATACACACACACACACACAATCCAATGCACAACAGACCACACACGCGCTCACGCCCTCCGTGCCCCCTCCATTAGCTCTTACCAGTGTAGACTAAGTCAAAGTCTTGCACACAAAGCCAAAGAACCCCATCTACTTTGTTGCTGTTTATGCCAGCCAACCATCACACTAACCTTCCTTCTCAGACGACTTTCTAATGGTAATATAATACTAATGTAGTGCCGCTAAAGAGCAGAAATATCATTCCCATGCCAGGTCACTTCGCATTTTTGTATTTTGTACATACCTAGAGATTGTGTCGGTATCGTATGTAATACACTTCCTCTGATAAATATTTCCGGCAACGCTTGGATGGCGGAAATTTTAACGGACAGGAAGATGGTTTATAAGGAGTGTGTGTGTGTGTGCAGACAGGCAAAAAGGCACAAGTATGCACACACACAAACTGCATGCGCACATTCTTTTAGAGTTAGTGTGATCAGAGGGGCTTGAGGCGTAATGGATTTTAAAAAGTTGTGTTTTCAATACATATGTGCCAGCCTTCCCCTTTGTACTGTACTGAGTGGCTGACATTAAAGGCATTTCTCTGCGGCACATGACAGCCAGATATGTGGTTCCATGCTCCTTCAATCAGAGCGCTCAAAGCAAACACACATGTAGCCGGTCCACTGACAGATCACTGAGCTCGCTCACACATTCGCGCGTACAGACACACACTCGCACATGGAGATGCAGAGTCCCGGTCCAAGCTTTTACCGAGCTTCCTGCTCCTCTAACTCCTCTCTGTCTTGCACACACAGTCACGCAGACGCATAAAAAGCCGGACACGCGTTTTTTTTGGTTTTTTTTTGCTGTCAAGGGCTTGCGGCACCTGCCCTCAATAAATGTAACTTTTCACAAAGCGGCTACACTGCAGACGACGGCTGATCCCGCATCAGAGCACACCTCAGCGCCAACGCCTGTGCAGCACTCATGCGCAGACGCACATGTGAACAGGTGAGCGGATAAAAGTGTCTCATACGATATTGGAGACAGGTTTTTGTGCTGTGGCAACAAATCTGACGTGAATTTTTTTTTTTTTTTATAAAGCACTGAACGACACATGCCAGTGTTGATAAAAAAATAACCCTTGATGGTTCCTTTTTATGAGCTGTCAGCTTTGACCACAAACATTTGGTGGGGTTTATTTTTTTTTTAAGTGCCGATCTTACTGCTGTTATCAACACACACACGCACACACGCGCACACACACACACACACACACACACACACACACACACATATATATAGACATATATATTACAATAAGACTGGTGTGCCCTAACAAAAATGGTTCCTGAATGTGTAATACCCTACCATATCATAGGTTTTCAACAGGGGGTCCGTGACCCCTAGGGTGTCCACGGAGGTACTGCAGGGGGGTCGCAAAATTTTTGGTTGATTTTTTATTTTTTTTTATTTCCCCCCACAAATTTAAAGAGAGCCTATTCAGTTCCCAGGTGAAATTACATTTATGTTCACAGCAGTTGCATGGCCAACCTACTGTTGTACAGGTTTGAAGTTTAAAAAAACATTATATTTGAACCTGTGTATCATTTCAATAGCTTAATATTGAATGCAAAATGATAATAATGATGTATATTCATAAATAGCACTAGGCCGAGTTTAACATAGAACACATACACACATATAGTAGGTAGGGGGTCCCTACTCAATCTCTCCATCAGCTTGGGGGTCCGTGGCCTGAAAAACGTTGAAGACCCCTGCCGTGCACGCACACAGACAGATGAGTGTGACACTAACTTCATCTCCAGAATCTCCTCCAGCTGTTTGCGTCTCTCCTGGCGCAGGCTGTTGAGGTGTCCGTCTCTTTCGTGGAGGGACTGCTGAGTCGAGGACAGGCGCATTTTCGTGGCGTCCAGCTCCTGGCGTGTCTTCTCTAAAGCTCCCATAAGCTCCTCCAGCTATTTAAGGGGAGACACAGACAGACAGTGTGAAAACATACCAGAATGCTATGTTCTCGAATATATGTTCACAATATCTATTCTACCCTTAGTCACACGCATTCAAACGCGTCTATGTGGAAGATACGCAGTGCCGTTTGTCTGCATGCTTGTACATAGCTATTTGAGAGTATGTTTGCTGGAATGTTAAAAGATGAGATGCAGTGACAGCCTCGGCGTGAAAATCAATAGACACTTGTCATCTAAGAGCAGTGGAAATTAGCGGAGTTCCTAGGTTGGCTGAATGATATGTTCACTGACCCTTGTACTGGAAACAAGGGTCCCCACTCCTCTCACACCTTTCAACACTTATTTCACCTCACCCTCAAGTGTGGTTCTACTTTAGAGCAGGTGAGGATAATGCTCACCCTCTGAGCTGCATCTCCTCCCTCTGCACACACATATGCCCTCCAGCCACGCAAAAGCCTGTGTGTCCAACCCGAGTGTCTGATCGACAGGATGTGACCTCGGGGCGTCATTATCCCGAGACAGGAAGTGTCTAATTGTCTAACAACAAGCACTTCAGAATAGGATGCGGTGCTAGGCAGGCGTGTTCGGATGATGTAAATGGAAAACCACAAGAAGATGAATTTATCTTCGTTTAATCCCGTTGATTTGCAAATGTGTGATGTAAGAGTGTGGCACTATAAATTCATGAAATGAACAAAGAGAATAAGGAAAAGGAAAAGTGAAAAAAAGAGGAGAAATGCAGTATTGGGGGGAAAGCACTCCATGGGGTAGGACATGAAAAAAGCAATGGGCCTCTTTTATGAAGGGGCCAAATCGTTCACACATTTTCAGGACACTCTCCATCTCCTCCAGTTTTCTAGGTGTGTTTCGCAGATGTCAGATAATGCGCTCACTGGCGGTTCATGAATATCGCATATGGAGCATGAGAAGAGAGGGTAGGGAAGGCAGAGCGACCGGGGGAATACAGAGATTCCCGGCGGAGGAAAAATCGACAACTCTCCATCGTAAGTTACTGGAAACGTAACAAAGCATTGTTTTCAATAAAATACACCCAAGGCCCCTGCCAACAACAACTGACCTCAGCGGTTTCCAGCCGTCAACGGACCCAAAATCAACAGGACGTCCAACTGTCCGAAATCACACATTTTAATGTTGGATGTCTCATTCTGGGCTTAAATGAATGAGAAGCCAATTTTTTTTCATCTCGAAAGCCAAGGGTCACACTCACAACTCAATTTACACCCAGCGCATGTCCATCAAGCCTGACAACTCAAATTTCCCCCTCCCACTCCCTCATTAGTCCACCACCCAGGCTAGCCCTCACTTCACAATCACATCATTAATAAGGAATACAATGCATTTTAGTGAAATTAGGGACCTAATCAGCTTAGCGGTGAGCCTGTGCGTGCTAATTTAGCTCAACTTCAAGGCAAAGCCCCCCAGTCAGCCTAAGGCTCGCTAAGACTGGCCCAAAGCCCCTTTAGTTGATAAGCTGATTGAGGACTCAGAGGTAAGGGCCAAATCCCTCTTGTCCATTTGCGTCGTGTTGCTGGTTCAAAGGCCTGGTTCAAACGGCACAGAAGGGGGGAAGCCGGAGAGAGACGAGACCACGAATGGAGAGAAAGGGAAAGCGAAGGTGGAGATAACTGCGTGAGACGGCTTAAGAAGGCAGACAGTACAGAACTCAGGACAAAGGATGCAGAACAGAAACGATTTTTTACCCGAAAGATAAGAGACAGAGTGAGAGACTTAGGCTACGGGGGTGTGAAGAAAAGTGACCCAGGGCATTAGCCATGCTCCATTTCAGCAGGTCAGGCTGATGGAAGACTTTCACCGCATTACACATCATGAGACTGATTACTCTGGGACAGAGGAGAGAAGAAAGAAGAAAATCTAGCAAGGAGCGAAGGGGGGAATGTGAGAATGTGAGTTTGGCAGGGCGCTCTGTAACGGTGCCAGGGTCAGGTGATGTTTCAGTAGGACCTATCCTTCTTTCTATGCCCTCCACACACACTTCAGTCGACTGGCTTGCTGTCTAACGTGGTAGTGGCACGCCGACTCGCTGCCTCTTCGTGTAGCGATATTAGCTTCCAAGCACCAGTGATTGAGTAGCTTGAGCGCTCGGTGAAACGGGTACCTCTACTTGCCCCGACAACGTGGCTGAAAATCTATTCTAATTCACGTCAAGTCGCCATTGTGACCGGGATGCTAGGTCAGTGTGTTCTCTGGGTGTTGGGTCTGGATCGACTTAAAAAATGGTCAACTATGGCTTTAGGGGTCAACGAGTTTTAACGTGTCATAAGCTAAGAACGGATCCTTCTACACATGGGTAAGCCCGGGTCAACGCTGAATCATCCACCCCTTTGCGTGCAAAAACTCCCACAGACATAAGTATAATTCTCTTTCTTACTTCTCAGTGGATCAGAATATTGTTTGATAAACACAGTATCCATGCTGAACGTAACTCAAGCGTGCAAAGTGGAGAAATTACGAAAAGGAGGAAAAAACAAGCCAAAGTTAGCATTGGCTCTCGTTGAATTTTCTAAACTGAGTTTGACCCTGCTTTACTTCGCCGCTCCGTCCACCAATCTCCTCTCTTCATCTTTAAAGTTCTCCGAGGGAGCATACGTGTGTTTGAAGCAATGCAGCGACCATTCTGCCTAAAAATGTTAGTTCTTGTTTTAACCACCGATCGCTCTCATATTACTTGTGGCACTCGTAAGTAATGCGGGGTCATTCTCATTCAAATGCACGCTCACACCGAGAGGAAACGCACTCCCTCGCCCTGTTTCTCTTTCCCACCGCAGACACACCTACGCGCTCGCACACAGATACAAAAAGCACACACATGCAGTTCTTTTAGACCCGCTTATAGAAGAAAGAAGGGCAGGCGGATAGATAGTAGACGTGGAGCGAAAGGGCAGCCTGTAGTTCATCAACAATGAAAGCCCAACGTCTTACATTGTTAATAAATTTTGGTTACATGCACATGAACTCACAATATGTCAGACATATGCTTAAATGTTCAAGCATGCAACGCCAGATCTTAGCAGAAGAAAATAAAAGTAGGCTGCTGGAATTTCTTGTTTCGGTTTTACATTACGCTCTCAATGGAAAAAATAAACAAACATATGTTGAGAGAATAAAATCTAAATCAAGACAAAGGGGCGGTAACGGAGGAAGCGAAGGTGAATTTAAGGTTTTGTAACTGAACGACCAAGTAAGCGATCCCCCATTAGCAAAGCAGCGTCTACCTGCAGTTACACTCTCGGCCACATGGGGGTGTAGTTAAGTACCTCACAGTTTTCTTAGTCCTGAATCAGCTGATGAGTTGAAAATGTAGGTTAGGTGGGCTGTGTAGAGGTGCATGAGGCTACCTGTGTGTGTGTGTGTGTGTGTGTGTGTGTGTGTGTACACATGTGTGTGCTGGTCTGGAGTCCTGCATAAGTGTGTGTGAAGTCAGGTAAACCTCTCTCTGGGCCTGAACCCGGGCAGCCTCCTCCTGAGCCCACAGGGACTCCCTATGTGCAGAGGTGTTCATGCTCTCCCTCAGTGCCCTCTCCAGCTCCATGATCCGCTCCGCCGTCTCCCGCATGGCATCCTGGGAAGCTGAGAGAGGCAGCTGGGGAGGGGTGAGAGGAGTTAAGAGGAGGAGGTTTGGAAGCAAAACAACAAAATCCAGGAGAAAAAAAAATATTTCGTTGAGAATAGTTTGTTCAAAAAAAGAAGAAAAAAATCAAATAGTAATGGTATGTGTCTGCAAAATAAAATTTGAAAAAATAGGTGTAACTGTTGATCCATTTGCATCAATTAAAAATAGAAACAGAGGAAAGACTTTAGACAGACAAACTCTGTGTTGAGAGAAGAAACAGACACAGCCAAGACAGAGCCAGATCACCCAGAGTGATAAGTGATGGGGACAGAGTTTGCAAGCGCTACAACATTTGCTGTCATCCATGTGAGTGTGCAAATATGTGGGTGCGGGTGTGCAGAGAAGTCTGTGCGCGTCTACATGCACGGTTTGTGTGTGGCCTCTCTGACACCTACGGCGAGTGGGAGAAAATGATCCCTCTCCGCACCAGTTGATGGAACTGAGAAAGAAAACACTAGACAGAAATAATAAACCCCCTGATTCTCTCTCAGTTTTTTTTTCCCTCTCCGACTCTTCGGATTCAGACAGCGTTGACTCGCTTTCAAGTTCACACGTTCACACTTTCCTGGGAGCATTGTAGCAGCCGTGCAGTCGAGTGGAGAAGGAAAGAGAGTCTGATTGTTGCAAAGCAGCTCAGATCAGAATCTGAAGCAAACTCTGCATTAGAAAAAACAAAACAAAACAAAAAAAACAACTCTATGTCAGATGTTGTGGATAATAGAATTAAAGTCACATTTTGTTATGCCTTCGGGTATCATGTAAGCACTGTTTTAGCAACAGTTTGTCTGCAACCGAGGCAGCGTTCCACGATAGAAAGACAAGCTATCAACCATAAAATACAGTATGCCAGAAAGCAGAGCACTGTAAAATGTGCACTTCAAGCGTGAGATTGGATTCCTCATTCCTTGTAGACCCTTCAAGCGAATGGATTTGACAAAGTACGGACTACAAGTGACAAGAAGTTATGTCAGAAGCACATTGTGAAAACAAGAGAGCAAGGATGTGCGGGCCCCTCTGTAGAGCTAACAGTTAAAATTGTGATGAATAACGATGAATGACGGAACGCTCTTAAACTGACATTTCATCACAGGAATGGCTGGTTCATATTTGTCATTCAGTGACTTCAAATGGTTGGAAATCATCAGGCAAGCCTATACAGTGTCGGAAAAAACAAACAAACAAACAAATATATATATATATATATATACATATATACATATATACACACACACACACACACATATATATATACATATATATGTGGACCAATTCTACCAGCAAGTTCTAACAGAAAAAGTCAACTGACCATGAGCTGAATGTTAAGAAATTGTGTCATGTAGCATGCCAATGACAAGTTGTACTGCAAACTAATAGTTAAACATGAACACAATTAATGTTCTGGAAAGGCCATGTGAGAATCTAATCCAATAGAAATCCTCCAAATGTCTGTGGGTGACGGATCAGCAGTTACTGGAAATGTTTAGTTGCTACAATTGATGCACAGCAGCTACCGAAAATAAGGCTTCACGACATTTGCATTTCACAGATATGAATACATTGTCTTAAATAAATAAATTCCCCAAAATTTTTATTTATTTATTTGTTTAATTGGCCAGTCTTTGTCTACCTTCAGGCCTTGTATGATAATCTAAAATTTTGAACGATGCAAAAACTTTTATATTGCAAAAAAGGAATTTCAAGAAAGGAGAAAATACTACTACTACTACAAGAACTTTGTGCTTATTTTTGTCAAACAAATAACACTTAACCTATCTGCAGATTTTTTTTTCTTAATGCAAGATGATTCGATTGAATATATGAATATTTTGCTTCTTTGTAGTCATGCTGTTTTTACAGCATAAGCTGCACTGTAACTGCACGGTGGTTATGCATTCGCACATATCTACTTAATCACCTCCGCTGCTTGTTGGAAGGCACTCAACACCAACAGTAAACAGCAGATTATAACTGAGGAATCCAATGTGATGGGATCCGCAAGTGGCTTTATGATACACTGCCAGGAACACGGCAGCTGCATGTGAAGGGCTCATGAACAGGTAAACATCAATGAAGGGAACATGAGGTATTATCAGTTAAAAGGGGGGCGATGTATCAGAGTAATTATACAGGCTAAAGCTGCAGGAATGGGATTATCGTCGGCTGTGATGAAAATATTGCCAGGCGAGGCCAATCACAAGCGGATACTTGTGGCTCGTCACGTCAGCACGACACAGCTGGAGGTGAGCGACAAACACCCAGACTGACACCCCACCTCCACCCCCACAACACACACACAGGCAGGCTGTGTGTGTCAGCAGTCCAAAGCCATAATTGGATGTGACAGACAGGCAGTAATTCGATGCACCAGAATCAACAAGTACTGGTCTGACCCCACCCGACAGACAGAAACCCGCACATGCACGCACACACACACACACTCGCACACATGCATCCCACTGAGATGGGACTGCCACCGCTGGACCCCCGAATGTAACCGAACCAGAAAACTGTGTCCGCCTGTGTGTGCGCACACGTACAGTATATGTGCCTGTGCATATATGAGTGCGATTTGAGTTTTATTAGTAACAAAAGATTATTGTTGGCTTTCAGGGATACAAAGAATGGGAAAATGCACAAGAGAGACACAGCACAGACAGCGGTGGAAAGATAATTGCCTTTGCAGCACCAATCATCACCCAGTGCCCCTGGGATGGATCATTACGGCTCTGGCACTTTCTGGTTTGATGGAGGGATTACAACCACTTAAATAAACGAGCAGAGAGTGAAAGAATGCACATTTTCAGCATCTATGATCCTCCGCTTTACACACACACACACACGTCTGTCTTTGTCTCAGTCAACTGTTTTGTGTGCAGCAACAACCTATAAGCTCCACGTTTCATAATTTCAAAATATGATAAGCATGTGTGCAGGGCCATACGTTTCATATACAGTTTCGCTTTGGCAGCAATCTCGGAGCGAAGGAAAAGGTGCTACCAGAGTTTCTTTAATTCCCGTTCTAAAGAGAGCGGAGTGGTGAGGATTCCCGATGCCTCTCCGTTACAGATAAAAGAGAAATTAAAAAGCCTATGTGCATGCTTGAAGTGAATACTTCCGATGTGTGTTTTCTCTGTGTTTGTGAAGTGCAGCATGGTGCGATGGAGACAATGGAGCGAAGAGATGGTATCACTCCGTCCCACATAAACTGTCCTGGAATGATGAAGAGAATTTGTTTGTGTGTGTTTACCCTCGGAGCGTGCTGTGTTCCTGATGGGCTCAGAGATAAAGGGAGAGGGAGAGAGGGCAGAAGAAAGGAGGCAGAGGCCACGACACGGTCTGGTTCTCTGCTGAGCAGACACAATATTACAGAGGGCTCAATATCAGTAGACAGTGGGCTGGTTATACAGTATGAGAACTTACTTTAAAACCTTGCTGCTATTATAATGTATTATCATACAGTCACTGTATATAATAACGTTCTTAATATGAGATGGACTGCCGTTTTATCCATGTTAGACTTTTCTTTTGAAAATATACAGAATTTACAGAAAAATGCACATGAAATTGTGGAATCATTGCAATCATCATAGCAAATATTTAATCTCATTGTTTGTTTAATTGCGCTGTAGCTACCGAGCTTAGATGAACCAACATCGTATCAACAAGTCTACAAGAAACTCTACACGCATATTATGTCCTGCATCATATCCATAAACGCATTTCATTTAGATACAAACAGAAGTGAAGTTTTCCCTTTTCACTCCACTACAGTTTTCTGTCTATTTTAGTTTCTGGCTTCTTATCTGAAGAGAGAAGTAAAACATACACTGGAAAAAGAACCACAGAGGAGGAGTTCCTGAATAAAATTGACACAAATGAGTTTAAAGAAAGTTTTCGCATTATATACTATTTGTGAACAAAAAAAAAGAGCGTTTGTGGGTTGGCGCTGAGTCCCAACAGTGCTTTGGACTACATGCTAATGGGAACATGTTCAACACAGACGTGGTGTTTACGTTCTACATTAGTAGTACGGCCCAGGCAAATGTTTGGGCCTGGGCAATGTACAAAAGGAAAAGTCAGGGAATGACCAGGGAATTACCAACACGACTTGAATTAGTCCCTGGGGACACAAATGTGTTAATGGCAATTATTTCAGATTTTCCAATTCAAACCGCTGAAAGTCAACCTTATCTTTATACGGGAGGAAAAGTACTGGGATCATTAAAGTAAAGATTTATACATCACACATAGCTGTATCAAATTTCTTCAGTCTAATAAATAGTTGTTTTTTTTTAAATATTTCATCTGATTGTTGACATGGCTATGGAGGCGTGCTGCTAGTGCGGCCAAAAAGCATCAAATATTTTAAGTGTGGCGTTCCAGAATGGGTCAGTGTTACAAAACAAGCGTGGATGAGTGAAAGTATGTGCGAGAGTTTATAAGATGTCAACACAGAGTAAACTCTCCAAAGTTGTGGATAGCCTGGAATTGAAACTAAGTTTTCTGGTAGTGCGAGCCTTTTTGTAACCTCAGCCACTCTCAGGTGCAGGCAGCTGCTCTGATGACCAACTACGGCTCCTGCCAGAGGAAACAAGACCGAGCAGCACAGGAAACCAGGAGGGTGGGCCATCACAGTTCAATGACAATAAACGGGAACTTGAGATTGATTACCTGCATCTGCTCAAACAGCAGTATTTCCTTTGGTCAATATTTTACACTATGCTGAATACATACTGTAACTACAAAAACAACTACACCGTACGACTCGCTTTGTAGACGCACTCTATCTCCCTGACAATGCTCTCTGGCTTGACCCCGTAACTGGCAGCCGCTCCACGTCTATTTCCAGTTTGTGATTCTCAGACACCGTTTGGATGCAGAAATAGGACTTTGGATGCTGCCTGCCAGGACACACAGAAATAGCGAAATAGCTCTACCAAAAACAGACGGAGAGAGAGAGACTCCTGCTCTGTTTGGCAGAGAGGTACAGAGAGGGGTACTCTACTTCATCGGCCCCGTGGGGATAACCTGGCATGGCTGCGCTCTGAATATTAACACCTCAGCACAGCTCTCTGGGCTCGGATACACATGGACGCAGACACGCACGAGCGTCAGGCTCTCAGCTGACATGTTGGCGTGCAGGCTGGTATACAACTACGCAAACATGCCTCACTTGAATTGCTTTGTCACTATTCCATGAACTAATGTTCCGGTGCTCCCTGTTCTTGTGTGGAGCGGATTTCTGCTCCTTCCTAGGACCGACTCCGAGTCAGGCAATGTAGGACTGGAAAAGGGGTCTCTCTGCTATGAAGTGTGGGATTATACAAAGAAGGAGTGTAGCAATATGTACAGATGGAGGAACGCGAGAAGTAAATATATCTGGAAAGCTGGTTGGAAAAGAGGTGAGGGAAAAAAAAGTTGAGAGGGCAGGTGAAATGAGTATGAGCTGAACTGAACTGTCTGCATTAAAAATGTCATGAAGAGCTTATTTAAACTTCAAGAAATCTAAGTGTAGGCACGCACACACGCACACACGCACACATGTACAGTATGTATATTCAAACCTGCGATAAAGAGTGCGGGTGCCCATCAGTCAGGGCGTCTTTTCTCATTTCTACCGGCATCGTCTGCTTCTGGATGTTCGGAGATTTCATTTGCCTTCAAAGAGAGAGAAAAAAAAATAGATGACAACGGATAAAGGAAGGATAGGAGAAGACAATGTCAGCAATGATCAAAATCATGGAGTACATTCAAGTGTTTTTCACAGAATACGGTGTACAGTCATGAGAAAATGTAATAAATGGTTAGTCTTTTTGACACATTTGGACAAGCAAATATTTGATCCTATTAAAAAAGGCAACATTCTCAAAGAAATGACGCATCAAACTGTGAAATGTTTGGTCTGAAATTCTCTAAGCTATTAAAGTGTGCGGTATCATCACGCCAAGATCTAAAGCACTCCCTAAAACCTGGAGAGAAAGGCTGGGAATGCCGAGTCTGTTAAGGGATTTAAAAATATCTCAAAATAAATTGTAATCAATCTTTCCATCGACAAGAGTGCTGGATTTTAAACAGCTTTCAGATTTATCCACGACTCGCTGCCCAAGTAAATTCAGAGTGAAGAAATCTCCAAGGAGCCCAAAATATGATTACAGGATCTGCAGGTAAATCTCGCTCAAAGTGTTGGTGTCAAAGTCCATGAAGTCTACAATCAAAGAGAGATTGCACAGATTTAAGAGGTGTGCCAGGAAAAATCATTTGCCTTCCAATAAGCCCTTTAAAGCCAAACTACAGTTTTCCAGTGAACGTAAAGGCGGGGGGCCACCACTTACGGAGTAATGGGCTCCGGACGGATGAATCAAAGACAAAGTTGTTTAGCCACACCAACAGTAGCCAGGATTGGCACCAAGATCAAAGACAAACAGCTTTTTTCAGGAGAAGAACCTCACATTAGCTGTGGAACATGGTGGGAATATCATGGTTTGGAATTGCTTTGCTGCTTCTGTGACTGCTTGCAGGTTTGAATTCACCTAGGAATTCTGCATCACATTAAAGAGTGTTTGATGGTGATGTGAGAATACCCACTCAAAAGGTGGAGTTGAACCAGAAGTGGAGCTTCTGAAACAACAGGGCCTTAGGAGCGCTGTGGGGGTTGTTTGTTATTCCTGCTAATGGGTTCAAGGTAGGGTTTGGGCGGTATACCAGTTTATGCTGAATACTGGTAATTTTTTTCGTTATGATATGAATTTCAAATATACCGGCATACCGGTGTATTTCACAGCACAGCGTTCAGAACGTTTCGCCATGAGAAATTTTCAGTGTAGCGCTTCCAAACACGCACGGTGCGACTGCGTCACTGCCAGGCATGGTGAAGATGGAAAGGTCAGAAAAGTGAAGCCGCAGAGAGAGATGCCCCCAATTTCTGGGGACATTCCCGATTCAGGATGATCTGTCCCCCGGCTATAGCTGTCCCCAATTTGAGCATTTTATGAATGAGAAAAAATAAAAATAAAATGTTGCGCACAGACTACAATTTTTACGGTAGCTGGTCGCGCTGCAATTGACATTACAGACATAGCAATTAAATATGAATAAATGTGTCAAAATAAATGAAACCGTTCATTTTGATAACATTGAAGTATTTTTTTTATTTACTTTTTTTTTTTTTTTTTATCTCCGAGCTGTCTCAAAAATACCATGCTATACATTTTTGGTCATACTGCCCACTCCTGGTTCAAGGCTAGCTTGTGAGCGAATGTGTGCTACTTTAAAAAAGTTGAGTATGTTGCCTTTATCTGTGGGCACCATAGAGAGAAAGAACCAAATGAATGCTTCCAACAAAAATATCAACAACATCGAGTTAAAACAAGGCCTGTATTCCGCAGTTAAACGGTAGATCTACTGTGTGTACCGTGAAGCAGGTGAAGACAAAGCCTGCATGTGTGTGTCTAGTCTTACTAACGTGGCAGACAGGGACAAGACGAGACTTGACTGATGGAGGTGAGACACTGCTGTGTAAATCTTTCAACAACAAAACACACAAACATATGCCGGCGGGAGACGCAAGCACACGCATGCACCCAAACGGCCAAAAATTGGATGCGCGCAACTTTGAAGATAGGAGTGCACACACACACACACACACACACACACACACACACACATACACGACAGCGCATGTTTTTCAAAAATAAATTGGCTTAAGTGTATAAACATCGACAGAAACATGGCTAATAAATCAGCTGTCAGCGTTGCACGTCGCTGATTACAGAGCGGAACTGTGTGTTAACCAGCCAGGATGACTGTGTATTTACTTCCACGCTCCAAGACGCGCCCCTTGTCATTTACCGAACATCGCGGACAGATCTATCCGCACACATATATTTATGTGCAAAAATACAGATAAACACAATCAAAACACACATCTCGGAGCTCCCAGCCAGACCTGCACGCACACACACATACGCGCACAAAAAAAAAAAAAAAAAGAGAAGCTGACAGTGACAAATTAGTGCTTAAGAGAAACCCTCCAACACTGTAAACAAACTGCGACCAAGCAGCTGCTAAAATGCACCACATTATTATTCCATATCCACGCTAGTGTGTTTACTCTGGGCAAAACCTACAAGCTGCCCCCACGTGTGGGCAAATATTTGCTGTCACAGCCTTTAGAATGGCCTGTGTGTGTGCACTTTTTTTCACGAGCGAGGCCGGTGCGCGACTACTGCGGAGCACATCAAACAGGATGATGCATTTTTATAGCGTCCCACCTTGCCACCCGCACAACGGCACCTCTCGAAACTTTGAGGAATTCTTTGTTATAATAAGAGAAGACAGAGCAGAAGGGGAGTAGCCAACATTTCTATCAATATTTATATCTGTTATTACTCCCCCTTCGGAGAAAACCACACATGCGGTTTAACAGTCTTCCATTTCACGTCACTGTCTTGTAGCTTTATTTCTTTTTACAATCACCCTTTTGTTGATTTTACGAGTTTTTATCTTTTTTATGAGTGGGGTTTGAAAAGCGGGGCATAAATAAGGTTTATCATTCAGCTCCGCTAAGATTTAAGTAGGCCTATCTCATGCACACACATACTTTGTGCGGAGACGAGGAGGAGGAGGAGGAGGAGGAGGAGGAGGAGGAGAGGAAGAACCTGTTTATACTGATCTTTGATGTCTGTGTGTGTTTTTAGAAGCTCAGAGGCATGTCCGTGGAGAACAACGTTGCCATGAGGGGCATATCAGCTATCAGACACAGCCGCTACTGGCACAGGTGTATAAACCGACGGACACGCTGGTCCCGTTTGTTAGCTGATACACCCCCATCAACCCATCAGTGCAAAATGAACCAAGTGTTTAGACCAGCGCGAAGGCAAATGAGGGCACGGAGCATTTGAATCAGGAGCAGACGCGGCTGGGCTGCCTTTGAATGGAAAATATGAGAGAGAAACTGTGATTTGTTGATTGCTGTAATAAGTAAATTCTTATGGGGGGGATATAGTATTTATTTATTTTTATTTCAGTGACATTTCTTAGAAAGACAAAGTGAGAGAGGGAGGGAGAACGGTGTACATGAGTCCAGCCCTTTCTTAAGTCGAGCATGATAAGTAATTTTTCCTTTTGCTTCTTCCACCTGGACCCCTCCACACATCCGCCTTCCAACACAAGCAGCTCCACTTTATTTCTGGCTGTCACAGGAAAGCATAGATTCCCCCCCCCCCCCTTGTGTATCTCTTTATACGCATTTTTTATGATTTGTTCTCTATCTCTGAGTGTTTTTTTCCGTTTTCGCTCAGATAATTTTTCCTCATTTCTCCTAATGTCTGCCTCTTCTTTATTTTCTTAGATAGTACCCCGTTGGGGAAAAATAACATAAATGAACGGCACCCTAACCTCCCTTGAGGACTGCAGCTTGCGTGCTTTTGAGCAAGGCGTTAAGAGCTGAACGGCTTCGGCGGCGGCAGGATGCTGCGGTCACTCTGAGTCACTGCCAAATCTGAGTGTGGGGAATATTAAGTAGGGTGTAGCTGGAAAGGAGCATGCATTCTTGGTTGACTTTTCCCAGGTAAATAAAGGTTAAAAGAAGTAATAACGTTTTAAGGAAAAAAAAAAAAATCCAGATTTGTATCCCCCCCTTCATAACTCTTAATTCTTATTCTGCCTCTTCCTCAACTCTTTTAATAAACAGCAGAGTGGAACAAAATCCTCTGTTTGTTTTCAAGCAGACGGAGATGCACTCTCGCAGTTCCTACTCAGGGTTGCACAATATATTGAATAAGATACGATCTGAAGCAAAAATATATTTAGTTTCTCTCCAGAGCAGGAAGAGTGCAGAGAGAAAGGGAAGGAGAGAAAGGAGAGAAAGCAAGAAAGTGGAGTTGGGTCAATACTGGGCGTCTGAAGTTTTATCTGAGGAGCTTGTCTTGAAGCAGCGCTGAGTGATTAAGAAAAAAAAGTATTTTTATTACTGATGGATGCTTTATGATGCTTAGACGTGTCTTATCGCTGTGCAAATACCATTTCAGTGTTGCCTTTCTGTTTTGTCTGTGTGTGCGTGTGTGTGTGCATATGTGTGCGTGTGTGTGTGCATATGTGCATGCGTGTGTGTGTGTGCGCGTGCGTGTGGAGAGGCGGACAGCGGGTCTGCTTGCGTGTCCACATGTTTAAACCAGAAAGTAATACGTTTCATATGCATGTCACATATTTTTGATGATTTCTGTATTTGTGTTATGACAGAGCTCTTCTCGGTTGCAGGTGCAACTCATTTATATTCCCACAGAGAAATGGGAAGTGACGGATCATTTTTTTTAACAAATAATCAAATTCGCTATGGACACCTGCAGGTATAAAAAAAAAAAAAAAGTTTACAAACATTTTCATGTAAAAAAAATATTATATACGCAGGCCCTGGAGGTTATGTGTGTTTTGGCCATGTGTGCATACAAGGGTGTGTGTGTTTGGTATGCGCTCAACATCTGGAGTTTGATTATGGACGTAGGGATGAGGCCAACAATTATACATGTGTGTGCGCAAATACTTTTTTGTCGGTGTATGAATATTTGTTAATGAAGAACTATTGATTCCTTCCAATCGAGAGATACAAGATTTCTTACCGACATGTACGCCTTTCAGTCTCACCTCGGACTCACAAACATACTGTACATACATGATGCACACACACACACACACACACACACACACACACACACACACACACACACACACACACAAACACACACACACACACGCCTCCCTTTTCCTGAAACCCTCCCTTGCATACCAGAGTGCTTACCTCGTGTCAGTAGCTGTGCTATGGTGAGACTGGGGAGGCTGATTTATTTGTCAAAGCCGAGCCCCCACATCACACTATGGGGGCTAAACTTTAAAAGTATGGGATCGTAAAAGCATTAGGAAGAAAACTTTACAAAATAATTCCACTAGTTAATAATATATGCCCAAGAGAGGTGGAGTGGAGGAAAAAGAAACAAGGCTTTATATTCACTGAACATATGTAGGGAAAAAAAAAAAAAGAAAAAAAAAGCGTCGTTTCGCATGCGTCGTTCGTCACAATCTGCCGCTCGAATTTCCGTCGTGGCTTAACCCTGATGTTTAATTAAAACCTGACATGTTTCAATGAACTGACGTTGCACTTAATTGACCTCCTATTATGTCAGGAAGGACAACTTTTTCCATTTTATTCCATCATCTATACACAAACATGTCCGAGACATCCGTAGCCATGGCTTTCAGAGCTCTATTTAACAAATACAACTATTAATATTAGTGTT
Source organism: Mugil cephalus (assembly GCF_022458985.1). Taxonomy (NCBI): domain Eukaryota; kingdom Metazoa; phylum Chordata; class Actinopteri; order Mugiliformes; family Mugilidae; genus Mugil; species Mugil cephalus. The sequence continues at coordinate 14,659,636 of NC_061770.1, read as the reverse complement.
AACAGCTGATAGAGAGACTTTCCACGTAGTCTGTTTAGTGTAAGTGATTACTTACTGTACACTAATGACAGTAAATAAAACACCAGCCATAAACTTACAGTAGATCACTGGGATATATCTAATCTGTGAAATAGCTGCGAGTCTCCCCCTGCGCTGGAAAGTATTTATTGCAATGACCTGCTACATCCATCTTTAACGCTCTCTCTGCAGCGTCGCCAACTGGATAAGAAAGTGTCTATTTCCTCATCTGTTCTTTGCTCCCTACATTCAGATAGTGGTTAAAAGGCCATCTGACTGAGTTCCAACAGAAACACCCCGATTAAAAAGACATTCATCCTCTGCCCAGACATGCTACATCTCGCATGCTCTGACACAGAAGTCCAATCAGTGCGCAGACGCTCGTCCGCCCAGGCTTTTTGCCTAACACATGTGCATATGCACGTAAAAGTTCTACTTTTCGTCCTATTTTGCCAATTAAAAACTCAAATAATCACTAACCAGCCACGAAATGTGTGTCCATGGACTACGAACACAACTAACATTCAATCCTTTTTAAGCTTTCATAAGCTGCGGTCGGCTTGCATGTGACCTCTGATCCGTGCATGCTGACCAGAGGGAGGGGTCGGGCTGATAACAGTGACAAATTGACACTAACGGCCCCAATAAGACGGACGAGCATTAGAAGAAAAGAAACCGTTCCAACAACCCCAAACACTCCTGGCCTAGAAACGGCTGCAGAAACACAGTCAGAAACTGACGTAAATGCATACCGTCAACACAAGTGTGTGCCGCCGGTGCATGCGAACAACAGACACATGTGGCACGGAGGTAGAGGCATGACGCACGCACACATACATGGGAACACAGCAGACTGTGTGAACAAACTCTGCAGGAGCTACTGTATTCCTAATATGCTCACTTGTTCCCACAGAGTTTGAGTCAGTACGTGGTTTCCATGCCAGAGTGGAGAGTCTGTAAAATGGGTAATGAATGAGGCAGGAAACTGTGTTGGATCCAGCACATGCAGCCCATCCAAATTGATTCCTAACCATTCAGAACCATAGCTGGTGTTAACACACCTGACAGGGCCAATGTGCATTAAAAAATGGTTGGTTTCATATTATTCACACCCGTGCTTCTTCTTTGTAGTTGGCGAGCCACCAACGTGTGCTGATCCGCCATTAATCCACATATGCAGACACATACCTAACTACAAGTGTTTCAAGTAGCTACAGATACCGGTGCATACTCTTTAAAGGAACAAATAGAAAAACAAACGTCTGTCTATGCCTCTTTTTCATGCACACAAATACTCACATACAGTACCTCTGTCTTGGCACTAAACAACCACTCATTTGGGTACATATACACACCATGCCAATCCATAAATCAGATGATAATTGAGTAGCACAGTGCCAGTAATAAACAGAGTAGTATAAACACCCAGTGTCTGGGCTGGATACACCACCTCCCACTGGCATGCCGCTGGCTGGCTGCCTGGCAAGCTCAAAAACACACACTCATCCACACACAAACAGATTCAATGAATGCACTTACAGTAATACACAAACAAAACATCTGATCTGTTGAGTGCGCAGACACGTATGTAAAACAACTTGTGAATGATCTGAAATGGGGAGAAAAAAACACGCACACGACAGAACTGCTGATAGCGGTGAAACGTGGGGAAAGCTTTGCAGAAATCAACACATGAGAGAAACTATACGCCTCCGGAGACATAAATCAGGAACCATATAAAGTTTCTCGTTGTGTTTGCTTTAAATGGATTGTGCATTTACCGTCCCAATGGGATAGTCAAATGTGAGCTTCTTGAGAATCAGATTCGAGCCAAATCCCCCAGTGTCCAACTGTATCTGAGAAAGTTTCAAATCAATCCAACAGTCATGGTGTGATATGAAATGGGACGGTTATGAACGGTGTTGGTGGTATTATGATGGTATGGTTAACAGGCATACAGGCAGGATATATATATTTTACTTACCCAGGTCTGCAGACGTCGATAGACATGAACAAATAATAAGACATTAAGCCAAATGATTAAAATGGCACATCTACTGAAAATGGGTCACATTTATTTCTGTGGTTACATCAGGCAAAAGGCATGACAACGTGGAAGTGGTTTCAAGTGCTGGGAGGACACAATCTAGACAGTTTATATCTCATGGATTACCCATTTATAAATAAAGCACTTAGGAATGAATTGAGAATCTTACAAAGATCCGGTCACTTGGAAGGACGCTGCTCTCTGAGGACACCCAGATGGTGTCTTGCGGTGGAAATGCATGTCACCAAACGTTTCACCCTCACCTCTCCAGATCCGTGATTCTCTTCTCCTTGCACGATTTGTCCATCTCAGCATCCCTCAGAGCTCCCATCAGTCGCTCCACCTCAGCTTGGGACTTCCCAGATTCCTCTCTGTAGCGGGCCACTTCCTGCTCGAGAAGCCTGAGACGGTCTGTGATGTCTGGACACATCCTGACTGCTTCTTCCATGTTTTGGGTCTTCTGTAGTGTGTGCTGTGGAGGGGCGTGAGGCGACCGCATATTGCACATATTAGTACTCATGCAGTATCAAAGCATGTGCAAAATTCTGTAAAGTGGCCAGATTTGGATTTGTCATAGTCAGTTATTGTAGAATGGATATTTTTAAGACCATTGCAGCAGATTGATTTCATGGCATTTGAACAAAACCAGATTTCAAGCTACAGTGCAGGACTATATAAATGAACACATATAGCCGATGTAAGTATCTAGCAACAGGTATATATGTCTGTACTTCCCAGTATAGTGGATATCTAAAATATGGTGTTTGTGGAAACATTCTCTCTCTGCCCAGTAATGCCTAGTTCGCTGAAGAGGAGAACCTCTGCAGCAACTAGGAGTATGGGGGGCAGGCAGGTAACTACTATGGTTCCATGCAAAGAAAAAGAAAATGTCTTATGCTCCTGGAAGATCAGCAGCAGCGTGGGGACAAGATATCGTGGAATTTAGCAATGATAGGTGGAAAACCTTTGTCTATACAAAGTGGGAGGGTGCCAGATTGAACTTATTTGATATGACTTTGATTTTGATCTTGGAGCAATTCGTGAACCTTGATGGAGTAAAGAGATAGCTTAGGGAGCTAGCTTTTGGCATTCCACTAAGCCAGTTTATGAAAAGTCTGAGGTGGGAAATACTCAAGAGTGTGACCTAGGTAACCAGAACCCAAAATATCCAACGATCAACTGTCTGCTACAAATCCATGACCAGTTCTACCTATTAGTGGGCGGGGCATAACAGAGAAACAGTCGGCAACAGATTACCAATGGTGTGGCTTGCCTTTGCTGGGAAACACCGAATGAAGACAAGCGACTGTAGACATTAGGGTTAAATCCTGTGTCAACTTAATGTAATTACTCTTGCTCCCAGACGGGGAAACAAAAGCTCTGCACTGTAGCTTCGACTTAAAGTTAATTAGTTAATAATCACCATAATTATATAGTGGAACTGTTTGCACACTATGATAGAATTACAGCCAAATTATGTCAATATGTAGTATGTTGTGAACAAACAAGAGAAATTATATGTGAAAGAACCTACCGTTGGACTGACTGCAGGTAGCCCATCTACTTTGGTTTGCACCTAGAAGTTATTACAGAAGAAATATATATATTATAGATGTAAAAGAAGAACTTAGAACAAGCTTTGATCTCCAAATTTTGACACCTTGTTGCATGGGCATTCTTGAATACAAGAAGAACTTCCCGTGAGGTGACAGTTCATAACTTGGCTCTGCCATAAACCATCTGTACCCTCATTTGCCATCCCCCAACCCTCCTCCTCACCCCACCACCCAGTTCCTCCTCCGTCTGTTTTTGTGTGGTTTGCTTCTATCGCTTACTTCCCCGGGGCGTCCTTCATGTAGAGTTTGGAGTTCAGTCATTATCATTATAAAATTACTGACTCCCTCTGTTTGGCTGTGATTTTATGAGACCACCAAACATTTCTTTTTAAAATGTTTAAAAAAAAAAAAAAAAATGCAGTGACACTGATGGATCCATTCTCCTCTGAGAAAAATATCCCAGAGGAAGTTTGTAACCTAGAATTATCTACTTCTCCCCTTCTCCCCTTTTCTCTTGGGCTTTACCTCCTCTCTCTCGCTCTCTCTCTCTCTGCTGTGTTTGTGAAGATTGTTTAACTTGTTGAGACAGCTGAGGCCACTCGTTTAAACATCATCAAGTGAATGTGCACAAACACTTATATACACAGACGCAGTCATGTTTCAATCACTACACTAATTTCCTGGAGAGTTACCACAACCGTAACCATAACCTATCCTTACCCTAACTTTAAAGCATGTCTTCATATTAAATTTTAGCCCTCTAATTTATGCTGACATGCCTTTTGTCCCCAACACAAGGGGAGGTCCACACAGCACAAACATACAAAAGTATTTCTCTCCCAACAACTATTAACAAAGCAAGCAGACATGCACGAGCACACCCGGAACAATGTATTACAAGGTGTGCATACATCTGTGATTGTGTTGTTGCTCTGCTTGAGTCTATCGCTAGACGAAAAAAAAAAAAAAAAAAAAAACCTGAACCTTAAAATGTTCTGCTGTGAAACCAGACCAGGCACCCCCCACCCCATAGTAAAGACACATCCCCAGCAGGATGCAGCCTGCCACATACACGCACACACACATAAAAACAATTTAAGAACAGCTCAAAAAATATGAGAAACAGCAAAATGTGTTGACCTGACCTCCAAATTCACTAAATCCCAAACTTATCTGGGAGATACACTGGAACAAGCCTGATCCACAGAGACCCCTCCCCTTCAACCCATAGGACCCGAAAGCCCCCACTAACAACATCCTGCTGCCTGACACCACAGGGCACCCTCAGAAGGCCCATGTCTATTCTCTGATGATTCACAACCATTTTTGAGTCATAATGTTATGGCTGATCAGTGTATGACTTCTGTATTACGTACCGTTCAATTCACAAACAGGTGCATGTAGACAAACCTCTTTCATGCTTATATATTTGAATGAGCTCGGCTGACCTCTTCTTACTAAAAGTGGCAACATGTGACTGCGTTGAGCCTCACTTGCCTGTCACTGTTTAACATCCCGAGGAAAAAAAGGGGGGAACACCAGGGCCTCTGGAAGGGGCAAGCAGGATCTTTCATTACCTCGTCTTTACCCCATAACCTCCACACCTTGCCTCGCACGCCACGCCTGCCAAAGTGAAGCAAAACTTCAGCTAGCACAAAATGCATTAGGCTTAAGTGGACCAGAGCATGTTATGTTCTTTCTCTGAAAAACAAAGACAAGTGGAAAGCAGGGGCTGAGAGCGCTGCGGGTCTAACAGGAATTTGTGATATTATGACAGGAGGGGAAAGGCCAGTAAAGATATGGTTTCATATACAGTTCTATTTTTATTATCATTCCTGGAAATGTCACTTGAGTGTAAATATTGCAAAAATAAGCTAAATATGTGTGGCCGCGTGGCTCGACACCAGGAGTTATTTAACTCCTGGTCAGAGGCTACCCAGCATCACTGGGCGTGTGTGGTATTTAAAATCTCCTTTGAATCCTAAAAAGGTCATATCTGCCTTTATAGCTTAGATGTGACCGCGTTCAGTGTTGTTATGTCAATGTCAATGAGACTGATTTCTGTAGAAAATGAAGAAAAAAAGAAGATATAAATAAAAGGTAAGGCAATTTAGCATCTGCCCAGTTTCAAAAGACCTAATTGGCCTTTGAATAAGACTCAAAAGTCTTTTAAGGTGTGGCACCTCCTTGCTGATTTAAGTCTAACCCTCTCTGTAAAGGTCACTGCATTCCCTGAAGTTCTTTTTCCTCTTTGAAGAACCGGTGTTTAGTTCCAGAAGTTCTTTATTAAACTCTGAATCAACAAATACTGTTTTATGGGATGAGGATGAGGATGCAGTGAAGTCAACAGAGCTCTGGGGTCAAGATAAAAAGCTCTGCTAACAGCCTGACTCTGAGTCAATAACACAAACAGCTGCAGGATCAGTGAGTGGGTCACTGTCTGTACACTCTACATCTGCGATGTAAATCATATCAGTGCTACATATCTGCAATTTTCCCCCCCATTTTTTTGAGATATTTGGTTGTTGATGACAAATGGAGGTGGAAATACAGTTACCACTGGACTAGCATCCAAAAAAAAAAAAAAAAAAATTGCATCCAAAAGACAGTGTAAATATGTGACCTCTTAAGTTTTAGCATCATGACCTCAAGGAACAGAGACAGACACAAAGAAATGTAATTCATTTGCTCAAAACTGCTTTTTAGTGTACTAATTAGGATGAGTGACAAATCTTTATGACTTTATTTTGTTTTGGGTATACAGCAAAGAAACACAGTTTTTCCTTGTATCACTTGAGAGGTGCTTTTGGTAAGCTACATTACAAAATTTGAGCATTTCAGAAAAGAATTGGATGTTTTCAAAAGGTGCAATTACAGAACTAACAAGATACACTGATCAGCCACAACATTATGACCCCTGACAGGAGAAGTTAAGTAACATTGGCCATCTTGTGACAACGCAATGTTTTGCTAGGAAACTTTTGAACCTGGCATTCGTGTGCATGTGACTTAGACATGTACCACCCACCTAGACCAGACCAGACACCCCCACCCACAGCAATGACACTCCTTGAAGGCAGCAGCCATCCCCAGTGGGATGCAGGTGCATGGTTTTATAGGCACACACACAAAATGGTTTAGGAACAACTCAAAACAAAAAAAGAATCACGAAGAACACACAATGTGTTGACCTGGCCTCCAAATTCAACCCCTCAACCCACAGGAACCAACGGACCCCACTAACACCATTCTGTTGCCAGACACCATAGGGCACCCTCAGAAGGCCCATGCCCATTCTCTGATGAGTCACAACTGTTTTGGAGGCACAAGGGAGACCTACACAGTATTAGGTGGTCGTATTGTTATGCCTTGAGTTTCACTTTGGCTCAGAACGTTTTAATATTTATTTTTTATTGCTGGATTTTTGCCGTCTTCGACGCCTTGAAGTAAAGCTTTTACCGTACCTAATAGACTGGATTCGACTGTACTGAGGTAAATGTCCACTTGTGTGTGGATTTGTCCTACCTGAATTCTAGAGGCACCCAGTACTGCCAAACAACAAGATCAAATCCATCAATACGCTTGCAGACGTGCAGACACTCACAGATACACGCACACCGCTCAACAGTCGTACTTGTGCTGGCATGCACGCACTGGCATGGCACACCGGGGAACACACACAAGCGTACAGGAATACATAAAACACAAAAACATCATTTGTCTTTTTGAGGAATCTTTAAGTTTACATAACAGGTCTGATTGCTGCCTAGTGCACAAAATAGTCCAATTATGGCAACACTTCTGTCAGAGTGTGAATCTGTTTGCTACAAAGAGCTATTGAGCTGCTGTCACTTTCATGTGGTGCCGCATCAACATTCAACAAGATATCATTTCGCAGGAATGAGATGTGTGTGTGTGTTTGTGTGTGTGTGTGTGTGTGTGTACGCTTTTTATGAGCATAAAAGAAAACATTCTCATAAATTCTGGCAGGGCAAGAGTCTGTCCTGGCTTGTAAGTCTGGGAGAAGAAAAAGAGAGAGAAAAAAGACGGCAAAGGCCTCTGACTTGGCAGCCGGACGGGGATAGAGGGATCTTTTACGTCCATAAATCACTCTCTCTTATTCATCCCTTTATCCTATGGGACAAAGTGCAGGCAGGCCTTTGCTAGAGAGCTGCTAACAATATTGCGGATGCTCGTAGGGAGGTAAGAGTGGAATTACTGTTACTGCAGATGGTAGCTGTGTAAATGGAAGGGGGGAAAGCAGCATATTCCAACCACTGCAGTAGTTGTACCGAAGGCTGATCGTCAGCACATTTTTCACTTATTGATTAGGTTCAATTTCACATATCTAACACCCCATTAATACCAAAATCAATCCATACTGACCTCTCCATCAGGCCTCTGGTTCTGTGTTGGGTTGGGGTTAGAGGTCTGGCTCTGAGACAGCTTCTGGGGTTGCAGAGCTGCGAGTTTGTCCTTTAACTCCCGGTTCTCCTTCCTCATCTGCTCCAGCTCCTCCAGTCGAACCCTGTCCTCCCGGTCTTTCTGCTCGCGGAGGCTCTCGATCACTCGTTCCTGAGACGGCAAAGGAACAAGAGAACAGGGAGTTTGGCAAAAAAGTGCGAGAGGGAACATGTTAAAAGTTTTTGGTGCCATCTGCATAAGAGCTTGATCACTGTATTTAGAGGACCAGCGTGTAGGATTTAAGGGAATCAATTAACGGAAATGTAATACTGCATTCACAATATGTGTGGAAAGACTCAACAGGCCGACCCAATTAATTTCAAACATGTTTTTTATATTCATGTCAATGACAATGGAAATCTTTATGCCAGTTCTTTCTGAAGAATAGACACTAGTCTGAGTATTGCCAGCTGTTTTTACATCCACACTAATAAAGTGTTTTGCTTTGTTGCAAAGTGCAGAAAGTTGTTCTTCTTCATCTGGCTTGATTTGCATTTGCATTCCCACTGCTTACTAAACTGAGGTATGGATCAGTAGGTGGTTGATGCTATTTAAATCCATTTTCCCATTCAAAATCGAGAAGGCTAGACTTTTAAAGCTGCTCCAGTCTGAGCCCAGCTTTGAACATCCTCTTCAGAAAGGACAAACCAAACGCTTGGTTTTTCACCACCGTAGATCGAAATGTTAGCACCGGCCAGAAGTAACACCTGACGGCAACCACAGGTTCTGCTACAGCCTTGACAAGTGAACAGTAAGGAGCGGTTATTCAGTTGGTTTCAGCTTGCAACCCCATCAGTAGTTTTCACTAAATCATGGCCACTGGTACTGTAAAAAAATGTTGTTCCGCCTCCAGTGTGCCAGGAGTCCCAGCCTTGTGGGATCACAGCTCCCTATCATTATTGAAAAATTTTAAGCCAGTGTCTTGATGAATGGGATCACCAGCATGCTTTGCAACGTGTGGCCAAAGGCAAACTCATAAATGCCCACGATAAATAATAGCGCCATAAATAAGAGGAGTCACATGAGGAGATCGCAGCCAAGCAGAACAAAAAGAGAAAGATGAACGAAGAGAAGGGTTGAGAGAAACAGAGACAGATTTATTGTTAACGAATTGGACAGCGCCGTAGATCACTTCCTAACAGCTCCACGTTGCCTACTGATAAACCAAGTTGAAGTGTTTAGATCATAATTTTCTCTATTCTCTAATCACACTGGACAGCAGGACCACGGCTTTGGGCATTGGCCTGAGACCAGGTCCACGAGATGGGTGGCTGAGTATGCGCGGTGTGTGTAGTAGTTGTGTGTTAAGTTGTATTTGTGTGTGTTTAGGTGTGGACTGAAGTGATTACCAAGGTGTTTATTCAGGTGTTTATTTAGGCACAGAGCACAGCTCAGCAATGAGGCTTTACGATGTGGCATTGCCGCATGATTGGCAGCTTTAAACCCCGGGGTAATTGGACAAATACACTCACTAACTAGACCTGGCACAGCACAGCACTGCATAGTGGGCTTTGGAAGAGAGGGCATAAAGACAGAAAAGAGAGAGGGAGCGAGCCCTCTTGGCTAACAGTTCTTGGGTGTTTTCCCCACATTATGAAAGATCTCAAGGATGTCTGGGGGTTAGGGAAAGAAACCAAGATATAATAAAATAACCTGCTATGAGGCCAACGCGTGGAGCAGATATATACAGACGTACACACAACATTACATACAGGCACACACAAAAAACACACACACTGATACACTAAAGGTTCAAACAGGCTCGGTATGGGCACAATACCCCAGTCTGTTAATTAGAACCAAAGCGCTGTGGCTAGCGACTGGCTCCAAGAGCAGGTTTGTGACAGAGTTTGTGATTAGCAACACACACACTCTTGTAAACACATTACACACACCCTGTGTTGACCACAAAGCCTGAAAAGCTTGCCAGCTTTTTCCTCATCACAGTTGAATTATACATAGGCTGCATCAGAAGTGGTTTCTGGGTAAACAGATGGGCCGACGCAGAGAGGGGATTTACAGTTTATTGTGTCATTATGCTATTCTTTTCAAAGTCTATCTGCAACAAAAACAAATTTAGGTGATAAAACATCATTTTAAGTGAAAACATGTATGTACTGTGTCAGGCCATGCGTTGCAAACACAATGAAACACACATTAGCTGACATCTAAGCTATTAATAGACTCCTATGGGTCCAGACTTAATGATTCTTGATTAAACTGATATAAACGCCCTCTTTGAAATGCCATATGGACGATTTATTTCTTCTCAAGTTAAGCCTAGAGTGAGATGCCTTTTTATCTCACTGTGCACTTAAATGGACAGAGTACAAGTGAGACAACCTAACACTGCAAAGAGAAATACATACACTACCAGCAAAAAGTTTGGGGACATATTCTCGTTCAATTCCATGACAAAGTGTGTCCAGACTTTGGACTGATAGTGTACTGACAGATGCGAATGCATAAACATACAGAGTGTGCACATTGCAACACAAAAATGTCAAATTAACTGGGGGAAAAAAAGTGAATTGGGAACTCTTAACCAGCAGCTAGTGCCAACAAAATATAAACCAGCATCCATCTCTAAGCCTGCAGTACAAACACACATGTAACTTGGAAGAATTTTTAGCCTGCAGCGCCAAACCAATCATATTTTAGACTGTAGCACCAACAAATGTGTGCTCGCAACAATATAAAACGTGCAACAAAGCAGAGAAAGATGGAGTCACTCTGAAATCAAGTCACTTCACAAATACAGCAATGAGCATGGTCAGTACATTTTATAACATCGAAACCATCCTGTGTTCAAGATGATCTCCAATTACAAATTGAGTCTTATTGAGCACAGTAATTTGAATTAGCACTCCAGCTTCCTGACAGTAATTTATTTACCCAGGAATAGCATAAAATCAAATGGGGTTTTATTGGGTAAAGACCTGTTTGATAGATTGTGGTCCATTCTACTGAAAACAAAACATTGCTCCGGCCAACAGGACTATTCAACTTTTAGTGCAAGTGGCGGCTCGCTAACTCTGTAATGTTGAGGTGATGCTTTATGGAGACCAGCTGCCCTTTGATGTTGCCAGAAAACAGCAAATACAGAATGTTTACAACCAACATCTAGAACATCCACTTATTCAACCATGTGCAGTAAGTCTGTTGGTTTCACCTTGAATCACACTGCAGTTGTTCAGCACAATGACTGTGTATCTTCTTGGGCATTTTGATAAATGCACTACTGCATGCAACGGTCCGTGTAACCGTCCCAACAAATTAATAATAGATAGAGAGCTAGCTTTAGCATCCATGCTAACAACAGTTAGTTTTCAGGTTGTTTCAATAACGTTTGTGTCTTCTTCTTCTTCTTCGTTGATTTTTGTCAGGTTTTATGCCCTGCCCTCTGCAGAGTGCAGATTAAAGGCTACATGTTAGACACCCCGTTGCAAAGCACTGCCATCCAAACAATAAGCATCACAACAAGTTTTGTTTATGTACTCAAGGAACCAAAATTCTCTCTAAATCTCTTTAAGTTTCACCATGAATGTTTTCGCAGTGTATCAGTTGTTGTTTATCACCTATGGTGTGCAGGGAAGCTGAGCAGATATTGTAGACATTGTTATTGTTGTTGTACAATGTGTTAACGCAAACACACAACAGACAACAGTCAACAGAAAAATATACAGACTTAACCTCCTGAGACCCTGCATCCTCATATGGGGACATCAGGTTTTAGGTTTTATTGCAGCTTAATCTACTTCATTTAAACCCGTTGTCCTCGTTAGTGGACGCTTTAGTCTGCCATCTAGAGGTAGTGAAGGGTCAATACAGTAGTCCGTAAATACATGACAGCGAGCATTTCATCAAATTCATTCTACATACAATCACAGGACAAAAGTGGATGAGGAACAAAACCTGTAAATGTAACTAATTTTATCAATAGCAACAAGCTACAATGTCACTAATTAGCAAGTACTTGTTTGAGGACATTGGGACTTCACTGTTAGCAATTCTGGTTTTGCTCAGCCCTGTTCATGTATCAAAATAAACAGTTTTATACTTTATCACAAATCAGTGACTTTATTATGATATAAATTATGAAATAATCCCAGTGTTCACATGTAACGACATTGTTTTTGTCAAAAACTACTATTTCCTGTTGAAAGACGATGCTTAGTTTTAATACTTACTTAGGTCCTACTGATCCTAAATACCTTGGAGAAATTAAAAATGCATACCAAACAAGCTTGGGTCTCAGGAGGTTAATATTAAAATCACATCCCATTAAGAGTTTTTTCCCCAATATATACTACGCTCATGGTCATACTTATTTTTTCACAGTGTGCATTGCTCTGTTGCTGAATTTCCATCCCCGTCTTATTCTTTTTCACAGTCTTTTTGCTTGACTGTCTCTTTATCTTTATAGGAGCAACTCGGTTTCTCACTCTGCCTCCGCCCTTGCATTCCTTGACCTCTCCCTCCATTAATTCTGAGACCACCGTCGCCATCAGGGCTGTGTCTCCTCTGCCACTCAGCTTCCCTGTGTCTCCATTCCTCTTCCTTTGAAAACTTTTATCCTCCTCTCATTCTATAGATCATTCCCTCCCCATGTTTGGCGCAGTCGCAGACGTGGACTAATCCTCTGTGTGTTCACCTTAGACCTCCTTTCTGCCAATGCCTCCTTGTCTCCTTTAGTGTTTTCATACAGGATCTGGCGTGGTCCAAGATCTATAAATTTGGAGCTTGTGTAAATTAAGGCTGTGTGTCATAGCAAAGCCTGCAACTTAATTAAATGCCTCTGAATCGCTGAAATTTCCAGACTGTTCCACACCACATGGTGGTGTTACGGTTTCACATTGTAGAATTTCATTGTGCACATCTGCCAAACATATTTTAGCATATTCATAATTAAGATGCTTTATTATTTTTAGACATCTCACCAACCATAACCCTCCTTTTCTCACAGATTCAGTGTTTCCTGCTCTCAAACTTTTTCTCGATTCCGTGGCTTTTTTCTTTTTTAACAAGTCCACTCCTACCCTCCCCTGAGCCTTCCCTTCCACGTACCTTTTCTGATAAAGCCTCTTCCAGTGTGGCCAGAGCTGTGTCTGTATTGCTGGAGTCTGTTTGAAGGCCCTGAACCCTTTCCCTCAACCCAGCCAGCTGTTTGTCCTTGTCCTTTAACTGTTCCAACAGGTTCTCAATCTGGAGAGAAAAAGACAGATAGAACAAGAGAGGAGGTGGCATTAGAGGCATGTAGTGGTCAAAATAAACTCATCAATATTTAAAGAATCCTGGGCAAAAAGTTTACACTGAACTTGGAAAGTTAAGTAGTATGTGTACAATGTAGTATTATGACTGGAGACCTTGTGGTGCTTAAGTGCCACATGAGGTAATTATGACCCGTGATTCATCAGGAAGTTGACTGTAGACACTGAATAGTTTTGCTCTGCCTCTGGCTGCATTCACCAATTTCCTGCTGTAATGTCTTCCATACTGGCCTGGCATCTCAAAGATGAATAGCAATGAACGCCTACACTGTAAGGCTTTGTTGGTTAGAGAATAATTTAATTAAGCTGAAGGCTTTCTGAAGAGGTGTACAAACCAAAGTCTACAAGAAAGATGCAGGAGTCAGGGAATCTCGAGTTGGTTGGCTCAGACATACACCGATCATGCAAAACATTATGACCACCTGCCTAATATTATGTAGGTCTCCCTTCCAAAACACTATTAAACCATCAGAGAATGAACATAGGCCTTCTGAGGGTGTCTGCTTCAGTGTGGCAATGGAAAGTTTTTTGGAAAAAATGTTTTTATGTGCTTGCCTGTGCCAGGCTGCATGGGGGTGGCTGCTGCCATCATTGCTATAGGCTGGGGTTGCCTGGTTTGGTCTAGCTGGGTGGTACATGTCTAAGAATCATCCACACAAATTCCAGGCTCAAAAGTTTCCCAGCAGAACATTGCATTGTCACAATATGACCAGTGTTATTCACTTTGCCTGTCAGTGGTCATAATGTTATGCTTGATCGGTGTATACAGTATATATGATGCCTTTTTTTCCCCTGTTGTGCTAAACCCTACTTTTGCTTGTCACTTATGTCAGTGCTTGCAGATGTTTATCGGAAGAATGTTTATTCGATGTCTTTTATTTACTGTGGGTAAAACAAGATTGCAGTGTTTTTGTGTGAGTGTGTGTGTATGTGCGTGTCACTCAGTATTTTGTCTGTATTGATCTGTTATGGCATTAAGCTTTGGACTAGATTCAAAGGGGATCAACGGAAATTCTAGTTCAAATGCAGTGCTATAAGTGTGAGATATAGAGCTAACTCTATGCTAAGTGCGTTGCCTAAGTATGCTAGTTTTATGCTGTTGTTGTTGTAAATTCTCACTGCATTACCTGTCCAACATCCAGTCCAAAGTGCTGTACCTTACCAGCTTCAGTATAAGTCTATTTGAGTTATACTAAGAGCTAATTCAGTCCATTGACTTACAGGGTGCACTGTCTCTGTATCTGCCTTTCTGTGGCTAACCTCATGTTGTTAAAATGCTGGTGTAATAGCCAGTTGTGGTGTTCAACAGTCTTTATCTGATGAACATCTGCAAAACAGAACACAAACACTCAAAGACGCACACAGGGAAACACACGGGAGCCCACAAACACAAAGCGCTCAGAGCTGTACCAAACAAAGCACTAACAGATGCAGTGAGGGAAGGACACAGTGCCCTGCGACAAGACTCCAGAGGTCTACAAATTAGTTTCAAAGGGACAGCACATCTGGTGATAGGACATGGTGATACAGTGACATGGTGACTTTCTTGTGGCTTATCAGAACTTCTATGTATGAGCGCACTCTGCATTCCTTTGGATTCAGAATCTTGATTAAAAAAGAAAAGAACAATATGAAAAGTTTACAGATTCCCCGAGAGTCACTGAGATCCATACACAGGCTAAGATCATTTATTTTCCTGTCTCCAAGTCATTCTTCTTTAGTGGTTTTTCTACAGACAATGTGCCATTCTCTCACTGCTGCAAAGTATTAATACCACATTTGACCCAAATGCTCCTTTCTAAGATCAAGGCATGTACTGTACAAAAAAAGAGCCACATGCCCCAAAAAAGGATTTCATTATTTGATGAACATGAGATACCAATAAAAAAAAATAAGCAAAGTACTTCAGGCTATCAAGACTTCAACTGCAACAGCGACGGGGTAAAAAAAAATGTCCAGCAGAGAGAATAAGCTGCATTCCAGTCATGGGTACATAGATAGATAATGTCCAAATCTCTACAGCTATTTTACAAATGAATCCAATTAGACTGTAGACTTTGGTGTTCTCTGCTCCCTGGAGGGCAAGAGCGAAGATTTGGGGGAACCATCTTGGTTTTGGCAATGAAGAGAAAGTGGCAGAAGGGGGTGGGAAAAATCAGCCAAGACCCTTCAGCAGATCTTGATAGGTTAATGACAGTCATTACACAACCAAGCTAAAGGCTCTGGTGGGTTCAGTCGTCGACCGATAGGGACATTAAAGCCTTCAGGGAATGATGGGAAAGCTTCACACTAACAAAGTCAGATAAAATTCCCAGCAACTCGTGATTGCCATGGGCGTGTTAGATGGGGTTTATGGTGGACACTGTGAGAAAGAAAATGTCTTAATGAGGTGATGGTTATGTGTTCCCTCAATATTCCTCTGTGCGTTTTG
The DNA here is from genome assembly GCF_022458985.1 of Mugil cephalus. Lineage (NCBI taxonomy): Eukaryota > Metazoa > Chordata > Actinopteri > Mugiliformes > Mugilidae > Mugil > Mugil cephalus. The sequence continues at coordinate 14,643,850 of NC_061770.1, read as the reverse complement.
CATTTCAAGTGAATGGCCTGACTGGAGAGGCACTTTTACTCATTTCATTTGACTGGGATATGTGGGAGTAAGAGCAACATACAGACGATTTCCATGCCATCAAGCGCTGATGAAGGCTGACAGATTATACAAGCTTTGCAGCGGGACATGCTTATCTCTCCATATAGTAAACAAAGTAGGAAGTGCAAACAAACCAAATATCTCACTTTGGCCTCTGGTTGTAGTAGCCCAGTAGCTCGACATACTTCGTTCTCCTGAAACATGCACCCAAACATAAATACATATTCACTCATGCACACCCTCGCTCCCCGTCTCTGTGGGCACCACAGCCCTATTTTAGGTCAAATTGAGCATGCCGCCCCTGGTCCTTAGATAAATGATTACATTCTTCACCAGTCTTAAGTTTGCTTTGGCCCGGTAGCTCAATATAACAACCCCTTGATGAAATATTTAGCCTCGTCGCTTGGCCTTCTGTGAAATTGTGCAGAAAAACGTTAAACCCAACTTAAACCTTGTACAGTACGGCCGGATGACTACGAGTCGCATGAATCATGGATATGGGAAAGAGGGCAAGGAATTCTGTCAGAATTCTCAAACTCCAATCATAGCATTTCGGGAGAAACGCCTTCTGAGGGCAGCTGTGTGTCTTTTTGGGAGATGGGGCCTCCGTTCCAGTAGCTCGGTTGCTATGATGAGAACAGCGGCCTTTATCTCTGCGTATGAGTACGAGGCTAGCTCAAACCATCCTGCATCCCTCTTTCCTCCTGCACACAAACACATAGACTTTTTTTTTTTTATCACCCAACTGCTGTGCATATGTCATCCCAAACACACCTCCCACTGATTCAGACCACCTACGATATAGGCGGCTTCCATGACTCTACAGGCCAGGCTCTGTGATGTGGACTGTCTGTCCCAGCGAGTGCGTATCCTCTCGAGAAACTATGACGTCTGTCTCAGTCATCTCCCACACACATGGCCCCCTGGTGTTTACGGCCATTCAGTTTCGACTCCGATAACTTTATCAAGGAGCTGATAGGGCAGGACACAGTTCTCCATAAAAGTGGGAGTGCTGGTGCACAGTTCCACTGACCTTGACTTTTCTCATGCCACTAACAGCTGTAGCCCCCGAAAATACAGCTGTAAAACACCAGGATGCTTGGGAATGTAAAGATATCAGAACTAGCATTTTTTTTTTCTTCTTTGCTAGTTCTACAGGTTTTGTAATTTAGTAGTAGAGACGCATTACAGCTGCCATCTGCCATCACTTCAAAGCAAAACTTAACTGACTGCAACTCTATTCACCAAGTATCTGATGAAACTTGCATTTGTAAAGTGGTAAATGGGCCATGATATTGTCACCAGTGGAACAAAACACAATGCTCACTCTTGACAAAGTGACATATATTTAAAGTGAATCCTCAAACAACGGCAGACATACATCCATGTAACGTTAATAGTCATCAACGAAACATTTTTATCCTTTGTTCGGTGGGATAACACGTCCACTGGGAGCCCTGCTTGTGAATTGCGGTCGCAGACTGTATACTGTGATCATGAGTAGCACAAGCTGAGCTCTAATGTAATGGGACAGAAGTATCAGGCCCTGCGTCTATGGCAAAAAAAAAAAAAAAAAAAAAAAAACGTAAAAATAAAAAAATCAATCTAAAAGCAGAACCACAAACCCAGTCGACCCATCTGTCTTCTATCCAAACTAAGAAGAAGTAGACCTCTGGAAGCCAGAGGAATAATTTCAGCAAAACACAAAGGAGACCAGCATGGAGCATGACCACTATGAAAATATAATCATTTGTATTTTTAAAACTCTTTTGGACCAATAAAAATACCAAACAATAATCGCTCGGCCTCTCTGAAAGGCAGCGCTCTTGTCATCACCTCTGAAAATATGACGGGGACAGTTGTAAAACCCAAAAATCCCAGTGCTGACATTTATGTGCATGCACGCACATGAGTTCACGGACGCACACAAATTCTCAGTGGTGCAATAACCGCAAACTGAACAATATGTAGTAACACAGGATGTATTTCCCAAGAGAAATCTAGGTCACAGTCAAAAAGAGACTGTGTGAACGACGACTTACTGTACTACTACTCCAAGTACTTCCCATTTACAGTCACATACTACAATCCCAATAAACAACGTATAAATTAGACTTGAATAATGTTTGTGCATGTTTGTGTGTTAAAACAACATGCGAGTTGTTCCCATCTCCTCATGAAAGGCTGTTGATTCACGTATTAATGAAGGACTTCTTCCTGCTTCTGAGCACTCGACCATGGGTCTTCAAAGAGAAACTCAGTCCGGTCATGATGAACAGGGAAGACACCGACCTTTTCAGCAAAAGGAGGGGTTGTTCTTGCACTTGATTTAACCCTTGTCCCTCCTCTACCTCCCACCACCACACGTTCTCTGCCTGTGAAACTCAACAGCACGGGCAAAGCTGGCAGAACAGGCAAGGACTGATCCTGTGTGAGGTGGCGCCTCCATGTGGTGACTTGCTGCAACAGGCCTGTCCATGCACTTTGACAGTTCCCCATCTAACTTGGAATGGGTCGTTTAGTTATAATGCTAGGACATTCAAAGTTCTCAGAATTCCAGATTTGATGGGATCTCATTTATTGACAGAGAGAACACGCTGTCCTCTCTGGTCCTGGATTTTACTTCCACACCTGACAAGACACTTGTAAACACCACCTCAATACATGTTTCCATGGATAAAAAGTGCAGACCTACATAAAAATGTCAGGAGACATTATCCTGCACACGTAACTAATGAAAGGGAACCACCACCATTAACTGTTGCGAAGTCCCAACCTGATCTCTGCAGAACAATGAGTTGTCTCGCTGGGAATGTGAAGAGGCAAGCACACGGGGACCTTTAAAGCAGAAAATGACACCTCTGCCTTATTCCCCTTGACTGACCTTCCTGATGTCATGGTTCTTTGCTCAAGGAGACATTATTCATCTGTTATCGACCATAATGACAGAGCACAGTGACTTCATAAGACGAGTGGTGCCCGAGAGAGGGAGGACGGGAAGGGAGGGTCAACAAGTGTGATGCTCAGGTTCTGAAATCATCCGCACTTTTCTAAAATGAGGAAAAGCGTGAGTCATTTTTCATTTCTACTGCACGTCAAAGACAGTCACAAAGTATTTCTTCCTAACGAAGGAATGACTCTTTTGATTTGTTGTTGAACACATGGCCGGAGAAAGGGGTTGATTGAGCATGAATGCACAGAAACATGTGTTCGGGCCACTGTGTAATTGCACATGTGCCAACGTGACTTCATGACTGCGCTCTGCAGCCCTCTACCATACCTCGTCTGGATTAAAAGCGAAAAAAGGGCCGTGCATGTGACAAACCCAGAGCCGACAAACCAAACAGGCATGTCCTTGCTTATTCTACCGCCAAGGAAAACAGAAACTGCTGAAGCAGACCTGGGAGCGAGTGAAAGAGACAGAATTTTCTATGGCTTTCACTGTGATTATGATTGAGTCTTGTAAGTCTTTCGTTCTGTCATTCTGCCCCTAACCACCATTGGCTGTTTTGAAATACAAAGGTGCTCTGTGTCCATCAGCGACACGCATGCTCTCATTTGTATGCAGGCACACAGACACATAAACATACACAAAAATAGACAGACGCACACTTTATGCATAGAGAAAAACAAGAATGCAGGACACAGATGGAAAAACACACACACACACACACAAACAAGGAGACTTATTTATCAATATGCATAAATCAGTGTATTGTGTATGTTCTTTTCACTGAATGTGTGCGAACTCCTAATCATTCTTAAAATGGAAGCGTACAAACTTGACCTTAGTTATGATAATTTAACGCTATGGCACAACTTCAGAAACATCGAGTAAATGAAATCAGAACACCCACAAAGATAATTGTGCGGTCAGAAATGATGTGAAAAGAAAAGCATTTAAAAAAATAAAAAATAAATTAAAAAAAAAAATATATATATATATATATTTAAATGTTCTCCAGAGTAAACACACATTATGAAGTAGCCTTAAGTGTGCTGGGTTTTCTGCTTCACAAAATGTAATGGTAATCTAACAGCAAATTACAGATAATACGAACATAATTTCTTTTATAGAGTCACACGAGAGAAATAAAACAAAAAATGCATGAAATTAAACATGGAAAAAAAAACCTAACCATCTGTGTGCGTAGAAAGCTACACTAGGTTCGTGTAGGAATTTCAGATCTCCTGCACAGATTATGGCAGCTGTGGTCATCAGCAAGGTGAGTAAGGAAGCAAAGGTTTATTGTATTATTTTAACCTTGCTTGTGGGCTAAAAATCACAGTAGCTTTGTTTCTGTAGATAAAGCACGGCCCGAGCTAGTCACTGTTTGTTTATTCTGAATGCCTAAATTCCGTTAACCAGGAAAACAGCTTGAGACAAAGTCGTTAGACTAAAAATAGTCACAGTTTTGAAAGGCTGAAGTTTTGAAAAGAGAAAGAGAAAAAAACGGTTTCTTAAAACATTTAGAGGTAGAATTTTGAATACACCTGATTTTGCTGCAGTTTATTTTTCAACTTTATCAACAGTTTTTCATATGTGTATGAAAAAGCCAAACTCTCAAAAACGCAAAAAAAAAAAAAAAAAACATTTCAATGGTAATTTAATCCTCTTTTCAACGGAATAACAGCAGTAGTGATCAATGCATAAAAAATGTTGATGTTTGTCTTGTGTGTTTGAAGTTGTGAACGAGTCTCTGTTTTCACTCTAACCAGGATCTTTTTCTGAAGCTAACCATGTAGTGTAGTTTCCTCAACCCTAACCACACACTGACTGGAAATGAAAGTGATAATCCAAAAAGGGATTAAAAAGTCAACACTCTTCTCTTTCTAAAAGTAGACCCGGCCGTTCTTTATACTACCTCGCCTGCCCGAAAATTTGTGAATGTTCCTGCGAGTTGTTTTGGGAGTCGAGTCATTGGTAATCAACCTGTGGGTGTGAAACGGATAATTTACAGTAAATGAAACAGCAAGATTAAAATAGCTAAACACAGAACTGTTTCTACATAGGCACAAATGCATTTGCAGATTTATTGGAACACCTGTAGCCTCAGTCTAAACACACACTTCTGATTTCTGAGGAATACACAATCAGGCTGTGATTGTTATCATGGATGTTGGGCCCAGGTTCAGGCGACGGGGGCTGCATATAGCATTTCTGACAAGCAGACATCCTCCCCCTCTTCCTACACATTCCTCCAGACTGTCATTCACGCAGAAACCTTCCACTGCATTCATACATAATAATTAGACACGAACACACCCGTGAGAACACGTGCAACACACAAAGAGATGCAGACGTGCGCACGGCACAAGTGTCAGAAACACAGAGAGAAAGACGAAGCGACCGCTGTTTTCATAGTGATTTCTCCTGGTCAACCGCAGGGCAAAACGACCAGGGAGAGAGTCCTGCAGACCAGGAGCCATTCAATGGAAATGGACTGAACTTGTGCAAGCTAGGCTGTACGTGAGTGTGACTGTGTCTGTGTGTGTGCCGGCCAAGTTGATCCACGTCCATGCTCTTTAGGCTCAAGACCCTATCTCTGCCCCCCTCAGCTGCGGAATGCTGCAGTGATTGCTGGGTAATTACCCTGACGCTTTTAGTCCTCTGCTCCCAGCACCATTAGTATTAACTCTTTTCTTTTTCTCCTCTCTGGAGCGAGGGAATGGACGCCCTTTGATCAGAAAGAAAGAAAGAAAGAAAGAAAGAAAGAAAGAAAGAAAGAAAGAAAGAAAGAAGTAGCCACCCGGTGGGGACCACAGCAGCTGTGTGTCAACCTGTAGCTTCTGACCCTGGCCCACTTTACAGTGATCTGGTCAGACAGGTGAAATACAGCATACAGACATACAGTTCAAGTGGAAGTTCACCAGTCAAACTGTGACCCATTTTCTTTTGGGAGCCCAGACTGGAGTGCCTGTCTCACATCCTAAAGTATGAAATGCTAAGGCTAGACTGCCAACGAGCTGGGTCAGAACAGGTCAGTCTGAGTTATGACGCGTCTACATCAAGATGCAGTCACATTTGAGTTCTTCGTCAAGTTGGAGAGTCATCAAACAAATTAGATTTTTTGAATTGAAGTGCACGTGTTGTGGCCAGGCGGAAGATGGACTGGAATAACTGGGACCTGACACAGTATGGCCCAACACTGGGCTTGTCATGACTGATGTGTAGCCTGGCTCCAATCAGCGAGCCTCAGGCTCTCACCATTAACCCCGGCTGATTGCTGATAGGAGCAGTGGGGGATAGAGGGGGGCCTATCACAGGCAGTTTACCGGAACCTCCCCTGTTCCAATATGCTTATCTGTGACCATGTCTTTGTACTGTGATTGGTCAGCTGGAATCCATTAGGATGAAAGGCATTGGTGGCCTCATCACAGATCTATCAAGATCACCCACACTCACACATGGGAACATACTGTACACATACAGTAAAAGGTTATCTCTAAGGATCTCTGGGAAATACAGCTGTTTCACACAATCACTCACCTGGAAGACTTGCGGTGTACCCTACACATGTCCACTATCTATCAAGGGAATATACACTGATCAGCCACAACATTAAAGCCACTGACAGGTGTAGTGAAGATCATGAATCATCGCCTCACAACACGATGTCCTTCTTGGAAACCTTTGGTCGGGCATTTGTGTGGATGTCACTTTGACACGTACCACCCACCTAGACATGAGTGCAGACCAAACACAAACATAACGCATGGCGACATGGTTCCTTAATTTAGTTTGGAAATAATTTCTACGACCAAAGTCAAAGCAAACTTGATGCTATGCACTGTGGACAACACCCTCTCCAATATCTTGCAGTGAAGAGCAAGGTACTTGAACTAAAGACATTATTAAGTCTTTAAGCAACAACACTTAAAAACTACAATTACCTCTGGAAGTTAACCTTGGCAAACAACTGAAGTTTCATGAGCATGTTGTATTGATTGTGTTGACTGTAATCTCTTTTGTGGATCAGGCTTGTTCCAGAGCATCCCACAAATACTTGATCAGTTTGGGATCTGGGGACTTTGGAAGCCAAGTCAACAGCTTGGACTATTTTTCATGTTTTCCGAGTCGTTCCAAAACAGTTTTTGTGGCGTGGCAGGCCGCATTGTCCTGCTGGGGATGGCTGCTGCCATTAGAGAGTGTCATTGTCATGGGGTGGGGGTGCCTGGTCAGCAACAGTGTTTAAGTGGGCGTTACGTGTCTCAATAGCATCTACGCCCAATCCCTACTTTAAACCTAACTAACTATAAGCCTAAAATTAAGTCTGACATACACACAATACACACTCAGCTAATGTTGGATTAATATTTTCCTTTCTATCAACACGCTGCACTTCCTCTTGCTATCCATATGCAACACGCTCAACAGTGCCAGTGCTGTTTTGTGCGGAGGAAGAGAAAAGAGAGTGAGTGTGACTGAAGGTTGTAATGGAAAAACAAGGTCAGCAAAAACCAGCATGGTACAACAGTTTAAGTTAGCAGAGGACTGTCGTTACATGGCATCCGTCCAGTTACTCAACAAAGGGCATGAAACTTTCGTGAAATTCAACAAACGCGAAAAATTCGTTACATTTTGAAAAATGGGCAGATAGAGGATCAATTGCTCCACAGAGAGACAGAGAGCAGAGGAAAGAGCATGAAACGTATAAGCCCAGGGAACGACTCTATTTATCTCGATATCAATCTCTCTCTCTCTCTCTCTACTTTTCTTCACAATCAAAGGCCTAGCCATGTCGATGAAACCAGGCCAGAGTCAGTGATGACACCAGGCCAGAGCAAGTGCTGACAGAGTCTGGCAAAGGGAGCACTGAAACAGAGGTTGGTTCCCCTGAGAAAGTCCCTGGGAATCTTGCATGAACACCGCGATAACTAAGAAAGACTCTTGTGTAAAGGACATCCTTCGACACGGACACAAAACATTCACACATACAACCAGAACAGGCCGAGTGCACGTAATCAAATCTGCCCGTCTGTGGTGGCTGTAGGAGGGAACCTGATAGGAGATATTATACTTCCATGCACACAGGCAGGCTTCTTAAAAGCATGAATATGGATTGGGATGACCACAATGTTTGAACATGAATAACACATGTATGCCAAAACCACACCACAACCGGTTCTGCATACGTACCTCCCACAGCACTACCCCCTCGGCGAAAGAAAAAAAAATACAAAAAAACACCCAAAAATGAAAAAATAAATAAATAAATGCATCATTATGCATTGGTCATGGTCTCGCAGACCAAGGGCTCGAACAGAGCTCCCACTGTTCCGTGTTTAGACCGAAACGCTCGCACAAGTGAAGCATGTGAATTTTCTTTTTTTTTTCATTTCAAAGACCAGCGCCTCGTTATTTCAAGTTGAATTCAGCCTCTGGCTTTTAAGATCAATGTGGAGCTCAGACTACAGCAATGACATCATGGTACCATATAAGTCATTGTGACGGTCCGTGGAGAGGCCCATAGGAGGAGATAAAAATCCCCATCCACTCCACAAGAAAATAGGGCACTAATGAGTGATATACATAGGTCCTATATATCCTATATATATATATACACCAATCGTGCATAACATTATGACCAACTTCCTAATAGTGTGTTGGTCTCCCTCTCTGTGCCTCTGGAACAGTTGTGACTCCTCAGAGAATGTACATGGGCCTTTTGAGGGTGCCCTGTGGTGTCTGGCATCTGTTAGTTGGGCCCTTTGGGTTCTATGAGTTGAGGGGAAGGGTATCTGTGGATCAGGCTAAGCAAAGTGTGTGTCTGTGTCAGGCTGCATCCTGCTGGGGATGGCTGCTGCCATCAAGGAGTGTCATTGCTGTGGGGTCGTCTGATCTGGTCTAGGTTCCCAGCAGAAAGTTGCATTGTCACAAGACGGTCAATATTATTTACTTCTCCTGTTGGTGGTCATACTGTTATGCCTGATCGGTGTGTATATACTTCAACTTGAGGTAGTCTATGCAGTTTCCATATGCCTTTAAAAAGGGTCATTGTAGAGGCCACTGTGCTGAGCCCTGCTCTATCTATGTGTCTGTCTGTGTCTCATCAGTCAAACAGTCTGTTATTTCTCTCATATGGTTGGAAGTTCCTGAACGCAGCAACAAAGAGGGGCTAAAGAGGGACACTTTACTACCACGCACTTCAAACACAGATGGGGGCAACAAACCCTTAAACATCAAAGACAAAGTGGCCTGACACATGAAAATGCGGTTTTACTGAAGTACTCTCATTTGTATCTTCATGAAGTCTCTTGACATGTCAGACATGCAGTAGAAACCAAAACATCTGCCGAGTGAAGCTAAATGAGAAAAGCTTTTGTGTTTGATGTTAAAAAATGAAAACAAAATGGATAAAACGTCTGTACGTCTGAAGGATATTTAACTGCTGCAGGAGGTCCACAAACTGGAGTCTGATACAGGCTTCCTGTTTTTAGAATTAAGGGTCATTAGAATTTTTTTTTCAACTTCTATCCCTTACTTTTTATGTTTCAATCACATAAACATCCAGCGGGCTGTTTTTGCTCTTAGTTCCGCACAAGTCAATTCCTTACGACTGGGAAGTGAGCACACGCATTATCATGCACCAGTTGACCTGTCATCAACCTTTATCATCATCAGCGGCATTGTGGGTGGTGGGGCATTAGAGCCGTTTGTAGTGAATATGGAGAGCTTGTCTTAATAACACAGATGAATCATCCTAACCCTCAAAGCCCTTTTCATCAGCGGGGGGAACATGTACAAGAGATTAACAGCCGTATGAAAGGAGTTTAGTTGACTCACTGGAACTTGATAATTTTATGGAGAATTGTCTTGCTGCTTTTCAAACCTCACTGTCTTGCGTCATAGAAGCAAAAGAATGCTTGTTCGCAGCAACGGTTTCAATTTGCAGAAATGACTTTCATAACTTTCTCTACAGAGTTTTTGTTTTTCTTCCTGTTCTATCAAAACGTCCCAAGTGAAGAGAACGACCCTTGACGGGGGGTAAAAGGCTTTATCCCGCACTGGGAAGGCTTCAAACACACTGCCATCTTTCGCACATCGCACACAAATCTGTAACTTATAGCCCTCTAAAACTGCTGGGAAACTGGAAATTTGTGAAAACAAATCAGACAGAAATGGTTACTGTATATAGTGCGGCCACAGTGTATACAGAGCTGTCGAAAGAAGTGTATTTTCTAAAGGAACGGTATGTGGCTCCCTAAATTTGAATTCCTTTTGAACAAGGTCACCGAAGCCGCATTTTCCTTTTTGCAAATATGACCATGAAAGGATTAGTCATAACACATTATGGGGTTGGTTCACCCAAATTACAGAGATTATATTTTCTCATGTCCTCTGGTGGTATCTGGAGGCACATAAAAAAAATTACTAAAAAAATTAAAAACCTTTAATTAGGAGTACTTTCGGGTGAAAAAAGATTCCCCATAAAAAAAAAATGTAGTGGTAAATGGTTAAATGTATTAATCTGTTAAATTAAATGTGTAAATTCTGCCAAACAAACAGGGATACATTTAAAACAAGGAATATATATCATTAACTGAGAACATGAAGTGAAAGCCAGTATTCATTGTTAGCTGAGCAAACTACGAGAAATCTAGAGAGTTAAGCTAACCTTCCCATGAACATCAGTTCATCTACAGTTCCATATGAAATTTACTCAGACATCCTTACCACTCTTTGGCCTGCAAAATAGACTATTGCTGCAGTATGTTTGGGGGTGGGCATCACACATAGGAACTCTAATACCCCTTTCACATCAAAACTCCCGTGTTGACACAGGATTTTCAGACCCGGGTCAACCTGTCAGTCCCAGGTCTGACCTCCCTCTGTGAGAGCTGCGTGCCTGTTTTTTTCCTCCCTCTCATACGTGATTGCATCGACAACATCATCATTACACATTTCACTACACAACAAAGTAAACAATGGACAGCATGGTGTATTTTTCAGTTTGTTGATGACCTGAAAAATGAACCAGTCAAACCCCCGTTCTTTCAAAAGGCTGCTGATATTCTAATAAATCATTGCGTCCCGCATAGAGCCCAATATCTGCCGCCGAATCTCCCCTTCTCCTCAGGTGCAGAGCATCTCGTGGATCACACAAGATGCTCTGCTAGTGCACTGTTATGATCGACAAAAAAGTGTGCCATATTGCAATACAAGCTGTATATAAACACAGTCGCACATGCAGTCCCTGATCAGTGCAATTTCCCAAATGTGAGTAGGGCTAAACAACACATTTGATTTGTTTGTTTAAAAAAAATGGACAAAATCTCTGAAGATTGGTCTCTTACGGGAGTAGACCAAAACTTTGCTGTTTTTGAGCTGCTCGCAGCCCTGGAGCTTCTATAATGGCACAGTCTCACGAGCCGTCCAGAGACAAAATCAGAATGGCAGGCAGGAACATCATCATGTAAATGGATGTGTAAGCATAGGGACAAAAAGATTAACGTGCCTAAAAACAAAATTATTCCAACTTTATGGGCAAAAGTGTAGTTCAACTAACATCAACTTGTTAATATTTGTGTGTGCTATAGTGATACAGTAACTATTTTTTTTTTTTTTTTTTGGCACTACTCAATACAGATTGAAACCTACTTACATCCACAGAGTTGCCAAGGTTGTAATATATATCTTCACTAATAGAGATAGATAGTATAAATTACATTATGGGCAGTGCTTGAACTTGACACAACATGTCAGAACAGGTAGTTCAGAGGTATTCAGTAATGTGATGACTGATCGTCTCAGTCTGTTGTTGAGTCAGATGTGTTGCTGTAAGATGAAGCTCAGCTTTGAATAGATAGCAGAAGAACAATGGTCTCATCTCTGACCTACAGAACCTGTAGCTAATATCATTGTGCACAAAGTAAGACTGAAAGACTAGTGCGATGACGGAGGGCAGCTAATTTTTGTACAGTGGAGGCACGGTCTGGCTCTCATTAAAGCGAGTCCAGCATGCAGTGACAAAACCGTCTGAACTCGTACATGAACCTCTGAAGATCTTTATGACAAATGTCTGGTTGGCTTAGGTTTCCTACACAAGCCTGGGCAGCCGCTGCTTTTTGCTTTTTTAATATTAACTACAAGTCCGTCTCCTTTGAGGTTTTTTTGAGCTCCACATTACACAGCTGGTGGACAATCTTAATGTTCAATTGAGACAAACTATCCAAACAAAGACAAAGTTCAGTTAGTTCATCGCTTTGTAGTCTGCCAACTGAAAATTAAATTCATAAATAACTTACAATTCTGCAGTTTAACTCTTAATAACCATAAACACCCAAGCCCCCCAGGGACGTCTACAGAACATTGTGTTTTATGAGATTGCAGATGTTTCTTTCTTCATTTCATATCAAGTGTTCGACTGAAATAAATATTTGTTTTATATCACTCTGTGTTGTGTTTGTGGCGTTGAGAAGATAACTGAGCCTTGAAATCCCCTTTGCAAATGCTTTGTAAGGCATAACCAGTCCTCACTTTAGATGAGCGCAAAAAAATAGTTTACTAACAATAACTATTTGTCTTATAACCACCTGAATTAATCATCCATTATAGTGAGAATAATTAATCAACACATTTAGTAAGTATTACTACAGGGCCTATGTCCGAGTAAACTTCCAGAGAAATGAGAGATGCTTTCCAGCTGGAGAAGCAAAACATAAACACATTTAGTAACTATTAGTACACGTGTACATAATAAGATACATAAATGTACATTTAAATAGTTTATCAATCGTTTACTTATGCTTTTTTGAATGGGCTTATGAAATACTGATAACTATAAAAATAATTTCTTTGTAAATACTTTAATATTTAATAAAAAAAAGTTTTAAAAAAAAAAAAAGAAAAAAGTATGAAAATACAAATATTCAACATGTTTTATAGCTGCTAAAGAATTTATACCTGCATGTATGAACTTACTAATGCCTATTAATGTAGGAGTGTTTTGTAAATGATGATTGACATATTTATGAATGTGTAGTCCGCAGTTCTTAACAAGTGTTACCCATTAGCTTCGACTAACGGACGAGATTTATTGTTTCTATGTGATGCTTACATAGAAATCGCAACACAATGCATCACACAAACTATTTTCTGGCATTTATGCATGAGGATATTCATGGATATATTTCTCCATAGCAATTATATAATTAACAATTTCAGGAAATTAAGAAATTATTGAGTTAGGTATTCTGTCTTAAAAAAATAAAGTTAAAAAAAAAAAAATATATATATATATATATATATAACCTGCAGAAAAAAAGTCAGTTTCGTGCAGAGTGAGATTTGGTCAGAAACCGCAAAAGTGGTCAAGTTCATGCTCCAGTTCAGTTCACACTACCAGACTGTAGTGTACTGCTCAACTGGAACAAAATCATCATAATAATAATTGTCATACGAAAATAAAACTAGATGATAGAATGTGCTTTTGTGCCATTGGTGTGTGGACCACCTTAAAAAAGAGGACCCAAATCAAACCTACAACATTACCAGAGTGAACTAAATTGATCAGGTTAAGATAACCATGTGTTTGGCTTTTAAAATACTCAAATAAATGCTGAGGTGTTGAAACCTCTGTGATTTAGAAACGCTGGGTGGAGAATTGGACTCGCTGGTAGAAAAAATAAAAAATAAAAAATATGACCAGCGGTTTCAGAGGCGTGGCATGTGGCTCGAAATGAGGGGGAAAATGTCCCCTCAACCAGGAAGAGAAATCATGGAAGAGAATTATTTGTGAAGAGGCACAGATAAAGAAGAGGAAGTGTAGATGCAAAGTGAATGACTGTAGAGTGATAGGGGCCTTTCAAAGAAAACATTTTCAAACGAGTGTGATCAGGAACACCTTCCAGGTGGAGAAAGGGAACATCCAAAACGCAAGAAAAGTTTTCAAGAGAGAACTCAAGACAAACACAGAGGTGAAATTGGGCTTTTAATGGTCGGGAAGAAGCAACGTGTTGAAAGGAAAGCCCCGAAAGGAAAGAGATGACCATGACAAGACAGGCCCACAGACAAGATAATGAAAATGAGAGATGCTTTCTTACCAGAGAAGCAAAATGTAAAGATAGAAAAGCCTTTCATTTCAAACATCTTCGGGCTGAGCGCATTCAGCGCAGAGGAAATGTATAAATTAATCGACATGATGTATTTCTACAAGAACATGCAATGAATTGTCAACTTTGGCTGACCTGCTTTTTTAGTCAGTGGTGCGCAGTCCACGTATAGTAAAGTGCAACTTTTGCAGTTCCGTGAATTTCTGGCATTTGCATAGTTATTACCTCATTTTCCATTTTAGACAAAAAAAAAAAAAAAATGGAAACACAGGACATTGCTAAAGAAGCGTGGCCTTTTTTGAGGCATACAATGCAAACGGCTCTGTTCTGTGAAACCACTTAAGGCATCCTGGTCATTCCATCCAGAGCAAATCTGTAACCTTTGTTTGGATGTGATTCCATCCCACATCAAGTCACTTAAACAGATAGATAAACCCCAAACCCTTTTTCTTTCTTTTTTTCTAGAAAAAAAAAGGAATCACGTTGTTAAAGACCAGACATTCATCGTGACATCGTGAAGAAAGACTAACACCTCAATCAGACAACAAAAACAAATACCATTTGAAAAAATATGAAGAAGCAGCGGAGAGTAGGGGATATTAAAATACCTATTATGTGTAGACATGCGTGGAAGTATGGCAGTTTTGTTTTTAGTTTTTTTTTGTTTGTTTTTTATGGCTGTTCGACATATAAAACTGAATCGTGCAAACATCTGCCAGACACAAAGTAGACTTTGCTGGATGAAGGGTGAGTTTCATTGGCGAAGAGGTGCCCCGTTAGTAAGATTTGATGATTTCTTAGGACATTCTTTGCATTTTGATTTGCGTATATGGAAGACTTCTTACTGCCTTTCTCTGTATTTTACAAGCCGCCAGCGGTAACTTGTGGAGTATGAAGTCCAGAAAGGAAACTCGGATTGAATCCTTGCCTCACTCCTGCCTTTCCTCTGGGACCAAACATTGTAATTTATAGCCCCCACGGACTGTTGGGAAATAGGAAGTTTGGAAAACCAGTCAGATTGTGGTCAGTGTATACACTGTGGCTAATGGAGTGAAACACCTGTTGATTCACAGTGTAAAATATTTGGCTCGCTGCTCCTCTCAAATACTTCATCTTCTCTAAGTTACAGAGACGCAAAATATGTATATAATGAGAAAAAATGAGAAGTGAGGCTTTATGACAAAAAAAAAAAAAAAACATCCAACGAGGACCAAAACCTGCCTAGTGCCAAACCAGCCAACGATACAACGACAGATGCCGGAAGCAAAATATTGTAGCGATGAAAACCGTAAATGAAGCCGGAAAAAAAAATCCCTTTTCCAAATATACAAACCTTTGACTGATTCAGCTTTTTAATGTAAACATTAAACTTCCAACCTAATCCCTATAAACTTTAGTGGCAGCCAATAGAGTTAAATGTCAGTAAACAGCGGTCAGCTACAAACAAGCTTGTTATTGGGAGCGCCTCAAATTAAAAAAAAAAACTATAGGTGTTGCTCAAAGGAGTGCAGCACGGTATAGGTAGTGCATAAAGGTCATCTATAAACATCTCACACAGAAACATGTGGAGGTCGTATGGACACAACAGTCCATATGACACACGCGCGCACACACGCACACATGCACACACACACACGCATACAGACTGATGGCACTGTATGTGACCTTTGGAGCTCACTTTCATTAAACCCAGCACGGGGGAGGGAGGGAGGAGAGAAGGAGAGCTCTAATTTGAGGACACGAGAGGAAACAAGGAAGTTGAGAGGAGACCTTTATGTGTGCGTAATTGGTCTATAGAGGAATTGCCAACATGCGCACGGCAGGTGGCCACAGGCCCCGTCTAAATAGCTGCCCCTATAAAAGTCATTAAAGCTTCCGAGACATGCCGTGTAAGTGTGTGTTTGAGGTGAGCAAAGAGAAGGGGGGAGGTGGTGGTGGTGGTGGTGGTGGTGGTGGTTGGGGGGGCATATGTGACATTTAGTACCAGAATAAGATGTTTGATGCTTTTCATTTTCTCCACCGTTTGTATCCTACAATGAAAAGATCTCATGATGCACATTTAACGATTCGTTTAACAAACAGGTGCTGGTCACAATGTGAGCTACATGAACATGTGCTCACCAAACAACTGCCTTTCTTTATTTTCTTTGAAAAAGTGACTTTATTCAGTGATCATGTTTTTTTTTTCTATGTGGAATTGAAAAGAGAAAGACTGGATATAGAAACAGTGATGCTCTGTAGAGTATAACTAACCAATAGCTGTCTGCTGCACAACCAGCAGCTGGTACCTTTGTTAAATCAACTTAACTGATTTCTATGGACATTTTAACACATTATATATTTACAAAACCAGGAAATGTCAAGCAAAATCATAATTCATTTGGTTCAAATGGATTTTAATGGTTGAGACCAAATCCTGATGGGAAAATTGATCATTTTATATTTATAGTATTTGTTTAATCTCTACATAATTTATTTTATTTTTTTTATTTTTTTATTTTTTTTACTAACTATGTAGATTTGTCACCATATGTGTCCTCTGTCACATATGTGTAATCACTTTATTCAATAACACTATAAAATATTGATCAGAGAAGAGAAGCTTTAATGAAGTGTACTTCTTTGTCAAGAAGGGGCCTAGATTTTATTTTGGGATGTTGCATTAATCCCTGAATAAAGTCGAAATAACTCACATCACATTTTTGTTCAGGCGTCCTGCAACGCTGCTATCAGCTGGACATTCACGCACCTTCTTCTGCAGGACGTTGACCTTTCTCTCCTTGACGTCCAGCATGTCCTTCATGTCTCTGATTTCCCCCGTCAGCGTGCTCTTCTCGTCCGTCAGATCCTGCAGCTGCTTGGTCTTCTTGGTCAGGAACTGCTCCTTCTCCTCCAGACGCACCCGCAGAGCATCAACCTACAATTAATCAAGACGCGAATGTAAGAAATCCAGGATGGAGAAACAGACATCAGAGAGCAGCTGCTGCACGACACACAAAAAAACATGCGGTGATATAGCGATAAAGGCCAGTGTTCACACAGCGTGGATGGACAGGTCAGGATATAGGTTGAAAGTAATCTGTAAGAGATTGCGCAAGGTAGACCACTTGAGAATGAACCTGGGCTAAGTAACTGACAGTCAAAGGTAAAGAAGAAGAAAAGAGCTCACAGAAACACTGAGAAATGTACAAAAAAAAAAAAAGTCAGATGAACCACATGTTATTATTCAGCACAGAATGTCTCAACACATTTACTTGTTGACATTTGGAAGTAGTAAAAGTTCGACTTTGACCCAATGTTCTTGATATGAACCACCGAGGACCGATGCAGTAAAAGCAACGAGTGTGTGAGAGAGAAGGAGCCTGGAGCCCGTCCCATCATTTGTTATTGAGAGCGTTGTGCGATCGGACCACGGCAGCCATACATCAGACCGCTCACACGCTTCACAGTCATCCGTTAAAATCCTCGGTATCTGGCTGTGTGCAGCGAGATGAGCGATGCCTGAGACGGCTCCAGGACTTCTTACAGGGCATATATCAGCGCTCTGCTGCATCGCTTACAGCGACACACACACACATCCACAGCCGACTGTCGTGATGTGAAGAGACCACGAGCTCTTTTGTTGCTCTTCGACGACTGATTTGATTTCCAGCACATTTCGAGTGCGGGACGCGAGACGCGAACCCGTTTGACATCTGAAAGTGTGTTACATGCGCAGAATTCAAGGGACACACACACACACACACACACAGATAAAGGGAGGCGGTAGGGGAGTGCTTGTTAACAGTCATTTTAACAAGTGTTACTTGGACACAAAGGGGATGGTGTGAAAACACTTAGAGCGCAGACTGTTTTGCTTTCTAGCTCATCTCTCAAGTATTTCACAAGACATTTAAGGAGATCCGTGAAGGGGAGGAAGGCTGTTGAAGCATCTGGAAGGATAATTTAGTCACTCGGTTAGCTTCACATCAGCCAAGTACAACATCAAAAATAATAATTCTATAATATATAATAATACTGTGACACACACTGTGACATATTATGCATTAGAGTGCATAAAACACTCGGAGTGACTTCCCTAAGTGATGAGGACTTAAACACATTTTGGTGATGATACCTTTTAACCCTTAGGCAACCTTACACCAACCTTAAATCTGACGCTACACAAAAACTAATAACCCAATCAAGTCAATATTTTAGATAATCTTGGTCATACCCACGACTGATCTGAAAAAAATGCCCCAGCCTCCCAACATTAATTTTATGGAAAATAGCTAATTTTTCATGTTTCTTTTTTTCGTGAACAACAGTGACTTCAAGTATTTAAACTGGCATTTAAAGGGTTAAAATTCCTGAAAAGATTGAATTTTTTGGTAGTTTTGTAAAGTGCGGAAGTGGTTTAAGAAATTTATGCAGAAAAAGTCTGAAAAAAATATCAATCCGTTAAGTTTTTACAGCAGTTTTTGGACATGGATGTTTTTGCCCGCTAAGGTTACAAGAGGGTAATAAATTAATCATTATCAGCAGAAATCGTTTTGACTATCATGGTACAAACGGCATTAACTAGATCCTGCCGGTCTTGCCAAGGCTCTTAGAATAATCATTGAACCTCAGCTCATCTCCCGGCCCCTCAACTCCTTACCAACTACCTGGCTGCTATCAATACACCAGCTGTCTGCCACTGCCAGTCTGCCTCAGTCCCAAGAAAAAAGCAAGCCTGGAGTTCACACACTCTCTGACGGGAAATGACGGGAGACTCTCGACTCCCGTCATTTCCTCAATAAAATCTAAAAAAAAAAAAAAAATCTCAATTCACTTTTGTTGGGAACGGTATTGTTGCCCAACACAACTTACCAACAATAAAAATGGCAAAAAAGACGGCAGATGTGCTACAGCGAGAACACACTTAGTCACAGTTCGTTCCCACCTGCCTGCATCCGTGCGCACCTGAATGCGTGAACCATGTGGCCCGGAGACACACAGAGGCCGCCTCTCATGTGGCGGCATTAGAAGCAGGGCAAGACCCCCAGGTGTAAGATGGCGAAGTATTTATCTCATATTGCTCCTTTGGCAGATGACCAAAGCCTAATACTGAGAGCGGCTCTGTCCTCCGCGACATACTGTACACGGGCACGCACACACACTGCATTAGTGATATCACTAACCCTTTGTACATCCAGTGTGTGTACGCATGCGTGTTTGAAGCTGTGTGTATGAGTGAGAGAAACAGAGACCACCTCCACCTCCTCCTCCTCCTCCTCCCTTCCCCTTCAACTCCACCTTGCAAGGAGCAATTTAGCAAGAATGTAGCAGAGGGGCCTAACAGGAAATCCCTGCTGTCTCACCTGCACTGGCCCACTAAGCTGTGATAGTACCGCACAGGCGCCCTGCTAATTCCCTCTTAAAGCATTTAGCGCTGCCAGACGCAGCGCATGAAGAACAAGGGGAGACAGTTGGCCAGGTGACGAGGGACGGATGAAAGGGGGGACGGTAATAAGAGTGTAAGCAAGGGGAGTGATAAATGAAAGGCACGGGATAGAGATGCTGGAATTTCTTGACAGATGATTTGGCTCGAGGACATTAACCCCAGTGACACGCTGCTCCACCGCTGGCTCCTTTTGACAGGAAGCTGAGCTGAGGTGCGACTTTATCATCTGGCCCACCTGCCGAGATGACGGACAGCTAACAAGATGGCGATTAACTTCTCTTCTCCTTCAATTTCCTCTCTGATTTTCCTTTCCTCCTAGGCCCGTCTCTCCCTCAAGCCACCACCAGGGCCTCTACTTAGGCAGCCCGTCCCTTCCAGCCG
Source organism: Mugil cephalus (assembly GCF_022458985.1). Taxonomy (NCBI): domain Eukaryota; kingdom Metazoa; phylum Chordata; class Actinopteri; order Mugiliformes; family Mugilidae; genus Mugil; species Mugil cephalus. Next base: position 14,623,926 of record NC_061770.1, on the reverse strand, counting down.
TGCTCCAAGCTCCCCGGGAGTTTTTCCTACCGCTGCTTAAATGTGCGGGTCCTGCGGTGAGACAAAGTGATGTGTCCGTGAGTCCTCGGGCCAGGTTGTCTTTGGGACAGGCCCACGTTTTCAAACCATGTTTTTGCTGCGCAAAGCGGGACTCATGCAGCCACGAGGACAACTTAAGTAGTCCCCGGAGTCCCTTTCGGTCATCAGGGAGTCCATTCTGTTTCATAATTACACCGTTGTTGTTCTCCCAAATGTTTGTTTGAGAAAAAAGAAAAGAAACGTTGAGGAGAACGGGGTGCACTGCGGTCCGGGCCCGTCCCAGTTCAGATCCAAAGGAGACACTGGAGACATTTCAAGCACCTCACTCAACACCGTATCATTTTAAAAAATTACTTTGATACGTTTTCAAGATGCTATCATTGTAAAACTTTTATTTCTTGGCAACGTGTCGATTTATTTTTTTTTTCGACGAATGCAGTCACAAAATAGAAAGCACACTAAGACGGCGCCTGCACACGCATGTTCGACAGTTTTGGAGGTGCGCACACACACACAAACACACACACACACACACACACACACATGTGCTGCACCTGCAATTAAACGTGCCACAATGCATAAACACAGGCCGATTCTCCTCGACTTCCTCTCTCACGCTTTCAACGACGGCCAAGATGTGGATTCTGGAAACCGGTTAGCAAAGTAAAACAGCAGCTTAAAGAAAACAGCTTCAATGTTTGTCCTCGCCTCCCTTTTCCCTGCCTCACATTTCATCATAAAAGTTTTTCTGGCAGGCGGACCTGCAAAGGTATTGGGCCCAGCGTCGGCTCTGGGCCGCGATCAACAACGCGGGGACTATGCGAGCGGAGCACAGTCGAAACGGCAGAGGAGAGGGAGAACCAGAGAGACCACAGCAAAGGCCTGGGGAGGCACCGATGCTTGAACGGTACCAGTTGTACTCTCACTCACCCACTTGGCAGCCCAGTACTGGAACTAGGCAAAAAAAAAAAACACTGCTTACATCTTTCCAAATGTTACAACCTAAGTCAGTCCAAGACATTCACACATGCACATCATGAGCTACACTCATTTATTTTGTCTTGCTATTCAAAGAAGATACGTGAATGTCACTCGAGCTGAAAACACCACAGTAAAAGTTATTAAATCCCAAGCGGGGGTCTGGTGAAATGCATCTGACGTCTGAACATCAGCGGTGCGCTACACACACACATGTATGAGCCATTCACTCCTTTGGCTCTTCGACATCCCTCCAGCCTGTGAAAATACAGCGAGAGGCACCGATTCGATTTAATTTATTTAAAGGTCGGTGCAGTGAAATTAATCATCTAAATTTATGGCATAATATTCCCCTAATTCATGTTTGTCGAACCAATAATGTGGCCAAGTCTGGACTGCATCACTAAAACACGGACCGCTGTTTCACTTCAAGACAATGCTAGACCACCGGAGAGAGTCTCTCCATACCACCTACAATCACTCAAATATCTGCGGAGAAATGTGCGCTTCAAAGAGAAGCCGGCAGACTTGCACATGATGAAGAAGCAAGAAAATGAACGCGGACTGCTCGGTTCAAACACCCAGTTACTGTTTTCACTCTCGCTAATTGTCTGTAGTATTAGAGGTTGGTGAAAGGTGAATTACAAAACCGGCCAGTGCATCTTATGAGAGGCATATATATACACTGTTCTTCCTCACACACATGGTGTGTAAGCGCCCGTCAGTGGGTTCATATTTTTTAGTCACACAGATGGAAGAAGGAGTGGTGCAAATTATCCATAGTTTCCTGATGAGGCAATAGAAACTTCCAATAGATGTCAGGAGGGCACTGCCGAAGCTTTAGACAGTTTTTCATCTGAGTGAATCATGCGTGTGCATACAGCGTAGACATTTAAGTGATTCTGGGTTCTTACATTTCATACGCACACACATACGCGCTGAATAAACAAGCACTTGCAGGCACACCTGAGCTGGCCATCCCAGGCACGACAACATCTGGGCTGATATGTGCGGAAATGAGGGACAATCCCCGTCCCGCGGCTTGGGTTGTGTGTCATCTGAGGGGTGTCACGAAAAGCCAGGTTGAGGCAACAGTCGGAGCTCTGATCGGGAGTCGTATAACGGACGGATCACCTCGAGGCCAGCTCAGGATAATAAGCGGATGTGAGCCGCCTCACAGCAGGAGCTGCAGGGCGGAGCGCTCTCATGTACACCACAACATCTGTTGATAAAACCATGGCAACACAGCTGTCTGCCCACGGGCTACAAAGGGAAACGTGGAAAAGAGCAGATGTAAAGCAAGACAAAAGAGGACACGTAGAGGCACCGCGAGAAAGATCCGGAGATGCGCTGTCGGAAAGATCTTCCTCAAGAGAATGAATGAATGTGTTCGAGCGAAACTCGAAAGTCGTCATCTTGGTATTGGGCCGGTGGATGGATACACAGCGCTGAAAGCGTAAGAGGACTCGAGCCCGAGCAGCATCACACTAACCCTCACTGCACACAGCTGCTTCAATCCCTTGTTCACCCTCCATCCATCATCATTACATCCTCCAGCTGACACACACATACAAGATACACATTCGCAACGCGCGCGCATATAAAGGAAGAGAAGCTGCAGGCGTTCCCCCTCATTAACGCTCGCTCCTTCTTTGATTATTTTTCCTGATCATTTCCAGTGCTGTGCGCCAGTTGCTACATCCTGTTTCCAAGGAATCCATTTCCTGTCAAACCACAGTGAACCATCACTCTGGCAAACATGTGGAGAATGAATGTGCAGTGTAGGTGCCTGAAATGAGTTTGATTAACAAGTCAAACAGTTGCCGGGGCTGTATAGTTCAGATATAGATTTGCACAAGTGGCGGTCAACGTGTTATTCATATTATTTCATTCAAATGCAACCACTGGAATCTACTCCTTCATTCGGTAGGCCATGCGATAATTTAACCGTCTCCAGGTGATTTCCAACAAACGGGGCCCTCAGCCAAGATTTCTGTAAAACTGACAGCGCTGTAACATTTGAGGCATAATTTTAGCTTGCGAGGTACTATCCCCATCCATCAATCCCAAATTCTTGAGGTTATTACTACAAGGAAAGCTTCAGGTCACACAGTTGCAACAACTAAAATGGAGCATGCTCAAACTTAACTTCTACACTCTGAACCTCTCTTCTTGTACCTGATGAGGAAGCACTCATTTATAGGCCCATGTAAAATGCTTGGCTCATTAAAGCCTCCCGCTGTGAGGGTAAACACACAAGCACACTGTAGCAGCAGACTCTAACCAGCCCCGTTCAGACTTTGCATTAACATCCGACCGGGGCAATCCAATCACAAGTGCCCAGATTTTAGTGCTCGTGGTTACACCTGGTATTAAAATGCGTCTCTAAATGCGTCGCCAGCCAGCACCGGAGATCTGATCTTAGTTTCGTGCTCTGTATGCAAATAAAAACCGACATCATTTGGGGCACGGCGGAATATTTTAACAACTACAAATAGACTCACGGATGCAGCTTGAGCAGCTTATTTTAGAAACCTGCACAAAGCTCAGATAATAACTCAAACCCTTGAAACTTCCATACACATAAATTATGATAATATAATTATTATCTATCTTATTACAACAATATTAAGCACATGCAATTATTATTATTATTATTTTTAATGAAGAAACGACAGTGTACTTGTATAATATGTCAGTTTTCATTTAGACTATTTTAGTATTCGTATTAAACAGGATATTAAATTTCAGTAAAAGTCTCTCCTTACCAATGAACACATTGCTTTTTCCTTTTCATCTGATTGTTTATAATAGCAATAAATGGAGCAAAACTGACCCAAGAGCACCAACTAATGTGACCCAGGATGTAGTCAAATACATCCTAGACCACCTATAATAGTGTCCTGAGGTTGGATCAAATGCATTCTGCTTTGAGTCGGACACTTGCGACTGGATTCCCCACTACGGATGTTACTGTAATGCAAGGTATGAACGGCGAAGCATTTGCATGTGTTCCCTTTCTCACAGACGGGTGGTGTCCAGATGTAGTCAAGCATGAACAAATTGTAGCCATTTCCATATATACATACCCCACAGGCACTTGCACCTTAGTGCCATTGTGGGATTTTGTGAATCCTTGAATCTGAAGGAAAGGAAAGGAAAGGAAAGGAAAGGAAAGGAAAGGAAAGGAAAGGAAAGGAAAGGAAAGGAAAGGAGAACCTTATTATATTTCTGCTTCTTCCGGGTTAATTATTCTATTCAGAGCCCTTCTGTAAGGAAAGTGAAAACTATGTATATTTGTGGCGCTGCATGTTTGTCTTTGTTAGTCCATGGGCACATGTGGGCACATGCATGTATGAAATTAGAGGTTAAGTGGTCTAACCCCGAGGAGTGAGGAGGTCAGAACAAAAAGAAAGGGGCCTATTGTCTCTGGCCGTCTCTATCAGAACCTCACTGGCTTCTGGTTAACCAGCCGCTGACTGACCGTACACCAAGCGAAGCCCTCTTTACACTCTGTGTTTATGTGTGTTTTAAAATAGAAGACAAAACAGATCGACGTGTAACTAACGGTGTGTTACGCGCATCTGAGCATCGACGCTAATGTGCAAGTTTTCATCGGCGCGCGGCGTTTGCCGACTCCTCCGGTCACGCTCATATTTACCTCATTCCCTGCGTAAACCATTAAATATCTCATCCCCATTCTGACCCCCATAACTCCGCTTTATGGCTTTTCCACATGGCCCCTGCAGAACTCGCGGGGGCTTTATTTTGGACCGTGTCATGTTTGTTCTGGGGGGCCCGATGCTGCTCTGCTCACTCTGAATCCCAAACCACACCAACCCAGGAACCCTGGAGCAAGCTGTAGAGTCTGTGAATGGCGACCATGGTCAGTCAAGTTCAGATGAGGTCATATTATAAAAGGCAGCAGTCAGGGACTCACACACAACAGCTCTAGTAATTAATGAGAGATTGACAATTAGCCAACAACCATTAGCTTCACTGTCTAATCTAGCTAGCTCATTGAGTTCTCACCTACTGTATATTTAATTTGGTGGACGTAGCTTCAACAGATTAGGGATGAGAAGGGGTTACGAGAGAAATAGAAGGAGGCAAGAAGACAGATGGAGTCGGACATTATGAGGGAAGTGAAAGTAGCAGACAGAGAAAACGAATGAGGCAGAAAGAAAGGCAAAGAAAGAGAGAACCCAGCAGGGGGAACGACCAGGGTGGAGTGTAACCACATCGAGACCACATCTTTTCTCTGCCTCACTACCTATACGAACCATCAATCAGCAACGAGAACGAGGAAAGATCAACAAAAATAGTCCAGCAGGGACCGCAACACACGGCACCATCACATCGCTCACTGACGAAAGCCCACAGCCTTCAACATCCATCAAACAGCTCTATTCTCCCACTCTTCAGAGTTGTTGCTCCATGTATTCTTGACTCTTTTTTATTATTATTTTTTTTTAATAATAATTTTCATTTTGTATGCCTCATCCGTTGCTCAAGTCGTTCTTGAGCCATTTATATCTTCTCCGAGTCATTACGTTTCAACCTCCAAAATCAAAACTCATCAGAGGTCTCTCCGGCCGACACCCGGTGAACGGCGGTGATGAAAGAGGACGCGAGATATTTGAGGTCACGTCTGAAGAAGTTAAACTGAAATACCGCAGACTGTATTCTCTGAAAATAGAGTTTTCCTGCCACATTGCAAAATATGCGTTAAGGCCAGGCTGCTCCCAACACCTCTCCTGGCATTCGGCGAGAAAGAAAATCTCAAATGTTACAGTGCTGCGTTATTTATGTTCCAGATTGTTTGAATTAAGCACCTGTCCAGTCCACACAAATGATTCGATGTGGAAAATAACCTTTCCATAGCGATCCCAAGCATGAATTATACTCTCCTCACGAATATGAACTGAAGCAGACGCTCGTGGTGTCCTTCTGCCGCGTCACAGAGAGTGGGAACTGCATCTCTGTGTGGCACGACAAGCGGCTCAGCGCCTCTGCCGAGCCAAAAACATTATAAAGGACCGCTCTAATCCAGGAGATAAACTCTCTCCCTCTGGCAGAAGATACAGAAGCTGGAATGCACATGCAAAAGACGAAAAGACATAGTCCATCGGGCTGGCAATTCAAAAACCATAGAAGCGGAGACCTAGCATAGAAGAAGTAGTAACTCTTAATCTTGTGCTATGTTCTTGTACAACAACAAGAAAGGCTCACATAAATCTGAGCAAAATAAAATGTGGACCCAGTTAGGATGTCATATTATTAGTCCATACACATGTTTGGACCAATACGCATGCTGCCGCGCAAAAAGACAAAAAGGAAGAAATTGTCCAACACAAGCACACTCCTACAACTCTGTCCAAAGAAACTTCTCCTTTATTGTTGTATGGACAACAACTAACAACCAAAGAATGATATAAGGCCGCTGACGGGGATCAGAAGATCTCTGAAATGACAACTATATGGTTTTCCTCAAATAGACGTTTGATAAAGTACTTTTAATATCTCTTCGTAAATTGTAAATGTCTTGCGTTCGTGAGGATTTTTATTTATTTTTTTTTTTTTTGATGCTGTTCTGCATTTCTGTCGAGTGTCATTGTTTTATTATGGTTTCGTTTCTGGTTGTAATCCAAGGAACACAACTGAGGTTTTGAAAATATTTTCTCTGAAGGAATGTTGCTTTGCCCTGAAAACTCAGGTCAGATCAGAGAACAGTTAAGTCAAACAAAATGTCCTGCACGTCTTAATAAAGTTCAATTTGGCTTCTTTTACACAAGTCGTACAGGATACAAAACAATTTTGTCACAGAAAATGAAACCCAGTCGGCGCAAACCAGCTTTGCAACTGGACTTTTGGCCTGTTGCTTTTGTAGCTGACTGGTTAAATATGCAGGAAGGTCTCTGATAGGTCACCTGATCCACCAGAGTACCGTTACAGCCCCGCATTGTCCCAGCGAGGGCAGGAAAGACACACTCGTCTACTGTATTAAAGAGTTAAGTTTCCACAGACTTATGCAGACTCGGAGTGCTCACGCACAAGTGCGCACTCATTATTTTCCACATTTTCCAGCTATCTGGAGACAGATTCAATCACATCCATTAAGAAGCTGTCTTTAACTTTGACTGACAAATAAATTCACCTCCATTTTCTCATTCCCATGCTCACAGTGCTCGCTATGTTCGGTGGCCAGTCCAAGTCTGAGACACCAATCTGTCTCCGGGGGAATGGACTACTGTACCCATCAACGGCACTCACGGTGAGAGCCATCAGGAAAAGTCACATGCACACTCTTGTATATATCCAGCGGTCATGGTTGAGAGAAAAGGAAGATGCAGTGAGACGAACGTGAGAGGGATGATTCTGTGAGAACGGCCGTCCTCCTTAACTAAATGATTGACAAGCAGCAGAGGAATGCGGGTCCATGGCTGGCTCGCTAAGGCCCGCTAAATTTCTTTACTCATCCTCTGGTCTGCCCACTTAGTGCGGGAAACTCTAGCCATCCTAAAGCGGGAGGGGGGGGTGCCACTTCAATAGCGGGAAAAATTGCTCGAGACCGGAGATGAGAGTCGAGCAATCAGGCCTGACAGTGTATGTTCCTTTTTGCGCGTACACGTTTGTGTGTGTGTTTGTGGTGATCAAGATCTGATTACAGCCCAGCTGCAGCGGCCTATGAGAAGTGAGAAGAAGACAGGCTTCACAGCGCAGTGATGTGTACGAAGTCAAAAGTCTTGTAGTCGACTACGCAACTCATTCGCCATGCGCCCACAGACCAATGCACGCACGTTAACAGATTCACACAGAGCTCCCGTACGCTCGGTGGCATGCTTTTTTCAGTGCGCCACCGGAGATCACTTAATATGTTTCAGTTCTATGAAACTAGCAGGTGGAACAGTCGTATGCCCTCATCTTGGTGTTTGTATTTTCTGCTGAGGTTTGAATGTTCTAACTGCTTTAAGTATGATGCATTCAGCAAACGGTTAGGGCCAAGATTCCTTACACATGTATGGAAAATTAGAAGTAATTTTGGGCCAAATTGCTTCCTGTGAAGTCGAGTGGACATAGTTAGCAGGTCGCTCTCCACTGCAGAACGCGAAGAGATCTAAAGCGTCACTCCCAAGCCCAGAACGGGATGGAGAAAAATGCAAAGAGTTCTCCAGCTCTCAACCTCCCACACACACATAAACACAAGCACTCTGTATTTGCAATGCCCTCCATCCCTAACAACGGTGATAAAATCATTAGAGCTGTGGAATTTAAAAACTTCAAACATGAGGAAGAAAAAGCTTCCAGCTTTAGCGAGCCCTCGGACTGACCTGGCCCCCACGCACGAGTCCACTGGTGGCCTAAAGTAGCCACGCGCATAGTGTAGTGTTCCACCCACTACAACAAGGTAGGTACAAAAGTTACTTACCTCTGTCTGCAGTGTATTGGCGCGTTGCTCCTTGGCACTGAGCGACTCTTTTAGCACCTCGATGTGTTGCTTGCAGTCCGAGTTCTGGTTGGTCAGTGTTTCCAGTTTGGTCTGCAGGGCCTGCATTTCTGACTCCTTCCTGTTCAGCTCCTGCTTCAGCTGCTCTATCTGACAATGGCACACACAAACATGCAATGTTAAAACCTTTCAGCCATCGTTGAGCGAGCTGAGTCTTTGTCGGCCTTGATAAACGATCTAGTGGACACCGACTCCTGCCCTTTAAAGTCCTGACTTTGTGACCATTCGGGAGGAAAAATGTTAAAAACCTTGCTTTAACATTAAAATGACTGAATTTGTGATTCTTTGAATTTGTAGTCATTTTTCCAGTGCCTGCCAAAGTTAGCTTGGTTGCTAATTTTAGCTGCCTATCCCCCATTCCTAAGCATGGCTATCGTTTGTCTAAACTAGTGACAGTAACATAATTGGTCGGGAATTGACAAAGCGTCGGAGCCCTCTGGTTCGTGGTCACCACACTAGTTGGAAGGCCAACAAAGGGTTAACTGATACAGAAATAGTTTTGAAAGTGAGGAAAAAAAATAATTTTTTTCATTAAAAGCACACAAAGACAATGCTGCACACACTGCAATGCAATTGAGCTGCAATGCAATTAGTGAACCTTACCATTTTCAACACACTTTCTTCCTCATGAGAAGAAAGAGGAATGCATTATTCTGCATGCAGTCATGCAATTACGTATAAAGAAGTTTTGTTTCTTCAAATGCTAGTCAAAGGGCTGAGAATCCTAAAATACTTTCAATAAAATGCAGTGTTTTGTGATTAATTCAATTCAGCCTATATGTGTCAGTTTTGCTGTGATATCTTTATGCAGAGAGGCGATGAATTTTTATGTTGAACCATCACCCAACCCTTCACGATCAATCCTCACTCCCAGGCGTCAAGGAGGAGCCCCAGCCCTTCTGCGTGAACACACCAAGCCGAATAGGCCAAAAGGTAAGAATTCCCAGAGGGACACAGAGACAGATTGTTGTTAAGAAAGCCAGAACATAGCACAAAACCACACAGGAAATCAGATCCACTAACAGAGGGAGGTTTCTGTGCTGCGGCTGGCTGTGTACAAAAGGCTGTCATCCGTCTGCCGCTGCCAAAAATGCACGAAGCTGATTCAAAGAGAGATTTCTTGAATTGTTTCAGCAGGGGTCACTTCATAAAATGGAAATTCTGACTGGACCTGAGATTGGCCGATCAACCTCCAGTCACAGAAAGAGCCCAAATTCCCCCACCTCCCCAGCACAGGATTAGGGACAAAATACTAAGAGGCGGAGGGCTACAATGAGTAGGCAGTGGACTGAAATAGTCATAAAAAGAGAATAAAGAGATAAATAATGAAAGAGGAGAGAGACTAATAAGAGGGGTACTTCGGGTTGTTCTGTGATCCAAGGCTGTTGGGTGGGTAGGAGGAAGGTAGGAGCTGGTCGGATGGAAGACACGCATGGTGACAAGGCCTGCTCCTAAAAAAGACACAGACAAGAAGACAGCAGGCCACTAAGCTGCACGACTGGCTCTGAGCTCAACCACACCTCTGTCATACCATTGCCATGTTCTCAGAAGCCACTGTTGAGCCACTGAGTGGATCAAAGTCCAGAGAGGAAACCGGAGAGGACGGAGATGCTGCCCTCTCTGGTTTCTCTTATCAGAGTCGCACCTCAACACCAGTCTCCGCCACCGCTGAAAGACCAGGGCCCTAAACTCTTCAAGGATATAGGATGAATCTGTGGTGTATCCGTGTGCACGGTGACTCCCTGCGTGACTGTACATAGAGCCAGGGCCATCACTGTTGATGTATATCAACCCAGGTCAGTATGGGTGAGGAGAGAGCTCATTTCTCCATTCCTCTGTCATTTGTAGGTGCACATTTGTCTGTCAGGGCCACATTCATTAAAAAACAAAAAAACATCTCTTTTGTGATTGCATCAGTAATTTCCCCAATGCAATGACAAATGGGTTCTACAAAGAACACCATTAGCGAACCAAAGAGACTCCCCGACCTTTGTGCGTCGGTTCATGTGCCTATTCAAATGTGTGCATGTCAGTCTGTGCAGGGATATAGACACGTGTGCGCTGATGAATAATCCAGTACACAGCCCCGGACAGGTGATTCTAAGGTGTTGTTGCCAGCTAAAGGCAGGACAGTAAACAGACACGGTGGACTGTAAGCTGATACGTGGCTGTTTCAGAACAGAACTGTCACGTAAGTTGCATAAGCGCGTGTGGCCATCGTAACACACGGTAACGAACTGTAGGTGAAGTACACAGCACATTCATGGGAAATACATAAGAGGCAAGAAAAAACATTTTACTGCTAACTAATACTCAGAAGCTCACTTTAAATATGAAGTGTAGGAGTGTTGGCAGTCATGCAACATTGGAGGCGCAAAGCAAAAACAGCTAGAAAAAAATAAAAAATAAAACCCACAACATAGTGCATCATTCCCCGCAAGTCAGCAGCAGGCCATCGAGACTGCTGACTTGCTTCTCCATAAGCATGCAATGGCGACTTGTAACATGCACATCACCAAGCTCTCATGCACTTGCCGTTTACGTTTCAAGACAAGCATGCACCACTTCATGTGGATGTATCACCATCTCAGGTGGCATGCAAGATATTCTACCTTAGTCTTCATGAATTTGGAATGACTCTTGTAGACCTCCACCTGCTTGAGCTCATCCTGCCTGTCGTCAGGGTGCAGCAGGCCGCTGGTCTTTAACATCTGGACCTCATCCTCTAAGTCTCTGATGTTCCTCTCCAGGGAAGAGATCTTGGTGTCCTGCACCGGCAACAGTTGGCGAGCAAACAGTCAGCAAATAAGCAAATAAATAAATAAATAAATAATGGAGTTCTGGGCTTAAACAAGGGCTTACATATCCCATTTGTGAGCGGCTAGCTGTCTACAAATGAGTCAGGTTATCTACACCTCCATCAAAACTGTCTTGCATAAAATCCCACATGGAGAGGAATTTGAGAAAATGTGATCCCCACTTGCAGCCGGCCGAGTAGACAAATTGGCACCATCAAGATCTGATGCTTGTTTGAGATTAGACTAGATTAGACTATTTATCAAAGTATGGACGAATAAATAACACTATGCAATTTCTGTGAGGGTCACTTTAAAAAGCATGAAAACCCCTCAGCTGAAAATAGCGCTAAACAGCCACTCAGCATATTTACAAAATACCTCTTGTAGCTCACTTTTGACTTATTTATGCATGTGTCCGAAAGGAATGTCTGGAAAAGAGGGGAAAATCTGAGGCAGCCACTTGTGTCCAGCCAGGATGTATTCCTTTGCCATATCGACGAAGGAATGCAATTGTCTGTCATGGACAGGTCCTGGGGTTGTTTAGTTGCACGGGTTCAGAGATACTTTAAATGCTAAACCTTGGAAGAGAGGGGAAAGGTAATTGAATAACTGGAAGCAGATTGCGTGATGCCATCAGCCCAGACCACAGGCACCATGTATGCATCTGACCTCGGCCTGGCGCACACCGCCGCATATACAATACAATCCTAGAAGCACACACATAGACCACGCAGGAATGCAAAAAGGTAAATATAACGCAAACAAACACAGAGGATATGCAGAGGCTTCCAATGTACAAAAAGTCTCAGTCAGACATTTATGGGAGTCCTCCTGACTTACACACACATAAGCACAGGTTTCTGTACCATAAGCTATGTATCTGACTTTAATAACTGATTGTTATCAGTTTCTGAGAAAATATCACTCAGAGGAAGTGAAATAAGCCAAATCCAAAGACTGTATATATATATATATATATATACACACACACACACACACGTTGAGTACAATAGGAATTGTTTTAATAAAAGATGGACCTCAAAACCACTGAAATATAAATTATTTTATAAGACGGGGCTGCACTCGACCCCAGAAGAGATTTATGACAGGGGGAAAGGGAGAAACACATAAGCTGCATGTTTGCAGCCTATGTTGAGTGAATGAGAAGCCAAGAGGTGAGCACACGGTACTGTACCTGCCAGATAACATCAGGGTCAAAACAGAAAGGGGGGTTGGTGTTCTGTAATTACAAAGCGGAAACATACACCACTTAGAAGAAGCCACAACACGGAAACAAAGTCACAGACGCTCAATGCACATCTTTCTCTCACTCTCCCACTCCATATGTCAAATCCTCCTGGCAATCGTGTTTGTTTTCCCGTTTGTAATTAATCCAGTCAGATTTAATTTGGCTCCTTTCATGCATTCACAGCACTGTAGGCATCTCGGGCTAGCACATGTGCAGTTTGTTAATAGGCAGACAAATCACAAAGTATGTGTGAAAAATAACTGTGGTTTTGCTGTAAAGGATCCACTTTTGGAACAAGCGTTTGCTGAATGAGCACTTAATGCGTGTGTGCGTGCGTGGGTGTGTACCGCGCGGACACATGTGGAGTCAACTGCATTTTTCACAGCACTAACGACTTCAAAGGGCTGAGATGAGAGTGAAAGCTTCCATATGTGACATTTGAAACAAATTGAATAAGTGCTCAACTCCGCATGGGCCAATAATTGACTTTACTTGGGCATGGCCGCCATGCAGATGGTAGGTAACGAAAAAGACAATGTTCTTTACGTTGATTGGGTTTTTTTTTTTTTTTTTTTGCATCCAGTATGTGTTTGCGTTGCATTTACAGCCAGGCTTGATCCTTTGCTACTGATCACATTACACCAGTCCTTTTCAATAATTAAAGTTCCGTGTGGTATGAAGTAGAAATAAAACTCAACCAAAAAACATGCAACTGGAATAATGCAATGCAGAAACAAGATCAGAACATGAGATTACAACAACACGCTTCAACTGATTTTGAATTAGTTTGGAGATGAACTTGGTGCATTCCCTAGATCTGACATGCACAAATTTGACATCACAGCAATATGCACTCCTCATGTAGCAAAATATTCCACATCTCTTGTGGCAATGAGCTCCACCGCTACTCCTACCTTCATATCAATGACGGTCTGCAGAGCTCTGGTCTTGGCCGGATCGGCCTGGAGCTGGTTGCGGCGATGGAGCTCCTGGGGAGGGACGCGGTAAAAATAGGCCTGGCGGCTCATCATCTTTAGCACTTTCTAACACCCACGGCTTCAGAGCCACTCAAAAAGAGTCACCGATCAGTCTCAGTAGCGGACGATTTCACCTCACGTCGTCTTTTCTCGACACTGTGTCTTGTGTTAAATAATGGTAAAATATCCACGGCCGCACATCAAGTAAAAAAAAAAAAAAAAAAAAAACTTCTTCTATAATCTCGAAGCTAGTCTCTGGTCTGATGCTCTCCCGAGGACTTTTTCCATCTCTAACAGCAGGTGCGGCTGTCTATTCTTTCTATTTTTCTGCTGTTCCTCATTCTGCAGGAATCACCCAGCTTTAGTTCCTATGGATGTGTCTCTGTCACCCCTTTGGTCCGAATCTTTCGATTTCTTATCTCTCACTTGTTGTCTCTGTCTCTCTCGCAGATGTCCGTGGTATGCAAAAGCTCTCGCTTAGCAACACTTTCTGCCAGCACATGCGCTAAGCTTTTCCCATCAATAATTAACGGTAGCTCTGACCTACAGCTCTGCAGTCACAGAAGCACACACACTTTTGAGCTAACAGACCCACATATTCCGATGCACAGAAAGTCACTGTCAAAGAGCCTGTTTCCCCTTTCCTCTACTAAACCATCACCACAGCTGATTGACTTTACAACCATTCCACCCTCCACCAGTCTCAATTGGGAGATACCTGTTATTGTGACAGCCTTATTTGCAGGTGTAAGAGATTTGAGCAAGGATGCCGAACAACAAATATAAAGTCGTATTACATTCTCGTTCTCCAAACTGACTTAAACCGCAACGCTGAGAGGAATGTTCTCCTTTTGCGAACGCCCGCCTCGCACCCACGCAGCCCAACATATTCGCACCCAGACACCGCCCCAGCACGACCACAGTCTGATCTGCTGACCACCGAGCAGCTCCGCTGGAGCTTGGATTGGGGCACCTCGGTTGCGGTAATGAGGGAGCGGCTCATGCTCAAGGGGCACCTCGCCGTTGCCAAGCACTGCTCTTTCAATCCCCACCCAGATTTTGTCTTAAGTGAACCACAGAGGGCTCATCAAAGTTTTGGGACGCCACTTCCGCCCTCATAAAGGACTCCTAACTGAGCTATTGTGTAGGGTCGTGCCACAGAACCCCAGGCAAGATACGTTGCAAGTAACTGAACATACCGCACAAACACATGAATGCCTTTATAAATATCGATTGCTACTGATGAGACAAATCCCACCCGGCGCAATAATAGCTTGGCAACGTTCAGGGTTCACATACTGCAGCTTGTGGAACGTGGCAAACACAATCAGGGCACTTCACTTCTCAATAAAAGTTAAAAAATGAGAATACACACTATGCCCACTAAAATCCCCATCAAGCAGTCACAGGACACACAAATGATAAATAGGCATACACAGATCAGCCATAACATCATGACCACCTGACTAAAAACTGTGTAGGTCTCCTTTGTGCCTCCAAAACAGTTGCGACTCATCTGAGAATGGACACGGGCCTCCTGGTGGTGTCCTGTGGTGTTAGCGGGGGCCTTTGGGATGGACTGAGGGAAGGGGCCTCTGTTCCAGTGCATCCTGTAGATACTTCATCAGTTTGGATGCAGTGAATTTGGAGGCCAGCTCAACACCATGTGCTGTTCTTAATGTTTTTTATTCCTAAAATGTTTTTGTGTGTGTGTCAGGCTGCAGTCATCAAAAAGCATCGTTTTTATGGGGTGGGGGTGTCTGGTCTGGTCTGGTCTGGTCTAGGTGGGTGGTACATGTCTAAGTAACATCCACACGAATGCCAGGTCCAAAACAGGTCATTGTTATTTACTTCTGCTGCCAGTGGTTTTAATGTGGCTGATCGGTGCAGAAAAAGGCAAAAGTTTGCAATGAATCTTGAAACGTTTTTCCCCACTTCTGTCAGTGAACTGAAATGAGAGGAGACAAAGACCTTATCCTCTTGTCCATGTCATTTGCGGATAAGGAGGGATTACCGCTGTCAGAGCATGCATGCCTCCCACAGGCTGGCATTCCCACTGCTGCCACACATCTAATCTTCTGCCGACCATATGTCCATTAGCGTGTCACTCTGTCTGTCTTTTTGACCGCCCATGCGCATTTTTGTGTCCCTCCGAGAAAGTGTGTCTATTAACTCCTTATCAACAACATTTTCGGAAACGGCGCTCGGAGCTGCTGTGTCTCTCAGCGGGGGAAATTAAGTCATGCAAGAGAGCACGTCATCAAAGACCGTCTTCCCTGCTCCACATGTGTCTGAGGAGCGAGCATATGGAATGAATAGGATCAAACGTAACACTATAGCAATAAGTGCTGCCGGCATCCTGGATGAAGGATACGGTCAAAAGGTTCAATTCTAGCCTCGAGGCAACGGTGTCATGTACGCCAGACTACGGCATGCGCAGATTCTAGACGGGCCCACAACACACGCTCACACATACACGCGCGTTCATCAATCACATTCCCATCCCTTATACATCAGCGAGGGAAGAAAGGGAAGAAAGGAAACACATTTTCTTGCCCCAAATGTGAAAATGTGTCCGCTATCAGCCCGTTAGGCTTAAAAGAGCGGTCTGAAAAGAAAAATGGAAAATCAGGGGGAGTCAAAGCCTGTGTAGGGTTTTGGGGGTGGGGAGAAGCTTCGGGGTGGTGTATTCTTGTCCCTATAAAGTTTTCCGCCTAAGCGCTGTGGGAGGTCAATGGTGCGCGGTGAGTATGTGGTGCCCAAGATCTGGTGGGGAGAAGGAACAATCAGTGTGTGTGTTGGCTTATAGTATTTAAGTTCTAATGCTGAGCGGGGCTTCATTAGCACATGTTGAAAGTAGCCAATCAAGAATGACGGGGCCCAAATGGCCCCGCCCGAGATAGGCCTTTCACCGATTAACCAAACCACAACAGATAACATATCAGCCGGGGGGGCCAAAGAAGAAGAAAGAGAGAGTGGGAAGAGCCGAAGGACGGACAAATAAACACAGGCAGATGAGAGAGAGGACATTAAAACGCAAGCCTCGTAGCGGGAGAAAATAAGCCGAAAAATAAATGCAGATAAAATCAGGAAACCGATTCCAAACAATAAGGATTTGCTAACATGAGCTTCCACTGTAAAGTTTTCTAAAGCTACATTGCTGAAGTTGCGTCAGTGTTCGACGGAGGGGGCAGACGGCGAGGAGGTGCCAGAAAAGCAGCAGGAGCTCTGAAGCCAGTCGTGCTACAAAAAAAAAAAACGAGTGGTGCCACAAGTGCTCGCTGTTACATTCTTAACGGGAAAGCGAGGCCTTCACGATCCCGCACTGAGTGAGGCGTCTTCGCAAACAATAGGGGCCCTGACTCCATCCAAAGCCCCTGCAGACCGAGTGACATCTGCAGCATGACATGTATGAAAGTAGATATGCCATCTCCGAGTGCAAATCTCACTGTGGGAGTGTGCGTGTGTGTGCACGCCTTTGGCAGCGGGTCAGGGCTGGGCAGGAACAGACCAGTGTTGCGGCTGTTATTATTGGGTCTAGAGGGACCCGGCGGCTGGGGAGAGTCAATTAGGCCCAGATTTATGCCTCTCAGCGTGGATCTGAGTGTGTATTCGTGTGTGTGTGTGTGTGTGTGTGTGTGTGTGTCCCATCACACATAACTTACAGCTCACAGCTAGAGAGATTACAACACGGGCGCAATTCTAGTAAAATACTGCCACTTTGTGGATCTTGCCAGTATTGCACGATTGTCAGTCAACATCACTGCTGCTTGATGGAAAAACTCTGCTCTCTTTGAGTCTTTCATTACTGATCTGATGATGACCAGCAGCCGTTCCGCGAGTGAATATGCTGACAAAGAGCGTTTCTGCCTCGGGCCATGTGCAGCTAAGACGGGCCGACAGCTGACAAAGTTGAACAGGAAACACAAGTGAGAGAGCACCACTTCACTCACCGTCAACTGACAACACACATCAGCATGTGAAGGAGTGATGGAGCGGGCTCTACAACATCCACACATACTGCACATCGGCATACACACATACACACGCACACACAAACAGCTGCTTCAAGCGATTTCACATATGGCCACGGTCTGTTAGTCATGAATGGTAAAACAGAGGCACAGGAGGGGATAGTCTCGGTGGACCCGCACTCAATTCTCTGATTTGCATACCGACGTACATAGGTTCACGCGTTTTTATACACACACATATCCTAAGTGTTTCTCATTATATGCATACAAAACATTTCTTTTCATTCCGTCACCACAAAAAAAATAAAAAATCAACAGAGCTAACCCTGTGTCATGTTCGCCGGACAAATAAAAGGAGCGGCGGGCTGAAAATAGAGGCATTTATGATCCCAGTTCAAAGTAAATAAGCTCGGCCATTTAGGAGAGAGTAATGGGTGTGGTAATGAAAGGCAGTTGGGCTAGTTTCCTTAAGAGCTAATCAGAAAACTGAAAGTAGTGCCCCCTAATAGAGGCACTAGCCGCGCCACTATTACCGGCCCGCCTTCACAGTTAACAAGTGCAAGGGCGAATTACCACACGAACCGCACCAAAGAAACGCAAGAGGCCCTTACGGAACAAAGGCCACCTCTTAAAGTAAATAAAAATGGAAAAACTTTGAATGCTCAAAATCTACACAAAGTAACGAAAGCTGAACTTAATTTCTAGTAAAGTGACCTTTGAAATTTGTCTTGTTCCTGAGTATTTGAGATCCTGTAACTCAGTACTTAGGATATTAACAGTTGTTGTCTTTAAATATGTAGTTCTTCCTTACAATTGAATGTGCAACTCCACATTTTTGTTAACAAAGCTGAATGTAACAAATTGTCTAGTGTTTTAAACATGTTTTCCAAAATCTCAACACAATACAATTTTTGGTTTATAACAGCATTGCTGTTCTATAAATAACTATTCAAATATTTTATTCTACTTCTTTTTGTGTGTGTGTGTGTGTGTGTGTGTGTGTGTGTGTGTGTGTGTGTGTGTGTGAATCTGTTTTTCATTTCCCCCCACACACACACTGCGTATATGCAGAGAAGAACAGAGAGACATCAGAGACCCCATCGCTCCATAACAATCTCAGAGGAGACGAGACGTTAAGAAAACTAGTGGGAAAAATGAAAGAACAACAGTCGCCTCTCTTTTCAATCAAGAAGGTCAAAGTGTTTTTGCTCGTTAATCACACATTAATATTCAGCTTGTTTTTCTACCTTAGAAAAACAGAACTTTTCGCTCCCTCGCTCCCTCTGACACATCTCTCAGACCAAGTCGCCTCCTCCTCCTCCTCCTCCTCCTCCCCCTCCGTAGTGTTCACTGTGTTAAGCTGTCAAAGGGTTAAAAATAGCACAACACACAGCATGTGCGTGGGTGTGTGAGTGTGTTTGCGTGTGTGCGTACAGGTACTCACCTCTTACACACACAGAACGGTTGGGTCCCATTCATTAAACACAGTTGTGCACACGCGCACACACACACACAGGCACAGCAGTGGTGGCATTAGCATGGGCTAAAATGCCATCACGGCCCTTTGACAAAATCACCACGGTGACCAAACACCCGGCATGGGTGGATATCCCGTCAGCCACTGGCATCCCGGAGAGGGAGTGTTCTGGCTTCAAACACTAAGCCGATAGGCTCCAGATGTGTACGCATGCTCACTCACACACTCACACTCACACACACACACACACACACACACACACATACACACATTGATTTATTCTGACTGAAACCCAGAGGCAGACGAACAACACAAACATAGAAAAATAAGAACATTAGGACACAAACAATATTGGGGTCATGCACAGACAACGCACACACATGCACACAAACACAACAACGAGGTAGAGAAATTAAAGGCTAAGAAGATTTAGGAGTTAAAAATAGATAAGGCAGGAGTGAGGAGCGCAGAGCAGCCTACTGCTCGCCCTCCTGGCTCAGGATGTAGAGACACCTGTGCAACGCCACCGCTGACACCAGGGCCGTTACTTTGATCAACAAAGTGAGTAAGACGGAAAAAATACTTAGCATGAGAGTACCAAACAACTTTTACATTTTGATACGCAGCTGAAATTTTAGCTTTAGTCACACACTCACATACGAGTTGACACCGGAGAGCACAGACAACTGCCATATGAGCATGTGTGTAGTCAGGAACACACACACACACACACGCTCAAACTGAATCAGATGGTAAAACTGCATGGCAGAACACAGGCTTAGAGCCGTGCGTATGTTAATCTGGCCCATTGATAAGACCTGCTGAGCTGCTTTCTGCTCCCACACAGTCACACACAGACACAAACACACACACACAAAGCAATGAACGTGAGCAGTGTTATCACACGCTCTATATTAAACAATAGAAATGAGAAGATATTATTTCAGCAATAACAACCGCATGGCGTAATTGATAGTTGTGAAAATGATTCCTGGAGTCAAAAAAAAAAAAAAAAAAGCAGATCTAATGCAAAGTTGTAAATTAATTAGAACATAGTGCATTAGTTGTTAAAACCATGTTGGCAGTATAGATGAATGACCCAGATACACACCTCTCTCACATGCATGTTCTCCAGCTGAGCTTCAGCCTCCTGCGCCGCCATGGTTATTATGCCTGCCCGCTGTCCCCGTCCCCAGTGTCCCTGACTTTGACCTTGGCCCTGAAGCATCTCCAGCAGCCTCTGGATGCTCTCGTCCCTGGCGCCCAGCGTCTGCTTCTGAGAGTCGATTCTCATCTCCATCTCCTCCATGGTCTTCCTCAGCAGCGACAGCTCCTTGGCCTGCCGGTCGTGCTCCGACTGCAGCCGGAAGAAGTTCTCCTCTGACGGGTCCTGGGGAGGGGGTGAGGAAAAGCCGTCACACCCGGGCACCTGGCAGGGGCTACAGGGCCGGAGGGAATTAGAGCTGGGTGCCGCTACTGGACCGTAGCTTGGACTGTGGATGGACTGATTCAGGCTGCTCCTGGGCCCAGGCTGAAGGGTGTTGGCTGGGCTGACTCTCTGCGCGGCTACTGCGGCGTTACAGCCATACCCAGGGCTGTGAATGATGATGTCAGCCTCCTGTTGCCTTGGATTGTAGGTGTTACACGGGCTGGCTCTGGGGCTGTTCTTTGGTCCAGGGCTGTGCAGGTTGCTGGCACTTTGTCTGGGACTGTGGCCAGGGCTGGGCCCCCCTCTGATGTCCTGGTCTATTTGTAGTTCTCGATAGGAGCCACAGTTCCCCTGATGCCGCTGCTGCTGCAAGCGACTGTTCATCTCCCTGTGAGCCCTCAGCTCCTCCTGAAGCTCCTGAACTGTTAACGGAAGTTGCTACAAAGACGGAGAAAGACAAAGTTTCCATTAACTCAGTGAGGTCTTCCTGTAAAACGTACTAAATATACATGTACGAATTAAAAATGCAAACATGTTACGAGATATACGCATACATACAAAAAATAAAATATGGTTGGTACAGAAAAAAACAGACCTTATTTCTTCTGACATCCACAGGCTGTAGCAGAGAATTGTGACATAAAAACACACACACAGACATATATAAAGCCAAAATATTATGGACTAAAACCTCCAAATATCCAACCATGCAGATGCAGTTCAATCGTCTTTTGTAAAGACAGATGTAGTTACAAACTTTGGCCACAAGAGGGAGATATTTCACTTCAAAACAAGAGGGAAACACAGAAGGTGCGGTTTTCATAAGCAGGAGTAGTAGTATTGGTAGTTTGCAGTGTAATGAATGAGGACAAAACAAAGATGGAAGGAATTCCACATGAAAACCAGTCTGTGATTAATAAAAATGTCCAAAATTTGACCTAAAAAAAAGATTTGAGGCATTGTTTTATTTCTATTTTAGATAACTGCACGACAAAACCCTCTCTTATGTATTACATTTACACAATCTGGTATTCTCCAGCGCATCTAAACATCTACTATCCACTACATCTTACTATTTTTTGATCTAATTCTTTTATACATGGAGACCAGTGGCTACGGTACGGGCATAAATGCAGGGAGCCTCTTGCTGCATCCAGTTAATGAGTCAATAATGAGTCAATTAGTCAAATTCTGTTGGTTTAAACAGTCAAATACAAATATCCCACTTTCACACCAAATATAGCAACGGCATCCCATAGTAATGGGATCATTCCAATTTAGCATTTTCCAATTCGAGTATATACCGAGATATGACAAGATTTTAGAACCATTCTTGGACACATTACACTTGATATTTCTATTAATGATGCACGTATCAGCGTAATACTTAGAATATGTTAGAGTACATTAACAACTTCCTGGTTGATAAGTGGGAATCCCTCATGGACATGAAACACATGGATGCATGTTAACATTCTTCGGGAGAAAAGGCAGAGAGGAAATCCAACAGAGGATAAAAAATTTAAAAAAAATACAGAGACACACAAGCACAACACTGAAAGTATCAAAGAGACTCGTTGACACAAACACGCTGACTGGAGTGGAGCTGCTAGTTTTATCATCCGCGCGAAGCCATTACTCTTTTTTTTTTTCCTCAAATATCCTAACTCCTCTGCTCGTGTCCAGAAGGTGCGGGGCGCCAAGGACATGGAGTTGAGACGTGGGAGGGCGGCGAGGGTGAGCGCGGATAATCAATGCAACAACCAGCGCTGAATATTAAGTCAAGAGTGGGAGGACAATTCCCCGCGCAAACACACACGAGACTGTAGACACAAGTGCATATGTACAAGTGCTGCGCGTACACACAACCAACACGCACACACACAGACACGCGCACATAAACAAACAGATGGCTTGGGGACAACTGCTCGGTTACTGCGCTTGAGAGGAAAGGTGACATTCCTTATGCTAATTATAAAGTTCTCTTGTCAGACTGGAATCTTCCCTCCAAGAGCAAAACACAGGGGAGAGTCTGAAAGGAGGGACGGAGAAGGTGATAAGAGAGACAGTAGATAAGACTGAATAATGTCCCTAACGTCCATAAGTGTATATGTGGTTTTTGTGTTTTTCAAAATAAGGTCTCAGAATTTATGAATTAGAACTAGTAAGCATGACCTGCAGTCAGCAATGCACAATCATTGGTCAGTAATCAACAATGTCAACAAAAGTGAAATCTGCTGGGGTGGGAGGTGTTCCTATGAGGGAGACAGATGGAGGGAGAATGAGTACTAGGGGAAAAAGTGTAAAGTAAGAGATATGAACTTAAATTAAACTTGCTGACAGATTATAATTCAGGGGAGTAATCAAGGACAAGGTAGTTTAGCAAGGAGAAGAGGATAAAACATTAATTAGCATTTTTTTTTTTTGGTATTCTTGCAACAGAGCAGGTGGAGGGTAACTTGGACACTTAATGGATTGCACTTTACTTTTGTAATAAATTTAGTTTTCTTAGACAGATAAAAACGTGTGGGTACGCGTGTAAGAGCGTCCTTGCGCCGTCAGTGGCGACGTGAGATGGAAAGGCTATAAATACAAATGCAGAGGTGGCACCTTGGTTACGAAGAGAAGCGCGGATGAGATTAAAGTTCTTGCATGCCCAAGTGCAACGCAGGAATTTAAGCGACGAGCTAATTCACAGCGTGAAAGATCGCCCGAATGAGATGAGAATCTCCTCTCACATTGCATTTCCCTGCAGACAAGCACTTAATTTTTTCAGACGACCGCAGACATACAAGTAAGGGAGTGCACGCCACAAACAAATGGATAAACAGAAGGCAGACGAGATAAAATCGCAACTAAAAACTATACAGTAGTGATGCAGCGAGGCAGACAGATGGATTACACCCTCAGGCTGAGTGGGCCAGACTCCAGGGAAAGGTGACACCGGACAAGCTAGCCCTTCAGGAGTCGCTGAGAGTTTTTTTAGAATCTGGTTAACACTTTGAGTGGATGCCACTAGTGCACGTTCCCATGGAAACACACGGAGCCTGGCAAGCATCTTTAAAAAAAAAAAATGGTGTGCACAGAATCCTTTTCTACGAAACCTTGAAAGATGGGAACAAAAGGTATGATCCGCAGAGGAGATGGGCGAGTCAAAGTCGCGATGTGACATGGGAGCAGACAATTAAAAATGATTTCAAAATCAACAGGAATGTGTCATCCACTCAAATGAAGACGAAGTGGTGATGATGAAGCTGGTGGAGTTTAAACAGTGAGGGGACATGTTTTAGAGGACACGGCTGCTGTGTTTTGGACCACACTCTTCAATTTGACAGCTTTCTCACCTGCACATCCTCTTGCTGTGTCCTGTACTGGTCCTTCACAACTGAGGTCCTCGTTCCCTCCTCCCGCCTCACCACCTTGTCTCTCTTCGCATCTGGGCTCCAGAAGTTGACGCTGTTCGCGCTGGGAACCGCCCTTCCGTCCCTCCCTCCGTCCAGTTCCCTCCGCAGGTTGTCGTTCTCTCTCTGCAGCTCCCTCAGCTGAGCCTGGAGGTCAAACGAGGAACCTTCCCCACGTCCAGTCGAATTCGCTGCCTGCGCCGGTCTTCCAGGTCTTCTCAGACTGGATGTCCCCGCAGGGAGCAGGGTTTGGTCGCCGCCGCACGTGTCTGACAAGTGATGCGTCCCGGAGGAGGTGATGTTTGGGCTGCTTCCCGATGCCGTCGTCCGGCCAGTGTAGGAGGAGCGGCTGGTACTTCGGCCCAGGGTCATGGTGCCTTTAGGGTACCCGCCGGAGGGTTCCAAGGTATCTCGCTCACTGGGATACATGGTGCCGGAGGTGGCGTAGGCAGCACTTAAAGACTGGATGTTCTCCATAGATAAGGTTTTACCTCCTGGAGCTGTCGCTGAACCACGGGTTGGGCCTTTTTGTGCTGCTGAGCCAACTTTGACTTTTGGACCTGGCCTCAACTCTGAGCCTTGACCCCCAGCTGGTTTAGGCGCTGGCGCAGGCCCGCCCCCTGACACGGAGCCTGGTTCTAGTCCCGAGCGGCACCCTGGTGTTGAGCTTACAGCCTGTTTTCCTTTCCCCTGTTTGGGGGACCTTGAGAAACGTGAATGGGACGTGCTGCCATCAGCGCCACTCTTCGCAGCAGCAGCAGCGGACAGCTTGCTCTGCGAGGGCTTGGCTCTAATGTTTAAAGGCATTTTAGTATGGCAAAACTACGACATATGAGAAAAAACTGTTAAGAGTTGAGAATATTTTCATACCCTAGAATGAAGAAAGGCCACCTATTTGGCCTCTCAGTTTTTACCTGTCCATCCCTGACTGTGTAGAGAATGAGGCTGAGCCTTAGTTAGTCCTATTAGAAGAAAGAGGCAGTGAGTGTTGGCTACAGGGCTCCCAGACGCATGGGCCAGAGGTATTGTGCTTTCAGCTACAGTGCAGGACATCTTGGATTCTAGACCGGTAAAAGGAAGACAAACATTGAGAAATATCACAAAAGTGTATATACTAGAAATGAGTTAGCTGTACAAGATCCTTGCCCTTTTGAAAATATGAGTGCAATGATGATCAAGAAGAAGAAGAAAGCCGTATTTGCTTGTAGGTTAAAAAAAAAATAATAATAATAATATTTCCCGTTCTTTAATTAGCCTTCACCATGATTTGTTCCACAGAATAAACAAGAGAAGACTTCATGAAATTTTAATCTAGTACAACTGTGCCCGATCCA
The DNA here is from genome assembly GCF_022458985.1 of Mugil cephalus. Lineage (NCBI taxonomy): Eukaryota > Metazoa > Chordata > Actinopteri > Mugiliformes > Mugilidae > Mugil > Mugil cephalus. Next base: position 14,598,763 of record NC_061770.1, on the reverse strand, counting down.
ATATCCCATATTACATCCCATATTCCTGCAATGTGTGAAAAATGCTTGGTCGCCAAAATTTGCAAGGGTTGGTAACAGGATTGGAAGCCATTGCTCTAGTCTAGTGGACACCTTCACTCAGAACTACATCATTGCTTAAAATTCTTTTCCTTTCCTTATTTGGGGTTATGGGAGGGATGGGAAGGGAGGAAAACAACGTCTCTCACCACCAGGCTATAGATTAGCAAGACAACATGTCTACATTAACACCTTCACTCTCTGTGTTTAGAAATTCTTGTCACAGCCACAGTCTGCACAGTAGAAGGGAGCTGGACCAGTATTATCATTTCAGCACCATGGACAGCACTAAATCTAGAGGCTACAAAGTGCATGAATTCTAATGCCTGCCCCAGTCTGAAATGAGAAACAGCCCAGTTTAAAATGCTTTGGCCTTGGCAGAATAAAGGAGCTAAAAGACCGGTCTTTATTATCTAACGTCCCTCGGGGTCACTAGCAAATTTATCGTCAAACTTTGCCAGGCTGTGGACCTACCAGTACCTAAGGCATCAGCTAAATATAGAAGACAATAATAGGGACTTGGAATTTAGGCTAAATCCTATTCGAAGTGGCGTGTTAAGACTGGGCCAACATTAGGATACGCTTACACTTATCTTTTTTTTAATCTTTTTTATTTATGTAGTGCTGTGAAAAAGAGTTTGTGCCCTTCTTGAGCGTCAGTGTTTCAGAGCATCAAGCTAATTTAAATATAAGATGGTGTAAAGATGCAGTTTTTAAATGAAGGTTTTTATTATTAAAGGGGGGGGGGACTAAATCCAAACCCAAACCTACATGGCCCTGTGTGAAAAAAGTGTTTGCTTCCCCTGTTAAAACATAACTTAACTGTGGTTTATTACACCTAAGTTCAATTTCTGTAGCCACAGCCAGGCCTGATCACTGGCACACCTCGTCTCAATCAAGAAATCACTTAAATAGGACCTATCTGACAACATGAAGAGAACTTGGGTTCTGCAGCAGGACAATAATCAAAAACACATCAGCAAGTCTGACCATGGCTGAATGGCTGAAGAAAAAGAAAATCAAGACTTTGGAGTGGCCTTGTGAAAGTTCTGACCTGAATCCTATTGAGATGCTGTGGCAAGACCTTAAAAAAGGCGGTTCATGAGGTTCATATGGCTGATTTACAACAATTCTGCAAAAGTGAGTGGGCCAAAATTCCTCCACAGCGCTGTGAAAGACTCAATGTAAGTTATGACAACCACTTTATTATCGTTGTTGCTGCTAAGGGTGGCCCAACCAGCCTTTAGGTTTGGGGGGCAATCCCTATTTTACACAGGGCTATGTATGTCTGGATTTTGTTTTCCCATAAAAAAACTGTATTTTATGTGTTTCTTGTGTTATCTTTGACTAAAATTTATATCAGTTTCATGATCTGAAACTTTTGTGTGACAAACTTGCAAATTAAAAATAAATAAATAAATAAACTGTATATAAACTCAATCCCCAAGGAATCAAAGTAACTGCAACCCAGTCCCATGATAGACCAGATATTGGGGGCTGTCTGTAAAGCAGAGGCAAATCCAAATCATAATCCCTCCTCTAATCCAAGAGGATTGGGTGCTAGGATTCACTGCACAGGATGCAACTGAGAGATTGGTTAAGTCTGCTTGTCAGTCATAACATAGCTGTCAATCCTTTATCCATTATTGTTTGAGACGATGATTTGAGCATTATGTGGCAACAATGTAAAAAACAAACAAACAAAGATTTCTGGGTATATTTTTTTAGCGAATCAGTAAGGGAATGTGCGAATGACATGATAAGTATAATGGTGAAATCACCAACAGCGTCTAAACATTTTAAAACGGTATATAGGTTTTTCTGTGTACTACTAAAGCTTAAGCTTAAGATGGACGTAGCATAAGTCAATGGTCCATTCCAATTGACGCGCAAAGTTTACGCAGCCATGTCAAACCATATACACTATATTGCACTTAACGCAGAAAGCAGTGATGAAAATGCTCAAATGGAACCACAAGGAAGAAACGCGCTTGACTCGATCCGTCCACAAGCGCCTGCACTTACTTCTGAGTTGGCGGCCAGCTGTTGATGCGAAGAGAAAAGTCGACGCACCGGCAAAACCGCAGCACTACAACTCGTTAATTTGCATGACAATTCATTATCCGCTTGAGCGCTTTTAATAATAAAGCTGTGCATACTGCAAAACCTAACCGAGAAACTACCACCGCACCATCCATGTTTCACGAGTAAACCGGTCGCTGCGCATGTGACCGTGCAGCCCGGACACAGACGAATAATTCTACTACGACCACGGCATGAAGGATTAGTTTCTTGTTCATATGCGCACGGCTACATGAGTTCAGGCTAGTGCCTTACATAATGATTAATCTGCCGCACAAACTGAGAGCCCCGCTTCATTTGTCTTAAATAACGCAGCCGGATGCTGCCACAAAAGTCCAAGGTGCGCGCTCGGCGTGCAGTGTCTTACCGGACAGGAACCTCTCCATCACCGCGAAGTCCCAGCAGCACCCTGTCGGACCTCGGCGCAGGATCCATGATCTCATCGGCTCAGCTCATGACCTGTCCTGGCATCGGGTCCGCGTGGGCGCGCTTCCCCCCAGCTGGCGCGTGCGCGACCCGGCTCCGTGGCGAGGCAGTGGGGACAGCAGTGATTGGATGGTTTCTTTGTTTCAGACACCTACATGAGCGTCGGTTGGGAGTGGGACTTGGGAGATCTTACATTACTCTGTAATTTGCAATAACGAAAGCATTATCTTAAACAAACGGAACTTTACTCTTAGTGTCTCACTCTTTAACTTTCACTGACTAATGCAGAGACACGAGACTGGTATAAAATGACACCACATGATGGATACAGATGTGCGCAGTGCTCTTTTCCGTTCAATTTTATCAAATACAAATTAAAACAAACATTATTTTTGGAAAGGTTTCACTCTCAGATGTCGTAGAAAAGCTTCTGTCAGGTGGCGTTCCCTGATCATGAGACAAAAAACGAAATTTTCCAGCTCAGAGGCCAAAATAGACAGGAGACTGTGCCACAGTAGAACTATTTAAAGCTGCACTGCTCATACAGTAGCGGATTATGTTATGTTACTTGATATTTTTACATGTAATGCCTTAATCCACGAAATACCTTAATATAGTTTTCTGATCATCAACCCACAGAATTAAGCTCCACTCTATCCATTTTCAAAAAACAAAACAAAAAACATTACAGTAGCTACAAATTAAAATCTTCTTTTCTTCTTTTCAAACCTAATGAAAATCACAGGTGTAATCTCTGGTTTCATTTCCTCCATCTTAGCAAAGAGAAGTGAAAATCTGAGGTTCGGGGTGGATGTGTTTGCAGGTACACAGCCTTGTAACATTTATGAAATGAATTTACGCAAATTACATTTTGCCAAGTTTATTTGTATATTACAATGTCAGTGTATAGCTTTGCAAACCAAAACAGCTAAATATCTCCCAGTGTAAGGTCTGTTAAGACAAGGGAAAAAATTTAAAAGATAATGACAGAAGATATGTAAAGAATCCTCAACAGGTAGTTCTAGAGAGCAGAATTACAATTACATTAATAAAACCTATTAAAGAAAATAAAGTCAAATAAAGTAACACATTCTAAAAGTAAAATACCTACTTGGATGACTTCTAGTTAAAATTTCACAATAGAAACATCCAACAAACATGAGTCATGATACAGAATGAGAGGAAGGAATACGTTCTACACCAGAGATTTGTTTCTCTGTTAAAAGAGCTCATATGAAGCTTTCGCTCATGTTGTCGTCATAGAGCTTCAGGTTATCTGATGACAGTGCCGTTCTCATTCGATTCCAGAAAAGGGGCTGAGCGCGTGGGTTTTTCGGCCAGGACAACACAGACTTTCTGCACAACCGCTTCCTCAGCTGGAGGTACTTCAGTTTGGGAAACATTTCGTCCAACAGAACCAGCACGGCAGCATCCACCTTTTGTTTTGGTTTGTTTTTTTGTAGATGGAATTAGAAATAATTTGGGTTTGTCAAGACATGAAAACATATCATAGAGAGTAAGACTGACATCCAAGAAATGAATATATGATGATGTTACTTACCTTCTCATCTAGTAGTCTCTGCTGAACCATGAAGAAAGCCTGGCGGATCACGCCATTCACCGTCTCATTTCCGTTAGCACCCTTGGAGAGCACAAACACCGTCTTCACGCTGTTGTGGACAGCATTATGTAGATTATCAATACATGACAGTCCAGGAATCCAGTCCCTTTCTTCCAAGCAGAGAGAAAATTTCCTGTGGTCTGAGTTCTCTAGTTCTCTAATTAACTCATTGTAAACCCAATCCCTCACTGCTTGGTTCTCGGTGTCAAACACCACAAAAGCATCGTAGTGATGAGGTGAATCAATACCAGCCAGCTGTGAATAACCTTTTTGTCCTGCCCAGAGCACTTGCAGGCAATACCACATATCCCATCCATAGAGATGCTTCAGTAGAGGAAGAACAGTAAATATCATGGTCAAGAAGGTGCAGACCAGGAAGGCTAAGCTACCATATATATCTTGGCAGGAACGCTGGTCCACGAAGAGAATACTGTGGCCCTGCTGAGACTCTGGGTATTCACAGTGTACATGTGTGGTCAGGTAAGGAACCTCAACTAAAGTAGTACGCAAGTAGTCAGCAAACCAGGAGGTATCGCAGTCACATTTAAAGGGGTTGGCATGCAGAGTGAGTTTCTGAAGGGTGCTGCCATTTGTAAAGGGGGCGGGGAGATGCTGGTGGTTCAGCTGTTTGATCTGATTGTGATTTAGATACAGATATCGCAAGGACTTTGCCTTACTGAAGAACTTCTCAGGAACAAAACTAAGGCGATTGTGACTGAGGTCCAGGAAGGAGAAGTTGTCTCCAAATTCTACTGTTTTACGTGGCAAATAAAAGAAGTAGTTTTGGCTGAGGTCCAGGTGACACAAATTGCTGAGTGCGGAGACGTTTTGCCACGGAAAATAGTTCAGCAAATTGCTGCTGATTTTGATGGCCTTAATACTTTTTGGAAGGTTGCACAGCACCTCTGATGAGACAGACTTCAGACCATTGTCAGAGATGTCCAGATAGGCGAGCTTTGTGAGGTTTTGGAAGAAACTGGTGTAGCGATTGTTGTCAGACCACATGATGTCCAGGTGATTTCCAGAGAAGTAGAGGTATTTCAAAGATCCACTGATCAGCCTTCGATCTATTCGCATCCCGATGCCGTTGTTTGCCAAACTTAGGACTTCCAAGCTGGTGAGATTATGGATGAACTCAAAACGATGCCCCATGCCCTTCATTTTGAAATGGAAGTCATTGTTACTGACATCCAATACCTTCAGAGTGGATTTAAGTTCATTGAAAGCATCATTATAATAAAGATCAAGCCTGTTGTACGACAAATTAAGGAAAACTAAGTTTTGCATTGTATCAAAAACCCCACCCTTCAATGCCTGGTTCATATAATTGAAGGAGAGGTCTAAACAGACTGTGTCTTCCATACCCCAAAACACTTTTTTTGTAAGAGACAGCATATCATTTTGAGACAGGTCAAACGACAGCTTATTTGTGCAATAATGACTTTTAAAGTGCCATAGTGGCAGAATTTGACACGTATCGTACTCCAACATTTCAATTACATTTGATTGGTTGGAGTCCCAGATGTCACTTCCAGATGTAACCTCTCGATCTACTAGAACAGACCGTTGATCAAGGACATTATTCACGCAAGAGTTTTGGTTTCGACAGCTGCCCTGAGCTACATTCTCGGGCGGTGAACTCGGACAGAGTGGCAGGAAATTAAGCATGTTTTGGGAAAGATTAATATCAGTTACAGATGGTAACCATTTCAAAGAGCTCAGGTTAATAGCATTCATGAAGTTCATTCTCAATTCTAGTTTCGTTAGTTTTCGAAGCTTCGACAGAACTTCGAGGCTTTGTTTTGACAGCCTGCGGAAAAAGTTACCACTCAGGAGAAGATATTGTAGACCAGATATTTTGCTGATATGAGGGGAGAGGATCAGTTCCGGAAATGTCCTCTGTGGTTCATAGTTGTAGATGAGGCTGATCCAGGTGAGACCCTTAATCTCTCCAAAGAAGGTGCCGTTCCGTATTGCGTATGCCAGGAAGTTGTCAGAGAGGTCCAGTCTTTTTAAATGCTTTAATGGTTTGAATAGTCCTACTGGAAATGTTTTCAGAGAGTTCCCCCTCAAACTCAGGTAGACGATAGAGCTGTTCTCAGCATACAGTGACTTTGGGTGCAGGCGTAACGGGAGATTTTGTGGGCACGGAAAGCAGGGCATGGCAGCATGGTCGCAGCGCTGGCAGTTCCACTCCAAATTCAAATACCTGAGGGCTGTCAGTTTGGCGAATGCTCCTTCTAAGACCTCTGTGATTGTATTTTCCCTTAAATCCAGACTCTCCAGCGAGGTGGGCAGTCCTTTAGGGATGGCCGTTAAATTATTATAGCCCAGTGTGAGGTTTTTTAGCCTCGGAAGTTGTCTGAAAACCCGCTCACTGATGAAAAAGGACTGGTTGCAAGGGTTCACGTAATAGCAGTTCCTTGAGAGGAAGAGGTCTTCAAGATATGGAGTATTTAAAGGGTGGATGATATTGAAGAGGTGATTATTCTGTAAATCCAGAGCCTTCAGGCTTTCAGGGAGCCGTGGTATGTAGGTGAGGCCGTTTCCTGACAGATACAGAACTTCAAGTTTCAGTAAATACTTGAAAGCATAAGGGTGGATCACCATTTTGCACGAGCGGTCTCTCTCTTGACCTGGTAGACAATTGCCCATTATTTTTAGAGTGTGGAGATTTGGGACTCCCGCGAATGCATGCTGCCCCACTTTCAGTATCTTAGTCCGACTTAGATTGACCGACATTACAGAGGTAGACCTGAAAAAGGGGACATGCCTGAGTGATCTTTCACAGCAGTCAACTGTGGTGGCATTCGCGTCAGCGTCACATGGGAGAAAGCCAACGTTTATGGCTCTTACTAATGAAACATACTGATGAAGGATGAGGATATTTTTTACCAGAACCTGGAAAAAAGGAGAACCAAATACAATTCAGCTGTTGATTCATGTGTCAGAAAATATAATTAAAAATTTAAAATAATATAATTTAAGCAGAGTAATAAGTTTGCGTAACATCAAGTCTTATACAGTACATTCAATAATATACGTGCTACATCTAAAGCAGTTTCAAACTACTAATGCAATCACTTCTGACCTTTTAATGCCGATCCAATCAGCCATTTCCGCTCTTTTAAAGTAATAACTGCTTTTTTTGACATTCGCATAGGGAAATACATACTTTTCTTATAGCAGAATACAGTATTACTTACCAAGGCGTGCAGAAAATGCATCTTAAAATTCAGAGGGCAGAAGAAGCTGTCTCTAATCCAGGTGCAGAGTACTGGTTAAAAATGTCCATACATTTGTGCAGCGACAAAACGAGGTTCTTTTTATGCAGAAGTGAGAGTATGTGGTTGCATATACAGAGGCCTGATGCAAAGCATGTGACATGAAAGTCAAATTCACCGGGGACGTCAGATGCCGCCATTACCTCAAGTCATTCAGGATACAAAATAGTACATTGTATGCCGACCCAAATTTTCATCGTTATTTTCTGCTTTGACAGTTCACAGAAAATGTGGAAAAAAGAAAAAGGAAATTATGTTCCTCTCCCCAGGTTTTCAGGAGCCCGATCACATGGCCATCTACACAAAGTTTCATCTCACACCGTTAGTATTTTCACAGTAACTTTATTTAGTGCTGATGACATCAAAGAGCGTTAGTTTACAAAAACAATCAAAGAGTAAACCTAAACAGAAAAAAAGGCTGATTTCCTTTGATAATATAATCTCAAACCAATCACACTATGAAGCCCTTTACTTTTATGCATGTAAAGATTAAAAAATTAAAAAATAACAACAATATCAGTAAAATGTTTTTCAGTTGAAATCAAAGCTGTTTTTCATCAAGTGCTGTGTTAAAATTACTATGTTCTCATCCAGTTGCTGGACGTGCTTGTGGGAATCACCATGCGTACGGATTCAAACCCACAAACACAAAGAGTGTTTCATATTCAGAGCACTTTCGATGCTTTGGTTTTGGACTGGACTGCACGCTGTCCATAAAACAGGAACGCAGTATTACATAGAATAGTGTCTTCTTTTCCAGGCAGCATCGGCCGTGTTAGCGCACTACCCCCGTGTCTAGTTGAAGTTTATCATTGACTCAAGTGCTGAATTATCCACAGAGCGATGTTCATAAAGCCATCTGATTCAGCGTCCACTTTGGAGAGAGAGTGGTTGTTTCCTGGGTACCACAGCAACCTTGGCAACACACATTAGAGCATTACTGAATAAAGCACGGTGAAAAATACCACAGTTTTGTTTTTATATATTATACAGTTTTGTGTGTATATATATATATATATATACACACACACGCACGCATGCACGCACGCACACTGTATATGACATGCTGCTTACCGAACTGGGATCTGCTTTGCTTTTAAAGCTCTGTAATATTCAATTCCTTGTTTGTTAGGTACACGCTTGTCATCTTCCCCTAAGGTAAGCAGCACTGGTGTCTGTACCTGGATGAGAGATCACTTTACATTACTATATTGTTTAATAGCACCAATAAAGCCACACACGTATGAAAAATATGTACAAAATCATACCTCTGTGACATGTTTGATGGGGGACTTGTTCAACATCTGTTCCCATACAGTTGGGTCAGGCAGACAGGCTGTGCTGTAGTCGTAACCAGCCTCAACCATGCACCTGGAGAAAAGGGGCTTGTTATAATATCACTCATGCATTTTGTTCCTCTACCATCTTTCTATTACCCAACACTTGGAAATAGCTTCTTTGGAGACACCACCATGTGTGAGATTTTCTAACAAGCATACATGCGAAATATCTGTATCCGTGTCTGTTCTTTGTCTTTTTCTGTACTTTTCTCGACAACCGTTCATCTGATGTCAGTACTTAGACCACAAATTGCTTTCTGTTACACTGTCACAACAGTGTATGTTTGTTGCCAGCATGGCTTTGTCACAAGTTTGTTCACTCGTTTTTAATGCTTTATTAAATCAAACTGCATTTGGCCTGTTTTAAACAATCTTGGTGTTCCACAGGCACCATTTAAAGACACGGTACATTGCCAGCGGGACGCAGTTCACGGAAAACCACTCAGTCTTTTTCACGGTCCAATGAGGGGTTTTCGAGAAACACCATTAAATCACTCAACAAATCACGACGAGAGTGAGAAAATGGGCACGCGGAGACCTACCAGTCTGGGATGTCCGTGCTGCCAATCATAGAGGCCAAGTTGATGACAGGGTTTCGGGCAACACAGGCCTTGTAGAAACCTGGGTACTGGCCAATCAGATGACATGCCAGGAAACCCCCATGGGAGCCCCCTGCAACTGCCACTTTCTGCATGTCAAATCCGCCACTTTTCAGAACGCTCTCAACAGCAAACTGACGGGAAGAGAAACATGCAAAGTATAAGGCACATTTCAAGACAGTGTGAGTGTGTCAGAGTGGTATGAGCCATTATTAAAACCAAAACTATGGCAACCAACATCAACTAAATATAGAAACCAATTAACTCCAGAATATAAATAAATAGATCAGCACATTGGAAGTGCTTTTTAACCACCACAGGTAAGAGATATTTTAAAGCTGTAATAGTTTTTTAAAAGCAATTGTTTATATTTTAGCTTATCTATTTTTTGTACTTACTTGAACATCTTTGACATCCTGGGTGCCAATGTTGCCCGGTAATGACAGGATACTGTCCTGGCCGTACCCAAGAGAGCCACGATAGTTCACTGAAAACATAGTGAAAACTTTAGTAATATTTACACTAATAAGGACGTCGAAGGCACATTCTGTATTACGTATTCTTGTAAAGATATACATATAAAAATGTGATGCTCTTCAGTGTGATCAAAAAAGGCAAATCCGTCATACTTTGTGTGACCTCAAAGGCTAACATATGAGACTATTTCTGTTATTTATTCCCCAAAATACTGACAAATAAGTCAAACTATTGATCATAAGAAAATCACTATTTATACACGCTTCCAAGTTGCACAGGATTGATGGAACTGTACATAAACAGCAAGTATGACCATGCGATTCATAAAAATAAGACTGAACGTTTGACGCTCAGCACTCTACAGGAAGGGAGCCTCGATCTTTTGCACAGCGTACACGATGCTGTCAATGAACGATTGTTCTCACAGCAGGTGTTACGTTAAGCAGCAATTCACATTCGCATACAAGCTTACCCAGTAATATAGCAAAGCCCATCCTGCACAGCACAGAGGAGGAGAGGAGCCAGTCGGCTACAATCACTGAGTGAGGACCGCCTAATGAAAGAACAAGTTCGGTGTCATACAGATTTGACAGTTTGCATAAAAAGTGTCTTGGTCCTCTGAGGCGCAAATGTCAGAAAGTGATTTACAGGTAAAATCTTTGAATATACAACCATAACTTGACTAGCAGGACTCTGAGCTGTGTTATGAAAGACCATTCTTGGTTTCCAGAATATGATTAAACATTTTGCCTCTGAGGATACTATTGTCATAGCAACCACTGTCTGCAATGCCAATCTTATCAGCAGCTCTTGACTGAACAGAATCACCAGAAACATTAATCCGACATGTATTTACAGCACAGGTTTAATACTCTCAAATATAAGCTTATGGTACAGTACACAAATAATTTATACTACGTTGTTGGGACAGAGCTGAGACTGCTCAAGAGAACACTTTCTAACTACTTTGCAAAAGAGAAGAAAACCACAATCGGAGGAACCAACCATGAGGAATGACAACAAGAGGCAGCTTCACTTCATCCTTAACCTCCTTTGGTTTGATCAGCAAAGCTTCAAAATCGAGGCCCGCTGAAAAACAGTCAAACGTGTTAGACTCACTAAGATCAGCGGTGATGCTTTTTATGCGTCCCCTAGGCAGTCAAAGAAACTCAAAGAGAGAGTTAATCTCTCCAACTTGAAACAAAGCAGTCACATTCTCCTATGACCTCCTTAACTACTGTCAAGAGAACAGTCTGCATAATTACTTATTTATTAGATGTCATGTATTACGATTTTTTGCAAAAACTCCCTTTAACGACAAATGTGTACACTCATAGTTTATTAAATTTGGGTTATATATATTATTTAGGAAGTCAGGGAGCTATAAACCCAAAATATCATATATGCATGTCCTTAACTCAAGTTAAGCATAAACTAATCCAATATGATACACTACATCTTTGAAAAAATCATAATTTCGGGTCAGAAACATGCTGGATGAGGCGGCCCTCCACTAGACGGTAGTACATAAACTGCAGTACATAAAGAATTATTATTTCCATTTATTTCCAAGATAAGATAATCCTGTATTTATCCCACAGTGGGGGGATTTGCAGTCGCGCACAGTGCAAAGAACAGTGCACACAAGAGATTAAAAGGTAAAACAGCGAATAAATATCACACCTGTTGAGATACCACTACTAAATAATACTTTTTTTCTCCTTACGGTATTGACTGTTGTCTTGCTCTGGGGGAGGGGTGAAAGTCACGATCTGCCAATCGATATCAGGCAACGACTGAGACTCTTCCAAAGTAACCCACACAACTTCCTCCTGGGAATCCTTGGGTGGGAGGAAACCAACCCTCTGGACACGAGAGACAACACAGTAGTAGCTTAATCACATACAATTTTGGCTTTGATTACTGAAGTAACACAAAACCCACCCAAAAATAGAGTAAATTTATGCGAAACGTTTACCATATATGAAAATATAAATGGGTTTTATTAAGAGAACGCTTACCAGACTTGGAGGAGAGTTGGGAGAGGAGCAGCTGACAACCATCAGATCCCTCTCTATGTCCAGCAGGCACCAGTTTCCAACATCAGACTCTGCATACGTGCAAAGAACATAGTTACACAAAGGTAGAAATAATAGTTATCAGAAACTGCCAACACCAATCATCAGTGATGAAATCAAAACGTATATAGCGACTCACTTGCAGTCAAAGAGGTGATGCTCCCCGTGCTTATGTTCACCATCAAAAGCTCCTATGAGAACACAGAAGAGCTTGTTTTATAAAGAATTACTGCAATATTTTGAATCTAATAGATATTTCCCATGACAATAATCCGTCACCCAGTGGCTGACTGTACCTTGCGGCTGCGCTGGGGACAAGCAATGATAATACGTTCACTATCAGCTGACCAGCATTGAGGAGACAACTGAGAACTGTAGATACCGGTAAAGCCATCTGAAAGACCACACCAATACAACCTTTTATGAATGCCCACATACGTACAGAGTATCATGTAAAGTTTAAAAAAGAAAAAGAAAAAAAAGAAGTGCACTTGTGTGACCTCCAACCTCTTACCCTCTCCAGGTCGCTGCACCACATCCACCACCACCGAGGTCTTCTTAGTATACCAGTCGTACTACAAATAAACGGGAGAGCACATGTCGTAAAGAAGGGAACTGAACATGCTTTCTGTTCTAAAGAGGCTCAGTTGTGTCTCACCATGCAGAGCCTGCTGCACTGCATGTGTGGACCATAGACGGAGCATTCCAGGTAGACGATTCGGCACTGGTCCGGGCTCAGCCTGGGGGAGCTCACAGCACTGGTGCCTGATGAGAGCTGCTCTGGAGGACGCAAGACACCAATACACATGAACATCATTTGACAGTGACGAGATGTCAAACATAAAATGTGTCAACTCGGGAATTGAGGTTTTGTAGTTATACTACAGATATACTTTAACTTATCTTGACTGAGTACACAAAGTAGACTGTAAAGGCTGAAAGGAAAAGTTTCACTTACCACATTTCCCACCGGTGAGATCCACATAGAACAATGATGACCTGAAAGACAACATACAAAAATGAATTGCAGAATCAGCCTTTGAGGACTTTCCAGACTGTTCACCTGCACATTGTGGTATTTCTCTGGTCATTATGAATTGTAAATACCTCCTGTTGGGGCAGTACTTGAGGCCAAGCCTAAAAGGCTCGTGCCACCATCCCACAAAAACCACCCCTGTGTCACCTGGAGCCCAAAATGCCTGCGGGGACAGAAATAGAGTGAAATGACCGAAAGAAATGGAAAAACCTAAATGAGTATGGGCACACTATGAGAGCACGGTGATTAGAAAAACTGCACAACCTGTTGTACCAACCTGTCCAGGTGAAATATCATCAGGCAGTCCTTCCAGCACAGAGACATTGTCTCCCTCGATGTCCAAAACACAAAGCACCGGGCAGCTCTTACTAACCAAAGCCTCTCCCCAATCCTCGTAGAAGACAAACTGCTCCCCCTGGAGAGCAAAAAGGAAACATGCTGCAGCTTGGTCTAAAGATTAAGGAGTTCAACCAAACATTTGAATAGTGGAAATGTTGTGCATTTTAGGAATTTTAACGGCATTCACTTTCACGGGCTCCTTTTTCTCGACTCTCATGGCCTCCTCCTCATCTCCAATAGAAGACAACTCTGGTGACTCAGTCTACAAAGATAAAGTGAGCCATAAAATAAGTTATTACACATTGACCATTCCCTTTTTATCACTTTCAGCCCTACTGAACAGATGGTAAAATCACAGACAGGGAAGACAACACCTGTCACTGCCCCCATGGCCACATTACAATCAGTGCTGTCAAGGTATTTTGCTTTTGAAAGGCAGTGGAATATACCTGAGGTTCATTCAACCGCTTCAAACACGTGTTTGTACAATTGAGCAATAACTTTCAGTTTAATGGCATGAAACAAGTTTTCTATATTTGATCTGGGTGGTTGAGTATGTTTGAGGTGTAAATGTCCTGAAGCCATTAGTTCAACAAGTGGATTTTACATGATAGAGCATACACTTTAAACTCAGTTTTACATATAATAAAATCCAGAATGGGAACTACAGAAAAGCTGCAACTTTTAGCAACACTGTGAAAGAGGGCAATCGATGTGTCATATGTGCGCTGAAAGAGCACATTTCTACCCTTATAATGACAATATGTTGATGCTTAAAAGACTAAATCCATAGAGAGCAGGGCAACTTGTCTGTTGGGTTATGTGTTGTTAACCACAAGACCAGTTTTACAGACAGACCTGGAAGAACGATTCTGCCTTAGGTCTCTTCCTCTCTGCCACATACAGGAGGTGGGTCTCAGAGTGAGACCAAACCAAGCTGCCAAATTGTTCTAAGGATGAAAAACACAGCATGATTAATACAAAGCACAGGTTAAAATGAATTGAACTTTAGAAGGTTTTATAGGCAAATGACTCACCATCTTCATAGACTTTGCCGTGCTTTTTTAAGGCTGTTAGATTGATGCTTTTCATCTTGATGTTCTTACTCCAGATCTAATGGGTCACGAGAAGAAGAGAGAAATCTTTAAAAGATCTTTAAGAATGCGCATCACATTTTTTTTTTTACTTGCATGGCAGAGGCAGAGATATATGCCACAAACAGGCAATGTAACAGTGAAGTGGAGCAGACAGAGAAAAAAAAGGTTCATGAGAAACTAAATGCTGAGCTTGAGAGACAGACACACACACACACACACACCTCCAGAAACTGCTTGTCCTCTCCTTTGATTGTGCATTCCCTGACTACAGCCTTCATTTCACCAGAAGGAGAATCCTTACTTAGCATCCTGAGAAGAGAAACAGTCAATGAGACAATGTTCAGTTTGCTCTGATGAGAATATCTTAAAAGATAAGTGGAGGCAAACTTGTCAACATACTCTCCCTTGATTTCGGTGCAGTTTCCCGAGGCCCCAGAGTACACCACCGACTTGTCATCGTGGAATACAATGTACTGCCTGCAAAACTTGACGTTTTCATTCCTCTCCAAATCTCGCTGACTCCATTCTGCAGAAGGAAATAGAGGAAAAATGACCTCAGTACGCACGATCAGGCATAACAATGGACATCTCAACATGGCACTCATTACCTGTGTAGACGTTGCTGTATTTGCCTCCATACTGGGAGGTGATCACGGGTCCCACGTCTGCTCGGCTCAAAGACGGGAACAGACTGAGTTCTCTGTAGAGTTTGGCGATTTCATCCGGGTTGGTCATCACCTGACAACACGCAGCAGAGCAACTCACATTACGTGTAAGTGACAGTAACTGTCTTATGACGAACAACGACCTATTCATTTCCTAGCTTGGAAGCTAGCCGCCTATGCAAAGTTAGGGCAGTTTACACGGTTTGGCACCACAAACAGACGTCAGCAGATGGACATTATTAGCCCGTGCAAAGGCACCGAGCAATAGTTGAGCTACAAAACAAAGCAACCAAGTTGACAAGGCAGTTTGTTCGTCGGATTCAATCTGTCCGACTAGGAACTTCCTGTATCAGCTGAGAGAAAACAACCTACCCTCTGTTAGCTTGACTGGTAAACTGACGTTAATTCAGTTATTGCCAAAATAAATAGTAATCAAAAAACTAGTCGAAACCATCTGAAATGTGTTTTATATTATGCTCAGGTAGTACAAAAGCAAACGCATAAGTAGCATGAGTCTGAGTCTGGCCGTACCTGTGACTCCATGATAGGGACGATGTGTGTCGCTACTCGTCTCCAAATCAAGTCGCTGGCAGCACACAATAACAGCTACTACTCCGCTGCGAAGCTACACTAAAAGAAACACGAGACCACCAACTGCTTCCTGTTTCAACTTAAAAAATAAAATAACTATTTAGTAAACAGGTCCCAAATGAACCAGCATATTATATTTTATAAATCAATTAATGTTGAATAATAACGATTTAAAATACAAGCAATTCAAGTCAACGCGCTGTTAATGAAAAATAAAAGTTTATTTGTAACCGTATCACACGAATGTGCTTTTATTTTTTAGGAAAATCACTGCCCGCATCCAGTAGGAAACAGTAGCAAACTGATGTCAACTTGTTTCTTTACGCCCTTTTCTGTCACAATCTTTAAACAAGATTGTGCTTGTGTAAAGCCGTTGACTTTCGTCTGTGTCAGAAGGCAGTGGCACATCCAGATATTTACGAAACATGTTGTATAATAACATTCATACAATTTAATACAAATGCACAACACGGATACAGAATAATAACCAAGCAACATCAACATTTTCAATGGTTTACCAAATGTAGGGGGAAAATGCATCAAGAAAGAAAATAGAAATTTAGACATGCAAGTGTTTTCTTGCCATTTTTTTTATTTATTTATTTTTAATATGGAAATATTCAGCAGAAAATCAACTGTTGGATATGGGCCATTGTCACAGCAGCCATTTTGTCATGTTGCAGCAGGTTAACATGGGTGTAACATGAATTATGATCCAGTTCTATTTAGTGTGTCAACTATTCCAGTGAGATATGCGCCATGAACCAAAAGGTTTAAATCCTGAAGGTTAAAATTCCAAAAAGAGTCCAGAAAGTGAGCAGGTTAAAACAGTGCAAGATATATACAGAACTGTTTGTGTTAGCGCCGGACAAGACGAAGGATGAAAATTGTAACATGCTTAAAGTTTTCACATCACTTCTTTCTGAAAAGTTGTTTGTTCAGGTTTTATGGTAATGCTGATTTATCATTGCACAGCAACAGTTTTTTACCTTCTTACCAGTGCCATCTGTTGTTTTTCTGAACTTGAGATTCAGTTTCTGCAGAGAACAAAAATCAAAGCCAGAGAAGTGTAGAGGATCTGTGTCTGCATGAAACATGTATCCAGAGTTCATCAATTGTAGAAAATTACATTCATTTAAGTAAACCGATTGGACATAAATGCATGTTGTTGTTTTCAGATACCAATTGAAATTTGACTTTTTGGCCAGATGATGGAGCTATATGCTTGTTAGGCAAAAGCTGCTTACTCACAACGAAAATGTTAATTAACCACTGATCTGGTTCATTTGATTGGATCCAGTCTGAGGACTCAGTTGAAGATTTTGCTTCTTTATTTTCAGCTATTCAAATAAGATTGAGATTACGATCTATATCCAAATTACTCTGTCTGTTTGGGCATGGTACTGTTTTCCTGCTTTCCTGATCTTGATCCTTTGATTTGCAGACTTGAAACCGTAATTGCATGAAGAAAAAAATAAAAAAAAATAGATATTTGTTGTGATTATGCAGCTGGCCAAGGTCTGTGGGTTGTGACAGTGAACTCACTAACCAGCATGGGTTATCAGACAACCACATACAATCAAATATTTGAATTGTAAGCACATCACGCTTATATAATTAACACAAAGCATTATAATAAATCACTAGACTAAGCATTGTGTTTTGTTTTTTTTTTGTTTGTTTTTTTTTTTATTATCTCCTCTTGAATAAGACAACAGACCGAGCACGGGGTTATATGAAATATGTTTAGGCAAATTTAGATAAAGGGTTGTATTTTTTTTTTTTTTTTTTTTTTTTTTTTGTGTTTGCCTAACGCAATTAAAAACAAAAGAAGAATCAGAAGAATTTTGAGCCTCGTGGCTCGCCTTACTACAGGGAGCTTATCCCGAAGAGGAAACTGATTCAGTCGGCCGGAGTGGGTGGGGTCACAAAGAGCCAAGATGGCTGACTTTGAGGAGCCGCTGTCAGATGAAGCGAAGGTTTGGACACTATTTAAGTCTTTGTCTAGTGACAGTTTTACTTAATTGTAAAGGGCGCACGCGTCATATGTAAATGTGCACCAGCAGCTACTACATACAAAGTGAATGTCAATTTTTGGCGTCACACTGAAATGATAAACTTGTGATTTTAAGCTATGCATAGCTACTAGCCGGGGCTAGTACAAAGCTTATGGTTGACTAGCGTCCTGCATTCTATGGTATGGTTTTAATCACTGGACACAGGTACTAGAGACGTTTTACTAGTTTAGTTTAAATTTCCCAAAGCAGTGCTGCAGTACCCGTGGCGGTAGAGCAACAACCTCAGTGAGAGCTACGCGTTCCCCTCACATAACGTCAGCTAACATTGGCTGCTAACGTTACTTTGCTTTGGATTTCTGGGTCAAACAGATTCAGTTGCAGCTCGTATACTCAAACTGGCCTCATACGGCTCGCCATCAGGATATGGGTGCCTACAGTTTAGATGGAGCCGGATGGGGACACTCTCCATAAGGCCAGCAGTAGTTGGACGAGACACAGCTCAAACTATTGGAAATGTCAGACTTTGAATTGGGAATCTGAATGCAGGTATCAGGAACTGATAACACCCAGAGGCAATAAAGTGTAAAGGGCAATTCTGCAGGGAGATAAAGGTAAAGTTTTAAAGACTCACAGTCCAGGCAAGCCTTTTCAAATTCCGTGTACTGTCTGCATCAATTAGTGGTACACTATTTATTTCTTTTGGGAAATGTTGCGGTAGCTATAACAAAAGAGTATTAAAGTATAAGTAAGTTAAATTCTGCTATGTGTTTATTTCTTGATAGGTGATTTTGTGTTTTGTAATAATTCCTGTCTTGATTACAAACTTCATTCATCAATCAGCAGTGTCTCTTCTGTAATTCCCATGATGGCTGTAATAACTATTTATATTTCCTCTACAGGTCCGCATAGCGGCCAACTTTGTGACTCACGCCCCCCCTGGAGAGTTCAACGAGGTCTTCAATGGTAAGAACAAAGATACCGGTTTTAATAATACTGAATTATGTTTTAATTATTCATTTTTCCGTTAGTACTATTTAATTGTCATGTGTTTTTAAGAGTACTATGCAAACAGTGGTTTCTTTTTGTTTTACTAGATGTGCGGCTTCTTCTCAACAACGACAACCTCCTTAGGGAGGGCGCATCAGAGTAAGTAACATTCAGTTATGGCAAAATTCAAAAGTTCAGATTGTCATAATTTGCACCGTTAAAACATGTCAGCTCTGTGACTGATATATTTGCTTTGAGCGTTATTATCTTCAAACAGTGGGAAATATGAGCATGGGGAGTGTTCTTAAAATGATTAGTGTAAAAATACCTCCTGTACTTTTGTGCCCCTCTAATTGGTCCAGGTCCTTTGCCCAGTACAACATGGATCAGTTTACTCCCGCCAAACTAGAGGGCTACGATGAGCCGGTATGTTTCCTCCTTTAACTCTTCATTTTCGTAGAGCAAGTTTCTTGGACGAACTTCCTCACATTTGTCTTTTCCCATCTTTATAGGTCCTGATCACAGAGCATGGTGACTTGGGTCAAGGACGTTTCCTGGACCCCCGCAACCGTTTGTCGTTCCGCTTCGACCACCTGAGAAAAGAGGTGAGCGACGTGCAGCCCTACGATGGAGAGACGCCATTGAAAAGCTGGAGAGATACCTGTGATGGTATGCTCAGTGCCTACGTCAAAAAGCACTACCCTACAGGAGTGTGTACGGTAAGGCGTACAAAAAAATAATTGTGCCTAAATTGAAACATAAGCAGTACATTTTAACCTTAAAAATACTATCTGTGTGTTGCAGGTATATGGGAAAACCGTTGACGGTCAGCAGACAATTATAGTCTGCATTGAAGGACACCAGTTTCAACCCAAAAACTTCTGGTATAGTGTTTTCTCTGAAAACAGCTCTTTTAAATCATCTGAAATGATTGACGCTCACTTTCCAGTTCATTAGGTACACTAGTGAAAGCAAATGCACAGTCCTGAACTAACTGCACCTTCATGACTTTATGTTCGTATGTGAAATACTGTAAGAGCAGTGGTAATTCAACTGTATTAAACACTGACGTGTTTCTGTTATTTAGCCTAGCCCATTGAATAAAATGGGGTTGTCTATATCAGAATCAGAAATCAAAAATGTATTTATCCCCGAAGGGCAATTAGGAGGGTGAAGAGCAGTACATAAAAATAAGGGCAAGAGAATAAAATCACAAAAGAATAAAATCACAAAAGTTTAGAGTTTTATTGCAATACATTTGTTTTCACTTGTGACAGTAAATAATTGATCTGTC
This sequence comes from Mugil cephalus, assembly GCF_022458985.1. NCBI lineage: Eukaryota > Metazoa > Chordata > Actinopteri > Mugiliformes > Mugilidae > Mugil > Mugil cephalus. Next base: position 14,578,772 of record NC_061770.1, on the reverse strand, counting down.
GGCTCTTTTAAGATCTGATTATAATACAAGGTTTCTCTTGAATTCTCTAACAAAGGAACGGTCGCTGTAGGTCAGAGTGGAAGCTTACGATTGGACAGTCCACTGCTCAGGTGGTGGGAGTATTGAAAATCCAGGTCAGTGTGCATGTCTGCATAAATTACACATAAGCCAAGGAGCTGCATTTTTCTCAAACTCAAGTTTACTCGTTAAGTTTTGTTTGTCCTGCCAGGTGCATTATTATGAAGATGGGAATGTGCAGCTGGTTAGCCATAAGGAGGTTGAAGACTCATTACCTGTGACTGTGAGTAAAAAGACATTTTCGGTCCTTCCGTAATTTCAGACAGATTTCGTCAGTTCGGGAGGTCGGCCATCTCAGTTGGTATGTTGATTATATGTGTGTGTTTGTTACAGAATGAAACGCAGACAGCTCAGGCATTCGTTGACGTCATTTCAAATGCGGAAAATGACTACCAGGTAAGCTGTTCAAAGCAATAGGCGTTGTTTTTTCCTATATAATGAAACATGTAAAATATCTTGCGTGATGTTTGTGTCCCTCCCTCTCTTGTCCGCAGACTGCAATCAGTGAAAACTACCAGACCATGTCTGACACAACCTTTAAGGCCCTGCGTCGCCAGCTGCCTGTCACACGCACTAAAATCGACTGGAATAAGATTCTCAGTTACAAGATTGGCAAGGAGATGCAGAATGCCTAGAGGAGGGTCAGGGACTGACCAGGGAGACACATTCTCCCAGTGGCCCTCAACCTAACTGTACATGAGAAGGACTAACCAAAGCAAAACTATATCAATACGGGGCAAGGAATTAATTAAAAAAAAAAAAAAGTGTAACTGAAGATTTACAGACTGTTAGGCACAGATATCAGTCTGCTGTGAGGAAGGTGCAGCTCTAATTAGTTATCATGGTTTGCAGGAACTGTTTTTTTTTTTTTTTTTGGGGTGTGTGTTGGGACAGTGTGCAGGGCTGTGCTCGGGACTTCTACACAAGCTTTTCCTTCGGCCATTTAAGGGATCAGGCCTCCCTATATTCAGGTATGAGAAGTCAAAATATATATTTTTCCTTTTTAAAATAGACAAAGACAGCACAGAAGGAAAGAACCAGGACACATGAGGCAGCTGATGAGAGAAATTAAGCACACCATCGTATATCAGGGTTTGATTTTGGGAAAAAAAAATAATGAATTTTGTGAAAGTTTTTGTAGTTGCCATGTTTGGTGGGTTTGGAAATGTGACCATCAGAGAAATATGGAGATTTAAAAGAAAATGAATAGCAGTGATCTGGCTGTATTTCTGAAGTGACATGAACTTCATTAATCTTACAAAAAAAAACTGTGTAAGAGTAGCACAATCCTTAGCATAGCTCTGTTCCTGCACCCGTATGTTTGTCGGTATCCGTTAGGGCCAAGGGAATGTTTACTGGCTTTCTGTTGTGCTCCAATGATGTATGGTCTCTCCACCCGTGCAAGCTACGGTAACTGAAATAAGATAAGCGACTCCTACGCTGCCGCATCTCTAATGCATTCTATATACTCTCTACTTTGGCAACACCTCCATTGTTGTACAGCTTTTCCTTTGTAAAAAGGATAACATACTCATATAACCAACATTTATTTGCCAAAATCTCTTTCCTATGGTAAAGAACTCCATCCTCCCACCCATGTATGCAAAATTTCTATTTTACTACGCTGGTTTTTGTTGGAGTCTTAGAATATTGCACTCTGAACCGTTCGTGTATTGGTTGATGCCAAGTTAATGCGAAGCAGTTGCCGTGTAAGGTGAGCTCACATAACTGTAAAAACGTTACATGACTTCTGCAAGGCCACATCATACTCTGTGTGTTACTTGACTTCTAAGTAGGCTGACTCTGGATCAGTTACTTGTTAGCTATACATTAACGTGCGTTGTTCAAACCTCACAATATACTACAACTGTGTGCCGATCAGTTATAACGTTCAAGACTGTACTGCCCCATTCTGTTCAAATAAATGGATTGAACATCTTGACCGGATTTATATTTTCATTTAAAATTACCAACTGAAATGGTTTTAGAAGAAAGACTCCAAACATTAAAAGCAAGGACAGTTTATTTAAACAAAGTACTAAAGGTTGTAGGTATTGATGATATGCTTATTTACTAGAATCAGATGAGGGACTTTTACCCTCAGACAGCAGTGTATATAGTATCTACACATTGACACTGTAAATCTAAAACAGTCATCTCATTTGTAGCACTGTTGGGACAAGACAATATGATGTGAATCATTTAACAGATACTATATAATAATTACAGTAGCAAAATTCAAGCTGTTGGCATCCACTGGTGCAATGTTTCAGAGTTGTAATCACGATGCATATTCCTCCTTAGTCTCCGTGAAGCATGAAATCAAACATCCCAGAATAAAAAATAAAAATAAAAAAAAAATCTGAAATTCTAGACATACAAGTGCCGTGCAAAGTTGTGCTCTCCCTTTTCAAAACAAGACTCAGTGTTTTGTGATAAGAGTAGTAGAAAACTACGGAAGCCCTAAACGGCCATCGGCTCACATATTTTTTTCCCGTGTTTTTTTCCAATTTCAAATTATTTATCTCGTTATCTCAGGAAAATGAGATAACTAACTCGAGATCTCAGGAAAACAGAAAAAAAAAACAACATGTGAACCCTTGGCCACTTAGGGCTTCCATAGAAAACAGTACATGCTTGTGATGTTCATTCGAGAGAATAAACTCAATTCTTCAACATATTTACATTATATTATGTTTATGTGGACCATCTCCATAGAAACTGCATAAAGCTACTTACTATCTTATTGGAAAACTGATAGCTACACATTAGAGCCCTTTGACTTGCAGTACAGATTTGTGCAGTTTGACTTCTTTGATTGTAACAGGACTGGCAGCAGGAGCATTAATGCACAATAATATCCCACTGACATGTCCTTCTTCAAAATCAGTAGATCTTCTTCTTGGTCTTTTTATACGTGTTTTTTTTAATGACCTGCCAAAATGTGTAGGTCTCCCTTGTGCCTCCACAACGGTTGTGACACATCAGAAAATGGACATTCAGAGTTTGAGATTGTCCTGTAGCGTCTCGCAACAGAATGTTGTTGGTGGGGGGCCTGTGGGTTGAGGGGAGGGGCCTCTGTGGATCCCACAGATACTGGATCGGTTTAGGGTCTGGTGAATTTGGAAGCCAGGTCAACACCTTGTGCTGCTTTTCATGCTTTTGGGATCGTTCTTGTGTGTGCGTCCTCCTGGGGATGGCTGATGCCATCAAGTTGTGCCATTGCTATGCGGTGGGGATGCCTGGTCTGGTCTAAGTAACATCCACATGAATGCCAAGTCCAAAGGTTACCCAGAAGAACATTGTATTGTCACAAGATGGTCAATGGTATTTACTTATAACTAATAATGTTGTGGTTGATCGGTGTATTTCAGGTAGTTCTTTCCATCAGTTTGATTATGTACAGCTTTAATGTGTCTCAATTGTTTTGGGTAGTGTGCAGTGGTTAGGATAAATGGTATTATAGATGCTGCTGATTTAGCCCTGGCGTGTGGAGCTGTTTAGTTTGTATAATCTGGTTATTAGCTGCTGGAGGATATAACCAGATCCGATTCATTGGCTCCCTCCTGCCCACTGTTGCTGTGTCCACAGTTCCCCGTCAGCTCTGGGAAGAGGCTGGCCCGAGCAGAGTGATTTGGGGACCCCGGAGTTGGACTCATGCCTGGCTTTTTGGGAGGGATTGGAGGAGGATGGGTCTTCTCTGAGCGAGGCGTGAGGGGGGAGCGGATGCCCGGCGATAGAGGCCCCGAAGAAGGCGACCTTGCCCCTGGAGGAGTTGATGCCAGACTACGGTAGTCTGTACCAAATGGAGAGCTGCTGATTGGTGACAGCTTGACTCCAGCCTGCTGGCTGGTAAAACGGGACAGCACCTGGGTGACAGTGTTGCGGGCCAGCTGCTTAGCTGTGCTGTGCTCTGGTGGGGGAGGGTTGGCGGCGGCGGTGGTGGTTGGGGAAAGGTCTCTGGGGGAAAGGGGCCCACCGTGCTGCTGCTCCAGCTCTGCCTGACTCTGGAACTTGTGCCTGGCGGCTTGGAACCGCTGGTTGACTCCGGCGTGATAGGAGGACTGATGGAAGCCCGGGCTGCCCAGACGCTTAGCCAGGACGGGGGAGGAAATCGGCGAAGAGGAGAGGGAAGAGGAGGCAGTGCTGGAGGGAGAGTGAGGATGAGAGTGAGGAAGAGGCTGAATAGGAGAATGCAAAGGTGCTCCTCCCCCATTTTCTACCACTCCCCCGTTTTCTGCTCCTTTCCCTTCCTGAGTCGGTTCTGTCTCTTTGTGACACTGATGGCCGTTGACCTTTGCCAGCGAACTGGATTTAGGAGTTATCATTCCATCTGGCTCAGTCTGAACAGAGGACGATGCCACCACTACCTTGGATGATGGCTCCTTCACGTCCACCACAGCCTCCTTCACCGCTTCCTTGCATCTTTCAGGTTCAGCTAACCTCTTCCTCAGCTCCTCCACCTGCCTCTCCAGCTCCCTGCTCCTTTCCTCCTCTTTGCACAGCCTGGACTTCATCTGCTCTCGCTCCGTGTCAAACTCTGCCAGCTGCCTTTCGGACCTCGCCTCCAGTTGGGACGCCCTCCTCTGCTCATTTTCAAGTACTTTGCGGAGCTTCTCCACGGCGCTGGTCTCTTCCTGAAGCAAAGTGTGAAGCTGGGAGACCTTCTGGGCTTCCTCCTGAGCCTGGCTGCTGGCTTTCTGGAGCTCCAGAGTGAGGGACGAGGAGAGCTGCTGCTGCTGCGACAGGGACTCCTCCACTTTGCTCACCACCTGTGCTTGTTCCTTCTCTAACCTCTGCACTGTTGCACGCTCCGCCTCCAACTAGAGAGATGGCAAGAGGGGGGAAAAAAAGGCATTATTCCCAATTTTATCACCTCTTTGTTTGGGGAATATAGTCATTTTCTTAAAAAGATGTTCTATATTTTGCGTTGTGTCTTTTTTAAGACATCTACATGTTTTGAAAACGGCTGACAATCTGGTCCATTTCCTGTTTCCACGGGTATAATTTGGACTGCCTGACTCATCCAGAATCAGACATTATGTGTTTTTCAGAGTCGCAGGAGACTGCGGGAAGGGGCCATTGTTCGTGTTTCTCCTTGTTAAACATTTATTTGCTTGCGAGGCAATTTTGTGGAAAGTTTAATTTGCGATGAGGTCATTAAAGGGTGACCGGAGTGCTTTAAAGTTTGGCGAGTATTAGAAGGAAGCGAGAGGTGACAAAATACAATCGAGTGCTTATGGTTAGTGTACCAAAAAAAAAAAAAAACGACAGGAAAGCCTGAGGAACACCGGGAGACACTCAGGAACCCTTTCTTACATAAGACGCTTGTGCAAACGTTATGTAGTAGCTGATTGTGTGCTCAAAGTGTGTGAGCACCAGCTGACCTTGCATTAGCCATGGACATCCATTATCTCAGGTTTCCTGAGGCCATAAAGCCCCATGGCTGCTGGACAACTGAACAATGGCCTCTTCCTCATCTGTTTCCCGTGGAACAGTCCTGCTTTTGCATATGGGGTGCCTCTGTGTGTGTCTACACTTTACACAGGCCAACTCCTCTCCACCCTTGTTGTGGAGTTGTACAGCGGGCCTGCTGCTCAGTGGCTGGGTTTTAAATCACAGCTACAACAATTAAAGGAGGACACCGTGCAGACAGACTGAGGAGAGAAGAGGGGAAGAGGAGCAGATCCAACAGATGTGCTCATCTGTCAGCAAGTGAGATTTTACCAAATATAAACCCGCAAAAATATTCAATAAGCACACTCGATACGTGTTCACCGTGTCTTTGACGTGTCGGTTCTACCTGTTGCAGAAGTTTATCTCTTTCCGTCTGCAGCATGAGGGCGATATCGGCACGCTGCGCGGAGCCCTGGGCATGCCGCTGTTTTTCATCCTCCAGATCGGCTATCATCTGTCAAACAGACAGTCGGGGGAAAAATTAGCACAAAAACATGACACACAGCAATGTTCATGTTCAATGTTCATGTTACAATGTTTGACTCGATTCTCAAATTAGCACTTGAGCGTTGCTGATCTTGCACAGAATCTCTTCTTCATTCAGTGTTTCGTCAGTCTGATCAACTCTCTTTTGACAGTGTCAGCAGCTGAAACATGGAGGCAAACGAACAAAAATGCGTTTTCACACACACAGCTCCCGTGCGATGCTAGCTCGGTTGCAGCATCGTCCCCACTCGCACGTCTGACATGAGGACGGTATATGAACGTCCCCTTACCCTCCTGTGTCTGTTCTCAGCGGCAGCCAACTGTCCCATCATCCTCTCCTGCATCCTCTTGCAGTGAGCCATGACCAGTTTAAGCACCGCCAGAGGGTTTGGGCCCACTGCCCGACCCTGCAGATGTGTGTGAGGCTGGGCGAGTGTGCTCTGGCGCTCTGCGGACTCGCTGTCCCGCTGCAGGGCCAGGAATGGATCGCTGAGGTCATACTGGCCGTAGCGCTCCTGGACAAAAGCGTCTCTGTGCTGAGCCTGTGAGATACACAAAAAACATAGAGGTTGCGCATGTAAATAGGCAGTTGCGTTAACTCGAAAGCATCTGGAAGCACACAGTTTCATATATATTGTATATAGCTCAGCAGGCAACCAGGTGATAATGACGACTGAGAACTGTGTCTTGGTTAAATCTCTACTTTTAGCCTACAGGCCGAACACATTATGCATGTCCATGTACATGTTCAGTCTTGAATGAGTAGAAAACCGGTGTGTTTTTGTACTATATGTCAGCATATAGGTTTGAGAGGATGAGGTCTGCTTTCCACACTGCGCCACAGGACAAAAAAATGTGTCGAGGAAGATAACACGAGGCCCCACGGCCAGAGCCAACAAAAACAAAAAGTAACTCATCACATGCACATACGCACTTCAGCACATCTTGCACAATGGGAGACTGACTTCTAGGCAATAACTTTATGGACACACATCATCACTGGACATAGACACGGAGATGTGCGTTCGTTTTGCGTGCAGGAAATCTGTGCCGAGTGATCCCATCATCACTCTGAGCACAAGCAGATGGTCCTTCCTGTCAACCCAAACACAAAGAGGTGAGGCACAGCCGTCCAACCCCCACCAGGGGCAGATGTGAACTCCTCCCCAGGGAGACAGGGGTGAAGGACTGGGCCATGAATCACACACACACACACATATGTGTGTGCACACACACGCAGAGTCCCTTCTAATGAAGTGGGTTAAACTAAAACTAAGTAAATATAAAGTTGCAGTACCTGTTTAAGTGTAAGAATATTAGGTCACAGGGAAGAAAATACCACTGGCAGCGAAACTAATGTTGCATCATCCCTTGTCATTCCAGTTCCTTTGAGAGATTTGAAACATGATAGGACTCCTGGTCACCTAGACATGCCATCAGGAGATCTCATTAACAACATAAAGGTTAGCAGGTTTGGAGGCATGCGGGGTCAGTTGTCAGTCCTAGTGATGTAAGCATTGTGCCACAGCGTACCCTCCGCATGACTCCGTGGACGCCCGTCTCCGTCTCCCCGTGCAATCCTCATCAGACACCCCAGTCGTCTGCTCACCCCCGGCCGTCCCCCTGCCCGAACACGCATGGCACTGCATTCCTTTGCCGGCTCATCATCGTCATTTCTTAGAAAATGCCTTGTTTTACTTCCGCCTCTCTGTCAGCCTCTTTTTCTCATGCGCTCTCAGACTGTGGCAGCACACCCACACAGCCGCCGCACACCCTGAGGGTTTCACTAAGGACGCCGTATTTGAGGCTTTTTCTCCGGCTGAACAAAGAATCTGAAGAGATTACAGATCTGGCACAAAGACACCGTCTCAATGGCTTCGGTCTCATGCATTGTCTCTGGGTCTGACCCAGTAGGCTTCTATTTGTGAGAGTGGCTAAAAGTGTATGTGTGTGTTTGTGTGTGTGTGTGCACGCATGTGTGCATGTGTTTCAGCGCTGGCCTTTCGAATATAGTAGCTGCAAAGCTTCTTGGTCTACTTTGAGACAAAACTGCAACTTCCTGCGTTAAATAACTGTTCAAACAGACCATTAAAGGCTGGGTTGTGTGTGTGTGTGTGTGTGTGTGTGTGTGTGTGTGTGTGTGTGTGTGTGTGTAGCAGCTCCAGCCTCTGGTCTGGTCCCATGGTTTTTTTTTTGCCGGGATAGTTCTGATCATAATGACAGAGCGTGCTTTCCTTTATGAAAGGGCACAACAAGCAAACCCTCTGCTGCAAAGCTCTCATTTCTGCTCAACTACTGGTAACAAATGTCCCTACAGCAAGTCGTGGGAAAGAATACACTATGTGCAAATTAAAAGGCAACTGTCCAGTACATATATATTTTTTAATTTCCATCAAGTACGTAAGATTTTACTATTTCCTGCAATTTTGTCACAGATAAAAATTTGTATCACTGCATGTTTTCAGCTGCCTGTGTTCGGCTTGCTGCTGCTGCTGCAACAAGGTGTGAAAGACAACCTGATGCTTTCCACCTGGACAAAAATCCTCTGTCAGTCAGTTAGTCAGCCTCAGGGCACAATCGTGTCCTTTTGTGAGCTGGGGAAAAAAACAGAAAAAAGGAGTCCCGTTTCCAGTCCAGAGTAAGCCTCTGTAATGACTGTCACACAATGGACTCAGCAGAGAGCAGCACCAAAAAAAAAAAAAAAAAAAAAAAATCACAGTGAATTGTGCAGAGTGCAGATCTCCCATTACAAATGAACAGTTAACTCCTTAATGTGACTCAACTAATGTGGGTGGATTCACATACAGGATGTGACTGTACTGGTTTATTTTACCTCACCAGACCTTTGTTACATGTCAGTGTGACCAGGACTGAACAAATCAGAAGAGCCGAACATTTTCACAGACAAAATGCATCGCATATGATAACCTTATAAACAACTGCCCATTTACCCAGCTAGTTTGAAGTTGTGCATCCTGAAACCAGTTTTTTTTTTGCACACTAAAATGTCTCTGCTGTCAATTCCAGACACATAATCTCACCATAAATGTTCATCAATTCTATCTACACAGAATTAACAATGCTCATCTTTGTCACAAGTTACAGAGAGAGCCTTTCCACATTTTCATTAATGACCTCACATTCAGATTACAACATTTCTCACTGGGTCCTGAAGTGAGTGTACTGTATTGTATGCTATCTTCTGGAGTTACCATCCTGAGATTTCACAGACTGTCCCCTGAGGTTTAAGAATACTGGGAATGAACTGGTGAGCGTAAACCATTTGCACATTTATGACATCCAGGAAGTTCACTAAAAGCACAACTGAGTTATGCTCCAGCCAAACCATGTTAGTCTTGAAACATAATTTAGTTTAAGCCACATGCAGATGGCGTAGAGAGCACAGTAGTGCTAGAGAGAAAAAATAGATCTTTAACATTTTGCGCTCTTTCAGAGTGCTGCGGGAGAAGGTAATGTAAGTCAAGGCTGGTCTGCACTGTCTTTTTTTGGAAATCAGGATAAGTTGTGTTTCTACCTGCTCCACCTTCCAATTCTTGCTTCATTTTTCGCCTAAATTTTGCCGAATACAAGTCATGTCTGTATCACCGAGCCTCCTCAGTTAACCGTTCCTCGATGTGTTCTGTGTTGATCCAAAACAATCAATTCAAAATTTCCGAGATAAGCAGACAGAAATACTAAAGAAGAAACACGCCACCACCAAGCAGACCAATCACGCCTCTTGCGTTCCACATCGCCGTAGTTACATTTCTGAGGAGGTGCACATCAGCTACAGTGCTAGGGTCTGTGCAGGGTCTGCGTATGTAGCTCTTGCGACAATTTGACACAGTAAACCTAAACCGCCTATTAACATTTAAGTACAGAAATTCCAGTTTTTACAGACTTGGAGCCAGAGAACAATAAGATACAAATGCGTGTCAATTCCGCCAGAACTAATTGTGCATTTACTTCGGGTTACTCTAATCAGTTTGTCAGAATGCAGGAGAACAAGCCTGTCTACTGTTACATAAAGTGGCATTAAATGTCCTGCAGAAAGTTGACTTCTTCAAACAGCATAATAGACAATGTCTCTGCTGAGGAGCTGCAGTGTAGTTGCCGTGAGGTACTGTCTAACAATTTTTTCCATTTCATGTACATTTTGCTCAGTTGAGTTAGTAGCGTAATCCACTCGTTCACAGTGCTTTTCCCCAGCGACATGCTTCTGTTATCCAGAGAGAGAGAGAGAGGGAGAGAGAGGTGGAGATGAGATTTTAGGTGTGTGCCTTGCTAAGTTGTGTGTACTTAAGGCATCAAGCCATATCCTCCACACCTCCCACCCACACGCTAAACAAAGATGGCACTCAGATAACCGGGCAGACACCAAACAAAACTGTCAAAGTAATGTTTAACAGCCTCGAGTGCTATCGCCAGTGGTTAGTGATGAAACAGAGAAGCGGGTGCTCTCAGCCTTTGGTCAGGCGCTGCGCAACATGGCACTGTGGAACTAGGAAGTGTCTTGAGAGTCAGTAAAAAATTAAACTAGGAGCGCAGTTTATTGGACTACTCTCTCACCGGCTATGCTGCTTTTTATTATCACAGACAGGTTGTTGTGTTGGTTTTGCCTGATTTCCCTTATCGCTTTTATTTCATGTGTGGCTGGTAAATAATCCAGTGTGCAAATAGCAACGGAGGGTGGAGTTGGGAGGGAAAACATTACCTGGCCTTACCTGGTGTTGTTCACATGGATTAATCAATGCCATAATGTGTGTATGTGTGTGTGTGTGTGTGTGTGTGTGTGTGTGTGTGTGTGTGTGTGTGTGTGTGTGTGTATGATGTGCTGCGAGGTGAGGAATTATTTTAACAATAAAAGCATCAACATTATATTAGGAGTATCAGGTGACGCCATTTGAATATTTTCAGATCTCAAAGATAAGTACTCTTGCCTGAAGTTGCTGATTTGGTGGCTTTTCACTGACATCACAGAGCAGTGAACTTGCAACAGTGTTACAAAGGAACCCTCTGTGTAGTTACTGCACTTCTTTCTATCACATTTCGCCCACAAATCTTTCCAAGTTGGGCAGCGATTACTCTTATCTGAGCGGCACACCATGGCTGGGCCCTATTGTTTGTGGAGCCAAGAAAACACGTCAGCCCGCGAAAATAGACAAAGCATTTTAGGATTACAGGACATGACATCATATGAAAAACAAAGCGAGTCCCTCCTAGAGGAACACAATATTTTTACATTTTTAACCCCACAAACCTTATAGGCCTGGATGAACAAAACCGGCCTCATCACCAAATGGCCATATTTGGTTCAATCACACGTTTGAAATCAGGTGCCGAAGACCGTAAGAACTTGAAAGAAAGTTCTTTGGCTCAGATCTGAGGCTGAGCTTTGTTTCAGTGTTCAGTGTTGTTTCTCACTGTGTTCATTTGTTTCCTTGAATTCCTACGACTAGTTTGGAGTATGATCAAGAAGGACGGACCTAAGGATCACAAACTATTTAAGGATTAGGTGTAGGTCTTTTTCATGTCTTTAACCGACGTTCCTTTTAGCTAACTTGATCTATGCTGGATTTAAAGCAATTATACCTAACAGAGAGAACATAATAATAGCATTACGTTCCTATAGATACAGACAATCGACAACTCAAAAGTTACACCACACCCTCTTGGAATGCAGGACCTGTGACTCTGGTGTCACGTTCTCAGGAATGTTCCCTCCAGTAAAATTGATAATCTGTGTCTTTGGTAATGAGAAATAGAGATGGTACAGTCATAAATCTGTAGAGACAAGCCTCGTAGATGACGCTATCCCATTCTCTAAGTATGCAAGCGCAGACACAGTTCCAACTTTTCAAGGGCCTCGGGTGAAGGAAGGGCTAAAACACTGGGGTTGTCCCGAGCAATCTACTGGCATGCTGAGTGCTTGCTACTGAGAGGAGAACATATTTAAAGAATGTAAAGACTGGGGAAGGCTTGCAAGCAACATTATTGGGTCCCAATGAGTTTGGTTAATCCGACACATTTGCGGGCGACACTGAAATGGCCTCTCTACATAGAGACCGTTACAGGAAACGCTTGCGGCACATCAAGATCTTGTGGGAAATCGCAGTGGGAAAATGACGACATCCAAACGGAGTACATTAACTGACTTCATCGCTGCCAAATTGATTCACACAGAGACTGAGCTCAGCATTAGACACATAAGCCCCGCTGTCGAGCCCTGACACTCCCCTCTACACACAATCCGCCCTAGCAGTGACCAGTCAGTAAATTACTGTAAAGGCTCCCAGCGGGAACAAGGGAAGTCAGTGATTTGAGCTTACAACTCTGTGCATCCTCTCCACAATAAACACTGCAGTGTCTGAGTGGCCCAACAGAGACCACCAAAATGTGTGTGTGGGCAGACAGGGCATGGGTCATGGTTAAACATGAAAGACCCCCGTAATGAGGCCGTGTTTGAGGAAGCGGGAAGGAGGGGGGAAAAAGATAGGAAGAAAAACAGCAGTAATAGTGTGTGTTTCAGATCTGGATAGCGGCCATTGAAGCTGCATCTGATCTAGAGCCGTTAGAACAGCTTTCCTTCAGGCCCAAGCTTTGAAATTCTCTCACACTGACAGCTTTTCTAGTTAAACATCACCATCATTGCCTATTTATTACTAAAAGGACTACCCGTGGTCGGTACTTGTCTTCACCACGGACTCAGATCAGTATTTCAGACAATGAGTCAAGCATTCAAGCGCCTGAGCCGTTTCATCCAAGCATGAAACAGCTGCTGTGGTCGTGAGTGTCAAAAGCAGCCAGGGGCACGGAGAGAGAGCCAACCCAGGCTCAAACACTGAACTGCATTGTTGCTGTTCACTGTGCTGTTCGTATGATTGAGTGAATGAGCTGCACCAAACAAACTCAGGATTTAAGGATAAGAATGTAAGACTAAGCCTTCTAACAGTAGATATCTGTGACGTGATAAGGCTGTTGTTGGGTAATGTCTGAGGGACCGTTTGAGATTATGATTCAACTTGTCAAAAGTAACTCCAAAGCTGGGTCACCTGAGCCCACATAGTAAGCATGGCGTGAATGTAAATGCATCTCTTGTTATCTTCATAGCGTGGGTTTAGTGGTCCGAACGCAGATTAGTGTGAGCCGAACAACAAGGATTTGAAGTACCCAAAGGTTCTCCTCTTCTACTAACAAGTTTGTTTTTCTTTATTGTTGGAATAAATGGGAATTTTCCTGATTGAAACTAATGAGTGTACACCCAAAACATGTTCGACACAGGACAGGTGTGAACTGCACTCTTTCTAAACTTGAATAGGACGCTGCATGGTCACCTTCAGATCCGAACACAGCGGTAAGACTGGTTCTCTAGTGGGAAAAAAGAAAAGGGCCTGGGAATCCAGAGTGGCCCCTGTGCCATTGTCTCCACTAGCTCTGTTTCCTCAGTTTCCTGTTTACACATCCCCTCCCTGTTAGCTCACATTCTTCTTGGGAGTGTAACGCTGAAACGGGTTAATATTAAGTGTTCAAGGGTGAACTGAGTAAAGGCAGATTACGTGCGTGTTTAATTTAACAAGCTGCAATACTCTCGCGATATTGTGATGTCATCACACTACGACATAAACTCTTACGTGTACGTGGTGTGACCTGCGGTGAGCCCACAGGGGGATTTGTTCTATCAGATGTAGTGGCCAACTCACCCTGAGGGCGTGAATGACTACATCCTGGGCCTCCAGCTCTCCCTCCAAGATACTGAGGAGAGTCAGTAGCTCCGCTCTGCTCAGAGCCTCCACATTCATCTTGTCCTCCTGAAGTAAAGAATGAAAGAAAGAAAAAAAACATGGGTAAGAGATATTAAAACACAGATATTGGAGAATGGATTCGTGTGTAGAAGAGTTTGCTGTTCTAAGTGCAATTTCCATTGAGCGGCCATAGGAGTTGGGGTCCCATCTGTGGCCTTGCTGGGTCCTCCTCAGTGTTATAAACAGGAAGTCATTAGCATATCTGCACATTAAGTGGCTGAGGGGCCTGAGGACAGCATTTAGTCTGCTTTGTTCGGCACCGGACGTCCACTGTGAAGGATAAATAACCTCCCAACATAACTGCCTGAGCATCCTATTTTAAAACTTTAAGCCATCATCCACCAAATTCACGGGTGCCCTGTGATTCATCAGCTAAATCTTGTCTAACCACACGGGGCAAGCCGTGGCAGGCCTCACACAGCTGACATCAAACCCAGAGGAAGACAAAACACTCATCTGGATTTTTGACTTCATTTTTTAAATTGGGGGTGAAGTCACTCCTTTAAGCCATGCACCGGCTCCGCTGGGTGTTAAGTATGTGTTCGAGGAGGTATGTGTGAGCTGTTGGGTCGCACAACAAAAGCTCAACAATGATAATAATAATAATAATCACGCATGTCAGTCACCCATCTCCTTGCCTGAGTGAGCCTGCCTACTCAGCCAAGGAGCGCTAGACTGACAGAATGAGATTTGAACAGCACTCTTATGAGAGGTTTTGGTGTGCTATTGCTGATGGTGAACACTGCACATCATGTGGGCGTTCAGCTGAGTCATGATGCTAGGATTCTCACCGTTTTTAACATGTTTACTCTACACTTGTTTTTTTCTTTCCCCCCTTCGCCACCTGTCTAAAATCAAAAGAGAAAGCAAATCTCTCCTCTCCTCCTCACTGCCGTTTCCAAGTGTTTACTTTCTTGCAGGAGCGTCCCAGCACATTCTCTGTCTCCCCCAAAATTCCTGGGCTCATTCTGTGGCTCACCACACGTTCACAGCGAAGCAGCAGAGTGTGAATCGCCGGTTGTTTACTGGCTACTAACTTGTCAAGCGTTGTGCGAGTGGTTTCCAGTTTTGACCGACCGCACACATGCGCGCAGATACTTCGATAATAAGTTTAGATATTTGTTTGAGTTTGAGCTTTCAGCGCAAGGCCGGAGCTCGCTGCGTGTCACCCGATATCTGTGAACTGGCTTCCGTGGAAAATCATTGCAGCATTCCAGGGATACCCACACCATGGGAATCATCACTCAAGAGTAAATCGCCACAACCCACTGTGCGGCCTGCACGGTATTTCATGGTTCTTTATGCAAATCACCAAATCATGCCACATTTAGAAGTCAGTAAAGGAGCAACGTCAGGTCTAACGTGACAACACAGGCTGTGTTTTGTGTGTGTGCGTGTGTGCTGCCTGCTTGTTTGCATTCAGACACATCTGATGGTTTTTCTGGCCTTTTTTTCTTTACTGAATTTCAGTAATAACTTATCCTGTCTGAAAAACAATGAAGTACCAGTGCTGATATTCTCCATGTGCAGTGCGTTCAAGGCAATACATGATCACAGCGGTTCAGCACAGGATCCACCTGCCATCCCGGCTCGGCCTTTGTCTGACACACGGGTCTGTCATTATTTAACGTGTCGGCAAGATTTAGAAAAAATAAAATAAAAATAAAACATATCAAATTGGCTATTGTGTCTTTAGATCGCTTGTGGTGATAATGGTAAAATCAATCCCGCATCAATATCACTGAAGCACACACCCATTAGTCTGAAGCTGAGCTCATATAAAACCCACTGAATCTCTGCGACCACTCGTATTTATTTAAAACAGTTTGTATATACATATATAGGCCTACTCATATTTAACTTTTCTAAAATCATAATTCACGGCCGCAAAGTTAGACTTCACCACAAATGCCAAAGCCACAAATCGCACCAGCAGTGATCAGACTGGATCAGAGATATATTTGCGGACTTTTTTTTTTCATGCTACAAAACCAAAAAGCCAGACCAAGTTGGAGATGAAAACCTGCGGAGGGTAGCGGCTCACATATTCAAAACCTACCGTGTGAACATACCTTCATGCGCTCTGTCCTGGCTGTATTAATCGGTCCTGAACCCCAAAAAAAGAGAGAGAGAGAGAGAGAGAGAGGGAGAGAGAGAGACTCAACACAACAGCATGAATCAAAGCGCTCCACTGTCACAGGCGTTCCTGCTCTGAGGCGAGCTTGAACAACAGACGCTCATTGACGAGGCCTCCAGCCACTCACGGAGCGCGTAGTGCGACCCACTGACCAATGGCAGGCGGGGTTGGCGCTAGGGGGCGTGGCCAAGGACGTCCCCCCCAGTCTGCGGGATAAACCTCTTTGTTTAGGACGTCCAATGTGAGATTTCTGTCCACTCCTCTGTCCCGCTGCTAAGTATTTGCATATATATGCGTATACGCTCATTGTATGTATATATACATACGTATCAACTGAAATTGGAATTTTTCTACAAAAAAACAAAAAAACGATAAAATGTTGACTATCGATTAAAAATGTATTTATTTAAAAAATGTATTCATATTTTTTTTCCTTCAAATTTTGATAGTAACGCCTGGCACGGCAATAGGGCTTGCACCACCTGTGTTTCAGCTCCCCTTGATGGCGAGATGACAGTATCACAACTCTATGTTTTATCTGCACTCAGTGTACCAGAGGTGTGGTTTCCCGGCGTAACCATGGAGACATGCATCACAGGATTTTATCTAGTTTTGCAGCTCTATTTTAGGCTCAGGCAGAGTCACGTGGACAGGAAACTTGTAGTAACACCAGGGTTGGGTCTAGTTTTGTAGCTGCAGGTCCATTTGTGCTGCAGGTGAGTATTATATTTCCCCTACTGAGGTGTTGGAGATCATGGTTCAAAGAAGTGAAGGGAGGACTGGGTTTCTCATTCAGTAAGAGAAAGGTCATGCCAGTAAAGAGAGCTTTGTGCTCTTACCTCCCGTTCCGTTGTTCCTCTGCTACCTTTTTATAGATCTGGCCTATTGAAAAGTAGGAACACAAACAAGACGGATGAGATGGTTTTGTTACTGGATCCGTGCTCAATTGTGGCTGTGCTATTGTAGCCAAAAGAATATAAGTGTTGTCACATTACAAGCTAGTCATTCAACTCTACAGGTCACCTCTGTTGACCATTCCCCTAGAAGTGGAATTATTAAATAAACTTTAAATCAAGACCCCACTCTGACAGGGACATATTTCAGTCTTAATTCCTGTGTCTGTTCCTTGTGTCATGTACTGACGTGTATATGATATATAATGTATATAACATTGCCTGTTTATGAAGTAATAGGTCACAGCAAGTCTTTATTTTTAAGTAAAAATATTTTTTTTTCTGTCGTGTATAAAAATAGTAATTGTAGCTGTGGGTTTGCACTGTAAAAACTGTACTCATTATGCAATCATAACTTCAGTATGATTTATTAAGTTGCAGAAAAAACAAAAACCATGTCAGTGTCAAAACATGTGTATATGAGCCTAAATATACATGCTAAACAATATGCTAGATACATTGTACATAGAAAGATATATACTTTTCCATGACTAAACATTTGATAGAAATTGGTATCTAAATCTTTAAAGAATTTCAAACTCAAACTGTACAGCAGTTTTACTTGGATTCATTTTCACTTGGATGTAGAAGAAATTGGCTTTTTATCATGATTACATAAGAACATGATTACATTTATCATGATGACAAGAACACTGCACACAGCTCAACGTGCCCGAATGCAGCTAGAGGGCGCTATTCACTGTGTTAACAAAGAAAGGCAGTAAAGTATATCAGTTTTCACACAGAGGTGCCGTTTCCCTTTTATTATATTCTTAATGAGGGCCTATAAAATGTGTTTCATGCAATTTATGTAATTTGCTTCTGTTAGAGAGCTTCTGTCAGAGAGCCATAAAGGATTTGGTCTAAAACTACAGATTACTAACAGCTAAAGGAACTGAGCGAACCCACTGTCTCAAACATGCAGCAAACACATTGATCACGAACTGAGCAAATTACGCGTGAATATATTTATTTAAAACCAGTGAAATAAAAATAAAAAAAGTAAGCATTGTTTACAAACTCAAATGCAGTACTAGTAACCAGACGACACTGGCAACACTGGGCCATATTAGTAGAATATTAGTATTCATGAAAAAAATGTGATACATACATTTTAAAAATAAGTGCACATAATAAAAGTTCAAAATATTGTAAGTGTTTTAGTAAGTGTTTTCAAAAAGTGTAACCATGTGAAAAGATGTGTGGAACTGAAGCCAAGCTATTGGCTTGACATTACAAATTTCTACAAAGTATAGAGGATATGAAAAGTTACAAGTAAAATACTTACTGAAAACATACCTGCTTTTTTAGCAGTAGACTGATTTGAAAAAAAAAAAAAAAAAATGAGTTCATAAATTCTACAAATAGAGCCTCAACTATATTGATATATGTCTGCTCCTTTTGGACTGGTGCTCAGGTACATGTCTAAATGAGCTATATGAGTGGCTTATTTTAGATCTTTAACCAACACTTGAAGTTGGTGACTGTGATTTTATACTAGGAAAATGCAGGAAAATGTGAGACTAGCCAGGGTGAAGTTAGTCAGAGTTAACTGTTGTCCTGGGCTTGAGCTTCAGCTTGATTGGATTCTTGGGTGAAGTGAATCCATCCGTTGCGAGCTCCACTGGAATCTAGGAATACACAAAACATGCCAAAAATGAAGCCCCAGCAAAGCTTAAATCAACACAAGTCATCATTTATAACCACTAATACAGATAATGTTTTCTTACTTCTGTCTCCTTGCATGTGACAAAGCTGAAGTTCTGAAGGATCTCCACTATGACCAACTTCATCATCAACATGGCAAATCGCATGCCAATGCAGTTCCGTGGTCCAGCTCCAAAAGGCAGGAAGGCATATGGATCTATGTTGTCCTTGTTCTCTTTGCTGAACCTGAAAATAAAAGGTGAATTGGTAAAAAGCTGATTGGCCAAACAACTAAATGTGAGGTGCTGTAAAATCTAACAACCTGCTATTGATCAAGTGCGCTACCTTTCAGGATTGAAGGCTTCAGGCTCAGACCACAAAGAAGGGTCACGATGGAGAACGTAAACTGGTATCATGATGACAGTTCCCTTAGGGATGGTCACACCGTTTATCTCAACAGAAGTCTTGGCCACTCTTTCTACTCGATTACCAATAGGGTACAGCCTCTGTGATTCGTTCACCACCATGTCCAGGTATTCCATCTTCATCAGGGCATCATAGGTTGGCTGAGCCTGGAGTGAATGAAAATATGAAGTTAGTTAGTAGAACAAATCCAATGTGAAAAAGTTAGAAAATGTTACAGTAAAAAAATGCTCCAGAAAGTAACCTTTTTCGGGAAGGTTTCATCAATCTCCTCTTGCAGCTTCTTTTGGATGTCAGGTTGAGTTGCCAGGTTGTAGGCTAAAAAGCACAGGGAGCTGCTACTGGTTTCATAACCGGCAAAGATGAATATCATGGCCTGAGCAAGAATCTCTTCATCAGTCAGCCCTGCAACACAAACACACGGCATCGTGTCAATGGCTATGGACCTGTAGTCAACTTTGTGGTTAGGAAGGTCTTAATAAGAGTTACCTTCGCACAAAAGTTATTTCAAATAGGGTAAGTCTTAAACCATCAAAGCAACTTCACAAGATGGGGCTTCAAGACATCAATGTCATGATTCAATGGACTGTCCAGTATTTATCAGATCAGATTATTGTTTCATGTTCAGCAGTCAACTGTTAAACACTGATGACCCAAGAAAGGCATTCGTATGACAATGACTCTATGTAAGACAGCATTTAAAATGATTATTCCCTACTTCTTTGAAAACATTACTTATCCTTGACAGAAAGCAAGACATCATGTTAAGGCCAAAGAAAGATCATTAATGCATTACACTGCTCTAACTGTGTTTCTGAAAGGTAATATCTCTGTCTATTACCTTTTGGGGTACTTGAATCCTCTTTTATGTCCTCTGAAACTTGAGAGTCCACCATCAGCTGCATGAAGTCCACTCGGTTCTGTTGGACAAACAAAGAAATGTTCAAGTTCTGGACACAAATGACCGATATTAAATCTATTTGAATGTGCTCTGAATTACTTGGTGATCATCCTTGCTCCGGTCTGATTTGATTTTCTTCAAAAAGCTGTAGAAGAATTCCAACACCTCAGCAGGGAAGAATGACACATTCATCATCTCAACAATCGGCGCGAAGATCGGAAACACAACTGCAATGAATAAAAGAAAAGAAAATCAATTGAGCAAACACAAAGACAGGATGGATGTAGGAATTGGAGCATAATGACTGACATACCCACAAACAGAAGCAAAGGATTCAGGAAGTTGAACTTGACCATTCTTTTTATGTTTGCTACAAAAGGATCGGAGGGACGGTTGATGGAATCAATGTCTGCACTGAAGGCAGTGCTGGTTACGACATCCATACTGTATGGTCCAAACACCCTGCAAAAAAACACAGAAAACTTGTAATTCCAGTTGATTACAGTATTATGCAGGGATAAGAAAAGAGAAAAACATAAATCAAACGACTCACTCTTTAACCTCAATGACTTCGTCTGCCTCAGCCTTCTTGTTCAGACTCTTGATCAGATTGTTTGAGTGCTTTAACATTATTGTGTACATCTGTCCAAAAAAAATAATATAACATCATTTAACGCGACTGGTTTTGTTGCAAATTATGTGCAAAAAGAGAATGCTGCCATGTGCTTTGTAACCTCTTTCAGTCGTCCGCTGGTGAATGATGGAGAAAGTATACTCCGAATCCTCTTCCATTTCTCATCCTCTACTATTGACACAGCATCACGTAAAGGTCCGTTTAGGCCCAAATCCTAAATCACACACATACACAGACACTGATTAATACTGTGTTTTTCAATAAGGTATAGCTTGAGGAAACTGATCCTACGTTTTTTTTTCTTACCCGTCTGTTGGTGAAGATTGAATAACACTCTTTAATCAAGATGGTTTTGATTATGCCTGTGTCCATTACAGACAACACAGGCTGTCTGCCATCGTATAAGCTTTAAAATGCAACAATACATATTGTAGCAACTCAGTCTCAGCCAGTTACAGTGCAAGTGAAATGTATGGTATGATGACAACATATGACATTTGTACAACATATTCTATTTGTAATATCAAACTTACCCCCACATCTTCCCATACTTCTGAAAGCATTGCATGTCAAACTGGCAAACCCCCTGAAGAATAAAATGCCATGAAAACAGTCAAAACTATTATCAGCAGAGTGGATCGTTAAACCATTCAGAAAATGTGTCTCACCTGCTTGTAACCCAAAAACGTCCCAATAAAAGGTAAAGGTCTTGGTCCACGGACGCCCAGTTTCTTGAAAAAGCCATATGGAGAATATCCATACCTGAGTATTAAAAGCAGGATTGTATAAACCGATTTATATAAACCAATTTCTCCACTTTGAAGTCCTTTAAGTGCAACCTCTTCTTCGTATAGATTGATTTTCCTTTGCCTCGTTCTATTATAAATATACATAAATCATGTAGAATTTACAGTATTGCACCAATTGCAAGGAATGCTTGGCTTTAAAGATTATACTGTTACATGTCACTCAACTGTATAATATTAACTAAGTGAGCAAATATCACACTTATCTCTGTACTTTGGAGGACAATTAAACTGTCTGACTGGATATTTTATGGCTCGTACAGCGTTTGACAGTCTGTACATCATTTTCCCTCAGTGAATGTGATGTGCTCTTTACTTGCAGGTGTAAATGATGTATCTCTACTCCGTGAGTTGATACCATGCACCAAACACCACCTACTGTGGATAATACACTGATTTAGGATAACAAACTCAAACAGCTCCACTTCAGGGAAACCGAGCTGTCTCTTTAACGCTATAACTAGAAAATGTGCTGCAGACCCTTTTGTCACAGCTGATTTTTTCACTTGTAGCAGAAAAACACGACGTCAGCGGGCGTTGTGACCTCTGATCCACTTGTGGCAGTACCAGTTTCAGTCGTGTGGTAGGACTGGTTCAAAACTGGTTCACGAATAGCAAATTCAGCCTGTTAATGTCGTTGGGCAGGCTTGTGTTTAAGACAAGTTTTCACATGTGAGAAGTGTTTATTAAAACTAAGAAGCTATACCAGTACGACATCAAACCATTAGATGCAAACAAACAAACAAACAAAAAAAAAAAATCTCTGTCTTTTTTTTTACTTTTAAACTAAGCGCTCTAAGAGCTCTGTGTAGCTTTGCAGACTGACCTCTGTACACCAAAAACGAAACTACACCCTATGGTGGAACAGCTTCTGTTTTCGTTATTGTTACTGGTACAAGAAATTTCGTCATCTGGGTAATTTCCAAAAACTGCTGACTGATTGGTCCGAAGTGATTAAAACTTGAAGCAAAAACAAAACAATGTTTGTCTCTTAGGTCACTGGCGGCCAGGAGACGTTCTGGATAATTATTTCTGTAATAGACTGGCACTAAAACATGTGCAACTAACTAACTAACTAACTAAATAACTACTTCCCTACTGGCTGATCGATTTTCTACACTTGCGCACCAAAACAGGCCAGCTCCCATTTCCCATAATTATGCAATAGAACGACCAACAAAGGAAAACATGTTTTTATATACAATCGACATAACACTCAAGAGATACAGATATGAACAATGCCAAACTTACACCGCGATGAGGGAAATGACAAGGACTATTAAAGTCCAAGTCTCGATGGAAAAGTCCGGAAAATAGCCCATGTTTATTCCCGTGCGCACCACGATCGACCACTTGTGGAAGCTGGAGCTCCGGACGTAGGCGGACCCACATTTAAAGTATGCAGGTTGCATAACATCGTATCTCGGGCATCAGTTCAAGCAAGTTCAGTAAGTCATCACTCGTCAGCACCATATGAGGTTTTATTTGCAGACTGTTAGATCACCTTTGAAAAATAACCAATAGGATTGGCCCAACGTATCATTTACCCTCTGAAAACAAGAAGAAAGTTTAAAGTAATAAATGCTGACCTTTAGTCGAATACATCATGCTGTAATTTGTACAACACCTTTGCACACATTAGGTGATGAATAAGACAAGTTTCCAGTTTTTCCAGTTTACTTACCACCCACCTAGACCAGACCAGGCACCACCCCATAACAACAGCAGCCTGACAGAGACACGGGGAGAAACAAGAAAAACAGCACGAGGTGTTGACCTGGTCTCCAAATCCCCTAGATCCCAAACTAATCAAGTTTCACAGAAGCCCTTCCCCTCAACCCACAAGAGCAAAGGCCCCAACGAACAACATGCTGTTGCTAGATACCACGTGGTCCCCCATGTCCGTTCTCTGATGAGTCACAACTGTTTTAGAGGCACAAGAGAGACCTACACAGTGTTAAGGAAGGTGGCCACAATGTTTCGGCTGCTCAGTGCATCTCATTAGTCATATTTTGCCTGTAGCTGTTGTTTTTATTGTTTTGTTTGTATCAGCCTGATGTACCTTTAAATAGATCAGCTGAAATATACACACATTTGAATTCAAATTAAAACCGAACTCAGTAACTAAACAACACGTTGCAAATAAATTATTAAAGTGCCTGTGGTCATAAAAGTATTATTTAAAATAATGTCTGAGCCTCTTTGACAATTCTTTGACTGTCCTGCTAAGGCCACAGCACAAAGCATATGAACCAGCGTTAACATAGACAGACATTTCCTTCCTAGGTTGTTTGCACATCTATTAACCTCTTGCTGAACTCAAGCACACACCATTTCTGTTTTTTCCCTGTTTATCTCTTTGTATCTGGATGCCATTACGTCTCTCACTGCGTCCCCTGCCTCTCTAGTTTCCTGTCAACTGCACGCGCCATCTGCCTTACATCATCCTTTGGACATATTTTTTGGTTTTACTTAATTTCAAACATATATAAATAAAATAAAAGTGGGGAGGATAAAAGAACGCCGTCAAGCAGTCGCAGAGAGACGGCCCCACCTGTCAACAGAGTCAGTGGGAAGAAAAAATCCTCCACCGTGATGTGAGGAGGCTGTCGTTGGCTGTGCCTGGGTCAGCAGAGAATAAATAGAGTTGTTTTTCTCATTTCTTCTCTTGTACTTATGCGATCCCATGTGAATGCATCAGTGTCATCGGTGCCCACAAATTTGCAAATGCCTGCCTGCCTCCAGCTCTCTAGTGACTGACAGTAGTGTAGTTTCTTGCTGTTTGGCTCAGGTCACTCGCATAAAGGTGAGTTTTCAGAGCAACAGGGAGATAAAGTCACGAGACACAGATAAGATATCAAAGAGAGAACACAAGGCTTGAGCACAAAGCAAGTATAATGCTAAAGATATCAAACCCACGTCTGGGAAAAGTACTGCATACATTTTCTATCCAATTCAACATTCAGTTTTATTTGCATAGCACCAATAGCAATCGAAATAGTCTGAAGACACTTTGCAGGACTCTTCAGAGCAAACACAAAGGTGAAAAACTAAGCGAAAACTCCCTTTTAACAAGCAGAAACCAGCTCATATGGAATGACACATCTGCTTTAGGTAAAGAGATAAAAAAAAAAGTCAGACAGATGAGGAGGGAGGAGAAGAGAGAATGATAAGATGTCTGTGGTAACACTTCTTGCTCAGACAGTATTCAATTTACACACATTAATCCAGTCAAACACTCAGAACGAGTCAAAGGCGTAGTCATTAGACTGTCAATGTGTGGTTCATCATGATGAGGAGAGGGGAGAATTAAGAGGTGTGTACCAGCAGCTGGATGGGCAGTGTGCCCTCCATATGTTGTCTGGGAAACAGTAATTGACCCGCTAATGAAGTCTGGGCTGCTCCCGTCAGCTCCGAACCTCAGAGACAGTCTGTGACATTGGAGGGGACACCTGCCTGTCTGACCAGATGACAGAGAACCTGAGCTGAGCTGAGACACACAGCTCAGACAAAGCGGCTGCGCCTCTCCGGTAGAAGTCTGAGTGTTCCCGCGTGCCCAGATGGAAATATGAAATATCAGAAATGCTGGCTGCTTTTCATGTCAAGCTAATATCAAAGCCTTGCCTGTTGCCTTCACAGAGAATTAGTATGAGGTGCCACCCTTCCTAACTCTCATAAATGTACACACTTACGGGGCAGAGCTGTACGGATGCTCTAAAAGTTAATTGCACCGATGAGCAGTCGGCCGTGACCACCCTGGCCCGCCTGGTGAATGTCACCTTCTATTGTTCATGTACGCTTGTGTGTGTCTTTCTCTCAAAGTGCCATGCATGGTGAGTCATGCTGAGGACCAGTGAGAAAGTGTGGCCAGGGCAGGGCTACTGGACAGGAAGAAGAGAAGAGTTGTTCAAACTGCAGCATGGAGAGGAGGCAGGTAACTGTGTGGTTGTGAAGGTGAAAAGAAAAGTCGCTTTGTTGTTCAGTCACTAAATTAGAGGGGCAGCCGCAGAAGCCTTCAGCTCTGAAAAATAATATATATTGTAATTTTCACCTATTTATTCCAAATAAAACAAGGGCTTTCACATGTTTGCCAGCAGGTGGCGATACAGGGCAATTTAAGAGACGGTCACATAAACTGCAACAGTTTTTTTCCTACTTTTTTGAGGGGTTTATTAATTTCACAGTGCATTCGTCAACACTATCACCCATTGCCCTGATCAAATAAAAGTGACATAAAAAAGACATGCACTTTATATAAATTGTGTTCCTTAGCTCTTTTGCAGCTCATTGCTCTGGTGCGTGCGTGTGTTTCTTTCCCTCTACAGGCTGCTGCACCTTTTGCCAATTAGTTTTAGTCCTCTGAACATCAGCTCGGATGCACTGCCCTTACCAGTGTCTCACGCAGAGGGCAACATGACAGCGTTGAGTCACAGTGGGAGTCACGCAGGGACAGGTAATGGCAGTCAGACTGGTGCAGTACGCCTTTGTGCAGCAGCACGTAGGGGGACCCCACCCTCCCCCTCCCCCCCACACCCAAGGGAGCTGAGTAACATTGTGGCTGCGCCCCGGCCGAGCCACTGCAAAGTCACACACCTGCATCGTTGTGACGGCACACTGCACTGTCTGGTGCACCTTGTTTCACTTTGTGTTTCCCAGACTTTATGGGACAGAAAGCGGGAGCACTTTCCCTTTTGCAGGAAAACTGGAGGAAGAGAGCTGCCGACAAGGTTTGAGGAAATGTGTGGGCATGAATAACAGAGACAACGACGCAAGCTCCTGAGAGCGTGTAATGTTTATTTGTCAGGCGAAAACTCCGGTGTCCCATCTATCCTATTAATTTAGACAGGAAATCATGTCCTCCGTCTGGTGGCCACTTTCACTGAGTTATAGCTGCTTGTCCGAGCGAGCTGTTGTGATAAAAGTCAACTTTGCGGGGAAAAGTGAGATCACAGATCACAGTATTCTGGCGCGCACACACACACGAACTGTACAGTGACAGGAAGATTTAGTGGCTTTTAATCATTCCTAAATTGCCTATTGTTTTCTCTCTCACAGCAGCGCTTGATAAGACGCACTGGTACACGACATGAAACATGATCCCACTACAGTCAGACACTGAGAGTGGCCTGGTGCTGAGTTTCAGGGGGCAATGGGGTTAGAAAGGTTGAGAGTAGTCCATTATATTGTTTCTTCTTGTCACGTGGAGTCGGAGGAAAGTGCAGAGTGAGCAGGGAGGGCAGTGAAACCGTCATAGATCTCCTCTGTAAAGAGCAAAACCGTGAAGACCAAGGCTCCATCACTGCCATTGGAGGCTGGTGCTAAATCGCTGAATCCGCTGAATCCGCTCGCTTCACATTCAGCTGCCTTTCCAAAGGGTTTCTGAGAGGTACAGAGCTAGTTACTTGTGATTCTAAATCCCGACTCTATGTAGTGCCAAGCTGATGTTTGAAACAGGGCAGAAAGCTGTACCCTTATTTGACTGTCATTTTAACATACTGTTACCATTAGTTCAACAAGAGAACTGCTTAACATCATTTCACCTCTTAAACACAGCTAATTGGTATGGATGCACGGCTGTAAATAAGACCTTTTACATCTTTCACAAAAAGAAAAAAAAAAAAAACAAACATAACCCAATCCAACCTTGTGACACTGATGAAGTGTCTATTTGGATTCCAAGAGGTTGCAACCAGTTCAGCCCCTATCATTTGTTCCCGTGTTTCATTTGAATAGCGTGTTAGATGCTTCATGATTAAAAAATTAATTGGAAATTGTGATAAATAGCTGTAAACAAATTATATCTGTTAAACATATTGCAACCGCTCAGATTTATCTCACGAGCCCCCAGGGGGCTCTTGACCCCTCAGGTTTCTAACGGTTGGGCAATAAACAATTATATCTGCACCAACACATTCATCTTAAAAGACACATGCTTTATGTGCGTGTGGTTTAGTCTGCTCAGTGGAAAGATGAGTGGTAATGGGCCATGAGTACGTGTTTCGGCTGCAGCCACAGCTGTATAGACTCAGGGCTTTTTAAGGTCACATGTGCTCTCTAATAGCAAGGGCATACAGTAATGTGTGAAAGTTGCCTGGGGATGAAAATTCACAATATCTCAGTCAATCTCTGGGTGGCTTGGAAAAGTTTAGAGTTTTGTTGATTTGTTGGACACTGGCGTGGGTTAAGGTTGTGGTACAGCTATGTATTGACCGTGGTTAGATTTGCACGAAGACATGTACTAATACATGTACGAATACACATGCACATTGAGCATCTACTATCTATGTGCACTGCAAAATCACAACGCAACTTTGCACATTTCCTAATCTGCCTGCTTTTTGCTTTTGGCTACGGGTGCAGCACAGGCTTCAGCGTTTTGCCAGTTAGCTTTTGTAGACACCTTCCCTTTGTTTCTCCATCCGAACATTAGAGGACCGCCACCCATGTCTACATCTTCCCTCACCCCTTCACCTGGTCAAAATAAACTACTTTGTACATACTGTACATCTTGTTAGCGAAATATTAAAGGAATGTGTCACCCAAATGCAACATTACGCCTCGTGCACACAGTTTAAGGCTTCTGATGACAATAATAGAACTTCACTTTTAGTTTTAATAGGTTCATTTGAGTGGTGACACTTTCTATGAAGGTTGTATTTATAATGCCCTATGAATGCACTCATAATGTTTTATAAGGTGTCTATAAAGCATTATAATGGTCATTATTACCATCTATACATATTCACAAGTCATCATAACCAATGTCATGATGCATTATGACAACTGGTTATGAATGATTATAATTTTAATCTGAATAGTGCATTATAAATATGTCAATATCTGCCTAGTCACTTGTTCATTTTATGATGCATCATAACTACTTTGCTTTGCTAAATGTGTATAGTGATGCATAATGAGTTTTGACTTCACCTATAGTGCTTTATATCTGTAGCTATAAATATATGCAATAAAGTTATAATAATGTATACATCTCCCTTCAGCACGCACTTATAAACAGCTATGCAATATCATAAGTGCTATTTGTCAGCTCTAAGTAAAGTGACGAGAATATGACACTATTATCAACAGATATAAGTTTCTATGAGTAATCAAAAGGTGCAATGAAGTCCTGAGTCTGGCATCTTTACCCCATATGCACAATATTATAAATGACTATGTTAATATCATAGGTGGTATTTGTCAGCTTTAAGTAAAGTAGAGAAAATGAGGTGTTGTAGATATAAGATATTAAACAAATATGAGGCACAATGAAATGAGAGCCTGGACATTAAAGACAAAAGGAATGCATTTAGTTCACTTTATTTTCATTTAAACCAACACACATAATCAGAATGTCTATCAATGCTGCTTTACGAGCCGCTTTAGGACTAGTACATACAGTCAATGCTTTACGACAGTGGGTGGAGCTGGGGACGGAGGTGGGTGGGTGGGGTCAGAGGTCAGGGTCATGTACTAAGGAATGACATTTCTACAATAATAATAATATTAATAAAAACGATAGAAAAAAACGAATAAAACATTATGAGTGCATTCATAGGGCATTATAAATACAACCATCATAGAAAGTGTTACCATTTGAGTTAATGTTTCCCTTTTCATGGGTTTTGTCATTGTTAAAAGTAGCGCAATTATTTGTCACCGGGGGAAGATGTAATTTATATCTCAAGCTGTTTCTTTGAAAAACTGCAATGCATCAACTCAACTTTGGCTCCGGTAATAATCGCTGCAATAGCAAGGCTGCAGCTCATTCAAATCACACAGGAAAAACGTGTTACATAAATAAAATGCCCTTGTCCTTCATGAACAGTCAGGAGGACAGTGACATTTTAATTTCAGGCCTCTGATCGAGTAGGTGTGCACTGACGATACACAATTAAGAAACAGGTTGTGTCCCCCTGTGGCATGTCTTGAATGGCATGTTTGAGCAGACAGCCATCACCAGTGTCAGACCATAAACCTCTCCGCCCTCCTCCACCAGCTTTACTGAAATACCGATTCCCATAAAAAAAAAATACAGTGTCTATTTAAGTGTCCATCTCTTGGCTTGTTACAGCTCTGCCTCTGCCCCTCTACAGTCTGAGGCTTATTGAGATGTATAGTATGACACGGCTGCTATCATACTAAAGCCTCCAACTGTGTCAGCCATTGTGACATTGATCCTAGTCTGGGGCTTTTCAGAAATGTCCACCAAATGCACTCACATGTGCTATACTGTCATTGCGTTACGGGGGCAAAAACCTGTGTCCGCGTGCACATATGTTTACTGTATCTCTGATGTGATTCGCATTTGTGTCACTTCACCCTCAGATGTGGACCCTCTAATCCCCAGAAGAGAGAACAGAAAGGTCCTGTAGCATGCATTCGCCAGATTTGGGCTCCACGGCTTGTGCGACATGGATTTAGTGACGGCAAATCTATTTATTCTGTCTTCTCTCTTTTTTAACCCTCACAACAAGACAGACAGGGGGAAAAGGCACAATCCAGCCAGGCTTACCTCGCCAGCTTATGATATTAGACCCAAATTTGACAGTTCACGAAAGGACTCGAACAACCACAAAGGTTACACAAAAAGGCCGGATACCTAAGCCCAAAGCTTACAAGACTTAAGTAAGTAGCTCAACTTTTCAGATCTACTTTACAGGGTAGTTATTTCTCATTACAAGTTGGATCCTATTTATTTGTCGCTTTTATTTTCATAGCCATCACTCCCACCAGTAACAATAATACTCTCGGTGAGTCATAGGCAGATTAGTGGAGGAACAGGGTAGGACAAGAAATATGAGCACATTCCCTGAGTCATGAGGGATTATTGAAATCTGAGCATTTTGGCTACACTCACTTTCAGATTCAAGTTGGAAATAAAGTAGTTTAACACAGCGTAATGTCATTTTTTGATGATGTTCGCTTACATTTTTGTTTTTTTTGTTTCGACAAACTGGCACCGCTGAAAGTATCAAAGATGTGTCATTTTCTCACTGTACTAGTCTGGCGCAAAAGAAAACATACGGGGCATGATATACAGTCATGAGAAGCGTGTTTCTTTATTCATGACGTGTTCTGGAGATGATATCTGTGGGAAGCTTGAATCTGAAAAAGAAAGTGTGTCTGTGTTTCACTGAGCAATAGATATTTTGATTCAAATTTTGGCAGCCAAGGAGATTTTTTTAACATACCTCACACACACACACACACACACACACACACACACACAGAGAGCTCTCTATGCTTCTCTCGCTATCAAGCTGTCGGATCACTTGAATGCTATTGTTCATCGGTGTTATCATAACCGTGAAGATAAGACCAAAGTTATACTAAAGTATCTCATTGCGTTTTACTCACCATTCTCAGCAAATTCCCCAATCGTAAGCGTTGAGACAAGTGCATTATGGGAAATACATCAAAGCTTCATGACAAATACCCAGAGGACGTGAGAATTAATCACACTCAAGGCTGTCAGTGTAGCGATGGACTCACACTGCTCATGGATCACACAGCCTCTCGCGCTGACCCCGCTATCCATCATCGATACTGCCATGTGTGCAGCACTGGTGCACACAACCACACATGTATACAGAGGAACCTGGCTGATGATGGCTGGTGCTGATATATTTCAAAAGCCTCTTGAAAAATAGCATCGCAACATATTCAGTATTTCCTGTAGATGACACCATTGGGCCAGCATCTTATTTTTAATAGACAGTGAACCGAACACACACACACACACACACACACACACACACACACACACACACACTGATGTGCCCATATTTGTGTTTCGTTTCTGACTGGACAGACACGTCCTTGAAGTCCGTGCGGAGACGTTCGTGGAGCCTTGTTTACAGACGCGTGTGTGTGGGCTCCTACTGTCCGTTGCGAATGTTCTCCGCTGCTGTCGACGCTGAGGCAAATGTGTGTCTTTGTGTCAGATATGAGGCCGTGATGTTTACTTATTTATCCTTCCTTGCCACTGCCTCTCGGCCTGTTCGAATAGCCCAAGGTGTGAGAGTCTGCAAGAACACATACGTAAATAATTGAAAATTACAACATCATGCACTTGCACACATAAAACGACAAAATTTTTTTTTTTCAAAAATGCAGGAAAAATCAGGCCTGTGTTTTGAGGGTTTTTGGTACAGTCATTTGAAATTTAGGTTGGATTAGCAATCTGTAATGCCTTTCTGTGCTTTAGAGGTGTCTTCAGATTGTTACTTTAGTGAACGCCAAAGTCTTTCCTCACTATTCTGAGCAAACCAGCTGAAGACATGTGGTGATGATGCTAGTTTTATTCACCACAGTAAAACTTAAATGTAATAAAGCATAGCATAAATGCTGGCAGAACACTGCAGTCATACCTGAAATAGCTTACTGGCATCAGTTGTTGCACACATACTTCATCGTTTCTGGTTCATTTAGCTTACTAGCCTATGCGACTAGTAGGCCAACATCCAATCATATGCAGCCATATGCAGTGATTCTACTCAGCTGGAAAATATGAATGTGTAGTGTCTCTTAAACATATACATTTCCATATGATAGCTTTGTACCATTTGCCAGTTTTTAGCAATAATTCAAATAAACTACAGACCTTCATCTGATGAAATTAACTGTAAAGCATTTTGTATCGGAGTCCATTCAAAGAAATGTAAACCTGTTCCTATTGGCTTTGACAGAAAATGAATATCATATTACCATGGTTATGTTAGGAAAGATTTTATTAATAAAATAAACCATGACATCTCTGTGCACAGCAATACTCATCATCATATCTGCTTTTTTAAAGTGATCAAGAGGTCAGAAAAACAGAAGTTGCCAAAAGTTTGATACAACTCCACCAAATCCTGAAGACTCTAGACACAAATCTTTATTTCTCTCATGAAAAACATGTTCTTCAAAAATTCATATCATGTCATTTGGTAAATTCACTTTACCTGATGGCCATTAAGAAAGTAATTAAGCTTGTGTTTGAGGAGAGCAAAAATACACACATACATAGACTACTGCCAAAAAGCACAAAAACTGTATCCACAAAATGACCAAAACCTCAACTTGCAACGCACAACACAACCTGCCAAAGAATTATTACCTCGAAAATTTAGATTTACACAGCAGTACTGCTATCAAACCACCAAATCCTAACGCCACAAGCCCTGAAAACTCCAAGCTTTCAGTTTTGACGAGTTCACCAATAATGTTACTAAAAAGGAAAAGAATCTTTTGAGTAGGCAGAAGAGTTGTGCAGGTGCAGCAAAACTTAAAGTTTTATTTTACCCAACAGAACACAACCCACAAAACGAACACTCACAATAACTAAAACTGATGGGCCGGCCAGAAGTGAAAAGAGGGGCCACTCAGACACAAAGGGCTGTTGGATTTGTTGTGTCCCGTCTTAGCCTCAAATATCAAACATTTACCAGCAATGTAAAACTGCAAAACATGTCTACCGAACCAATTAAAAAGAACAGAATGCAAGCGATCAGCAAATGTGAGTTCATGTTGCAGTGGCTGGAAGGAGGAGTGTAAGAGAGGAGGGTTCTGGCCCCCTTTATTTTTTCTCTTTAATTAGACTGGATCGGCTTCACCTGAGAGATGAGCACAAGACGCCATGAGTCAAAGGTCATTTACCTCTCATAGCCAGTAGGGGGGAAGAATGCAGCAGCAGATATTAGACCACAAAGACAATTAGGCTTTGGAGCACGCCCGCCTTGATTGATGTGTTTGCCTGATGGCTCTCAGCCAGATTCAACCCTCGCTACTGCTTGTTGCCAAGAGAAAAATGAAAAAAATAGCTGGTAGGCGAATGCCAAACCCGTGACTTCAAGGAAGTGAGTATGAGGAACCAACGGCTGACATCATTTATATACAGCCAGTGGTTTCAGCTCCACTCAGATCCTTCTGGGAAATGTTGTGTGTACACTACGTGTGTGGTGACCATTGATGGTCTGTTCATTCAACTCATGTGCAGTGACCTCATTGTTAGCATTTGTACCATTGATTTGGAAAGTGCTATAGAAATATAAGATGATTATTTTTTCTGAAGTACTTTGAAAATATAAACTAGACTTGCTAAGTGGATTCTGCTAGTGTCCCGAACGGTGTTTTACAGTGTGACGATACTACGATCAGCCACAACATTAAAACCACCGACAGGAGAAGTAAATAAAATTAACCATCTTGTGATAATTCAGTGTTCTGTTATTGTTATTTGGACATGTACCACCCACCTAGACCAAACCACCCCCCTTACCATATAGCAATGGTACTCCTTGATGGCAGCAGCCGTTCCCAGACACAAGCACACACACAAAAACGGTTTAGGAACAACTAAAAAAACCTGAAAAACAACACAAGCCGTTGACCTGGCCCCCAATTTCACAAGATCTCAAACTGATCTGTGGGATGCCTGATCCACAGAGGCCCTTTCCCTCAATCCATAAACACAACTAGACATTCTGTTGCCAACAGTTTTGAAGGAACAAGAGAGACCTACACAATACTAGGGATGTGGTCATAATGTTGTGCCTGATCTGTGCACATTAATGCCACTGATTGCTACAGCTTCTCCCATAAAACAACATTATTTTTTTTTAGATTTTGTTAGTGACTCAGATTTAATACGTGTCTGTGAAAGGGGGATTATTTATTTACTAAGTCCTCAGTGGTGCAGAGATCCTTTGATAGAGTAAAGAGGCCCTTTCCTGACAAATCTGTCCAACCATTTGCCATTAACGGTCAGTCCCTTTGATCCAGGCATCTAAGACTAAACGTGATGGATGCGCGTGCCCATGCGTGTTTGCGTGCGTTTGTACTAGGCACGCATCAGAGAAAGGAGGAATCTGTAGATGCGAAGACAAACTCAGACTGATGAGCTACTCTGCAGAGTGACAATACTGTTTATGTTTTTCTCACAAAGCAATTCCTTTGAAAACAGTCCTTGAGAAAGTCCTAGAGATGCATCAGGCGGCAGACATTTACACAACCATGTTTTCCACCCTATTACTGTCTCGTCTAATCCGGCATAGCAGAAACAATAAACCAAATCCTCGAAGCAAAAGAACGTTCAGTTTCTTTTTGTTTCGGATTTAATTAAACTCTGATTGTAGAGGTCATAGTGTGTGGTTTCTTTTTATTCACCTGCATCATAATGGAAGGTGTTTATTGTATTAAAACAAATGAGAAGAAATATCAGGCCCAACTTTAATTAGATATTTACAATGAACAGATCGTCATTGGGGCTTTAGATTGTAGATGTTACATGTAAAATTCTAAGTATATAAGTATAGTATAAGCTGCTTTCACTGGTGTAACCTAAAATAAGTGTCTCCGTAGAGCCGTCACATTTTCTGTCAGCTGTTATCAGTGGGAGGATATGTGATGATTAAACTTATAAGCCTCGTATTTTTTTTTTGTTTGTTTGTTTTTTGTTTCTTTTGCTTGTTATGTCTGTCATGTTCATCACAAATCACTCCCTGCTCTGGTGTCTTTGCCTGTTGTCATTCCTCCAAAGATTTACTGTCATTGCTGTCACTTCTTAATATATTTTTTTTTAGTCTTGAGTGGTAGTATGTCAATCAGTGTCTCTCATGTTATCTACTCAGTAGTCCCAGTACGCTTGGCGTTTGTGAGTCCCAGAGGATTAACACTATTTGGGTGTCTTTTAAGGGTCACAGTTACGCAGCTAAATTCATTTCATCGCTCCGATTTCGACTTAAACGAGCGAGCTGCTGCAGCTCGATTTCTGTCCTCCCAAGCGTTACTCTGCCGCAACTCCTTTCATAGCGTGTCTCAGAAACAAAGACAGCAGGCGCAATCGAAGACAAACACACACCAGAGGAAGACGGGATTTTCAGCACTTTATATACACACAAATTCAATTTCCTTCTCTTTACTTTTGTTATTCCATTCGAATGTAAGTGTGTGTGTGTGTCTGTTCCCCCACCCCCCTCCATTTGTGAGCCCGAGTTTATTATTAAATGTGTCTTTTCAAGAAAATGTGTTTCCACGGCAGCTATTTATGCAGTCCGGCCATATTCCCCAAATGTCTCTCGCTGCTCTTATCCGTTGCATCACCCCAGCGCTGTCACTGCGGGCACCCACGGGCCCTGCGTGTAACATACGGTGAGAAGATTACTAATTACTATGCCTCCTGCTTAGCAAACCACTCGATTACTCACACACACTCACACACACACAAAAGCATGTACACATCGATGCATCACGGAGAACATTTCGGCATCCGTGAGTCCCAGGTCTCTGCAGGACGTTGGCAAACTTTAATCTCGACACAGTGTTGCAACAGGCAAACCAGTTTCTGATCTCCTCCATCTTGGTTATCAATAAAGGAGATCAAAGGATAAGGCTGTCTTCTCTATAAAGACATCAGTCTCTTGCGGGGGGGTGGGGCGTGGAGCGTGGGGAGGGGCTGTAACTCCGTGACCGGAATAAACAACATGCAGATAAAATCAGAGAATGACCCGGAGGCGAGACGCGTTGTTGCAAATTTCTGCCGGCAACGCTGATTTGTGTTCACACGCACGCCAACACGTCATACTGTATTTTTTTTATTTTTTTTTTGTAAAAAAACTAAGTTAGTTGGTGTCAATTTAAAAAGCAGAACAAGACATTTTTTTTTTTTTTTTCAAAGAAGTCAATGGGGTTGGCTGTCTGTATTTTGCAGGAAAACCAAGCCGGTAAACACTGTCTCGTTCATCTATATATAGCAGAAGATGAGTAGGAAATGGAACAGAATCGGGTGACATTAAGAAGAAAGGTGAAATAAACAGAGGGAAGATCTGCGCGCAAATGTTTTTAAGAAACAAAAAATATGTCCTACTCTCTACAGCCGCATCCATCAATTGCACAGGGATGTTTTTTTTTGGCTTTTATTTTTTTTTCACGCCATTTTAACCAAAGTGAGATGAGAGCGACTGTAGATCCGAAAGTATAGATTGCTATTCTGTGTCACTCTCATCTCTCCATGACCGAATCTATTTCCTCAAAGGAGCATGGAAAAGCTTTTAGTCGGTGCTCGAAAATGTGCAGCACAAAAGACACAGTCATGCTGTGATCGAAGGTCATGCTATAAAGTGTCATGTGGAGAGCCGGGGCTTTGTAAGGCGCTCTCAAACCCACTGCTCCACACCACTGAGACCTTTCCACCTTGCAGTTCTTTTTTTTTTTTTTCTTTCGTTCTTTCGGTACTGTAATAGTGAGACAGCCACATGGATGGTTACAGAGCAGTAACACAAGTCTGCCTATGTGCTTCAAGTAGTTTAAGGTAATAACTATTTATCCTGTTACATGCAATGGAGAAAACTGGGTCAGTTTAAGTTCCTTTTCGTTCCTCTGCCATGTTTGGGTCCCAAAAAAAAAGTCCAAAGAGGTGAAGAGAAGAAGTGAAGTTTATAAATTTACCATATTTCACACATTCAGAATAGAAAAGATTGACTTATATATAACTAGAACTTTCTCTGTGGTTCTTAGCTCCTTAAACCCAAACTTATTTTGCTCTTGCAGTTACAAATCTTACATATATAAAGTATAGAAAGTAAAATTGTGCATTCATGGTAGTTCATTTATAAAAGCTTTAACCTTTATTTACTATCAATTTAGAGCAGAGAGTTTAAACTTACCTTCTCTGTTTAGCTGATAATAGAGTTTATTGAACCCACCGATTTTGAGCCCAGCAAACTTCAGCAGTATATTCAACCAACTTGTCATTATCGAGGCCAGCAGAGGTGTTCATTAAGGGGAAAAAGCAACAGTGATGTTTATACAGTACAGCAGAAATCTTTTTCACCAAGTTGTCAGGGAAACCTTAGTCCTAAATGAAAAAGAAACCCATAAACCGACGCATGGATTCAAGCCGTAATGCGCACAAACACAAAAATCTTTCGAGAAAAGGGGGAACTCATGGGAAATCACAGCAGGAGGATAGAGGAGGTAAAGTCATTCAGAATGATTCAAAGGAAAGCAATCAACCGAGTGTAGACATCTGGCCTGATCTGTATTGCACACAGACAGTCTTACTGGGCCCTCTCAAGGACTCATTATGGAAACAGAGCAGAAGAGCAGGAGCGGGAAGATCACAGCAGATAAAGTCCTGCTATCGGAAATGTTGGTTCAGTGCAAATGGAGGGAGGTCGCCAGATCAATTTGATATAATTCGTTAATTAATTTGAATTTAGCCGAAATCTGCTGAATTGAAATAACTAAAATAGCCGAATGTCTGCATCTGCAGCAGTGTGACAACGAAATGTAGGTGCATGCTGACATTTCACAACATGAACTTTTTGAGAAAATTTATCAGTGGCTGAGCCTAATGAGGCCTATCATTAGGCCACCTAAGTGATTTAGCCCTCACAACAAGGCAAATGGAAATACAATAAAGCTATTTTAGTGTGATTAATTCTACCAAAGGGTGAGAATTGTACTGTGGAAAAGGTGAGTTACTCTGTACCAACTGATTGACATCAGTCAAGGAACTTGCAGCCTTTAGAGGTCATGTAATACAGTATATAACCTGCTTCCCTTAAATCTATTGTGTTCAGCCCCCTGTGTGTGCCACAGTCATTCTGTCATATCACAGTGTATGTCAAAGCAGTATGGAGTGTGTGCGTGCACACTGACAGCAAGAGGGCTGGTGTCACACCAACCCACTGCAGAGTGCCATGTAATGGTTTGGTGGGTGCTGGACAACGCAGAAGTCTGACATGTCTGTCTGTCTGCTCATTTAGAGGGAAGCTGTGCAGCGGTATCAGAAAGAGAAGACATTTGGTTGCCAGTGTGGAAAATGCGGGCACGCTTGAGTATGTGTTGAGGGGAGATTAAAAGATTGTGACTCTGGTTTGGTTTGCTTTGTTTATTTTATAATTTGTAACCACAGACTATGTAATTTTCGTACTTTTTCCCCCTCTCTCTCTTTTTCTATCAGCACTCAGTGTCGACTGCTCAGACCTTGTTAATGTTGCGTTGTACAGAAATGTCTGGGTGCGTGAATGACAGCCCAGACTAAAACATATCACCAACTTTTGGTTGAATTGTCATGGTTTCCACACACAATTCACCATGACTGTGACTGATGATTTCCTGACTTCTGGCACCACCATGAGTTTGACAGTTTTGACTCTAAGTGAAATGTTTCCTGGAATATTGGCTGCATTGTCATAAACTTTGGTGCACGCTAGAAATCTGTAAAATAAAAAATAAAAATGCTCCAGAAAATCTCTATTTCTATCCAATTTCATGATCTCGCAGATATTTCCCATGCAGGGCATTTTCATATCGGCATCAGGCTGAATTGTAATGACCTTCGTGGTCCTTCATCGTTTTATCTAGCAACATCCTCCTGTTCAAACTTTTTATTTTAATGTTTTATTTGCCCAATACTTTTGCTACTTGAGATGAAGTTACAACCAAAGTAAAGGGAAGCAATTCATTCCTTAGCAAATTTAATTTGGCCGGAGTGGGTGCTGCCAAATAAATAAAAGAAATAAAATCCGCTGTGCTTCTTACCCAAACCAAAAGAGTGGAAGCCAGGACTCCTTCTGCCACTGACTCAAATGATGATGCTGATGTGAAGTGCAAAACTAGCAAAGCATGGCTCTGTCTCTGTATAGTTTAACAAGTGTGATCAGTGCAGCAAATGAGTTTTAACACTAGGAAACTACTAGTCGCCACTCATAACTACTAAAAGTGACAGAACTGACCCTTTGTTGGCGCTCTGATTGGTCTGCTGACCACCAACTAGATTCTAGTTAGAATAATGTGGAGGTGAAATGGTTATTGTTAGTGCTAACGGAAAAATACAAGTCTAGTCTACTCCAAGTTTCACTGCTAACTAAGTACACAGGTTTCCAATGTTTTCTATTGGAATGGAGCAGCAACAGTAGGAATCCTCTGGTTGGGGTTAAACAAACCAGTCAGTCGTGTCAACTAGAGCCACAGAGGCAAGTTGTTGACATCAAACCACGGCCAAACAATTAGTGTCCTTATTAAATCAGATGCGAACAGATGCTTAATTTGGGCTAACGGACTAGACATTGACAGATAGTCAAGATGGTAGAAGGGAACAGGATAAAGGACAGGGTAAATCTGACGACATTCCACCCAACCAGCTACACTCAATTTTTGATGGTTTGCATGCCAACACATTAAGCTGGCGAATACTGTAAACATTATACCATTAGCTTCTACACCGTGATGGTGAACTCCTCAGGCTAGGCGACGTTAGCATAAGCTCTGTTGTACCTCAACATCTGCTCATTTAAATTGGGAGATATTTGTTAAAGGGGGACAGGAGAATCAGGAGCTTCATTCATTCATCATCTCCTTTAATTTAAGCTCCACACATTCATCTTGTATTCACCTTGTTCTGATCAAGCCGTTAATTTCCACTTGCAGAGGATAGAAACGGCAGATAAAACTGTCATGGCGCTTGAGGAGCACAGACAGGCCAAACCTGTTTGCTGTTGCATCACAGCCCTGATTGAGATTCTGATGACCTGTCTCTTCTAATCCAGCACGCTTCCATAACCTCCTGTTAATGTAATATTTGTTAACTGTAGACGCCTGTGACTCTGTCAATTTACCTCAGTTTTGGCTTGTTTGTCAAACGTAAAGTGCCCCCGGCCCTGTCTCTGAAGAAAATGACAGCAGTGTTGTAATCAACTCGGCAATATTATCATTCAGCATGTGTGGCTGCAGATAATTGTCGTAACATTTAGCAAAAGGTCTCGACGCTTAGCTCAATTAAGAAAAACGCTGATTGTGGTGTAGAAATCTAATGATGGGTAAATGGTGTAAAAAGCGAGGGAAGGTTATTGGAAAAACCAAACATGTTTAATGTACTGGCATATGGATCATCAAAGAAAAATGAGCCTGAATGGTTATAACGGGAGATTTCACCTCTGCTCAGCTTTCCGAAGGGCCAAATCAAATAGACAGTAAGCATTCAGAGAATTATGAATCATGTTTGGGCCGCTCGTATACCAATACGAGAGAGATTCTGCACACTGAGCTTGAAGTATTGGAAATAATACACTACAGGTCTTCCACTATTTAAAGGATTGATTTTAAAGGGCTGAGTATAGGGTGTATATGTCTTGAGTTTTGATAACTCATACAGAAGAAGAAAAACAGAACTAAAGGCAAGATCTTATGCTGATTTTCTACGATCATGTGACACAGTCAAAACAAAATGGAGTATTTCATGTAAATATGTGATATTCAGTCTAAATGCTATGGTGCAGATTGCCTGGCTGTATCTCTTCTCCGCCATTCATCTAAATAATGATGGATAGCAAATAAGAAGGTGAAGGCTACTACCAAAGATGTGGCATTCCGAGACGAACCATATCCATTGACCGGCTTTTTAAAGTGAACGGGAAAAAAGGCACAAGGGAAGGAAGGGATCGAGCAAATATTGCATGACATCACCTGAGGTGTCCACACTGGCTCCACATGAGTGTCTCCGTACTCGGCGGTCTCAAGAAGGCAGAGAAGGGGACACGCATCCTTTGATGTGAGTGGCTGGTGACTCAAAAAGACAAAATGAGCCAAAGAAAATCCATCCAGCAGCATCTGGACTTTTGTCTTTTTTTCAAAAACGGTAAACCAAAGTTTAAAATTTGTCTGAATATTAGAGTGTTATGCGGTGATGGTTAGCACTGATGCCTCACAGCAGGAAGGTTCTGGGTTCAAATATACTGGCCAACTCTCACCGTCTGAGGACATGCTCATTAGGTTAATTGGTGATTCTAAACTGGCCGGAGGGCGAATGGTTGTCAGTCTCTCTGTGTTAGCCCTGCGATAGACTGGTGATGTTGTGCAAGCTAATGGACACTCGAATTTCCTGTCTGTTTTTTTTTTTTTTTTCTATAGTTGCTTTCAAAGCAGTTGATCCGGGTTCAATTCCCAGTTAACCCAAATGTCTTTACAGAATATCATATCACAGCGATAAATATCATTTTCGCAGCATCTACTGTATCTAGAATCAGTATTTCAGATATGCCACCTGTAGAGCACATGTTGGTGGGAAGTCTAAGTCTTAATGATACTAAATCTTACAGTTTCATTCCTCCCACTGATTATTTCCTAGCTAAAATAAGTTACCCCATCAGACTGGCATCTTAACAATATATCAAAATGAGCCCCTCTTTTGAACAGCTCTTTGAAAGGAATCTACAAAATCCGACTCCCTCCAAAGAGCTATAAATCCCATCTCTAGCTGCTGCATTAGTCTCAATAAGATGACGAGTGTACGTGAATACAAAATTCGTCAACATCAGTGGAGATCAATGATGTGACGTGATGATTTCCATCCTCCTCAGTTACATCCGGTTCTGCTCAGCGTGGTATGTTTCATCCCTTGCTTTTCTTTCCCCAGTCTCTCCTCTTCTCTCTTTGCTTTTCCTCTCCGTCCATTTGATTTGTTTATTTTTTTGTGAGCTGGACGTCTCAGCAGCTCTAACTCGTCAGTCAGCTGTGTTGGTGAGGGGCCCAAAAAAGAAATTTCGTGAATGGTTAGTATTCAGTGGAGAGGTTAGAACGAGTGCTTTGTGTTCGTGCCACCGTGTTTGCTGTGTACGCGGGAGAAATTTTTTACATTTTCTCTAAGCCAACCTTATCTTTTATTCACATTGCCGATGAGTCAAAGGGATTTATGCCTACCAGGACAAATACTTAAATATATCTGAACAAAGAAATCCATCTGTGGTGTTGATAACAGACACTCGTGTCATGTTTAAAAATAGGGGCTTAGTACAATTTCAGACTTAGAGGGAGCTTTTAACAACTTCATTAAGTCAAGAGGTTGTGTTTGCTGCATACAAATGACAGAAAACAGTTTCCTTCGCAAAGAACTGAGACATAACGACAGCTGTCCCTCATTATGTGTGAATCATCTACTGTAACATCTGACTGGTTGTAATCAGCAGCACTAACTTCCACACGGACGTATGATTCACATTTGGTGGCACTGATTTTACAAGAGCGTACCTGTTCGTAAGAGCTGCTGGCCTCCGATATGAAACCAATATGAAAGAAAGCGCTGAGGGTGAAAATCAAGCGCTCAAGAAAGTCTCCTTCTGTCACTCCAGTGAGGGGGATAAATCCGAGGCATTTCTAAATTTAGTTCTGACATAGAATTAGCGAGACGTTTTGTAGTAGAAAGCAACGGGCTGGTGGTTACTAAGCAACTGGTGCTAGGCAACCTTGTTGGTAAGCATTGATCGTGCTTTAGGGGAAGTTGGGGGCTGATTGAGGGTGGGGTGTCTTCAAGGCTAAAAAAAAAAACAAATCTCGGGCTGCTTTGAATAATCTGTGTTTGCAGTCGGTTGCCAGGGAAGGTTGTGAAAGGCTTGGATTGCACGGTGAGCTCGTAATAGCTGTTTTCCTCGAAGATCTCATGGCACATGGTGTCTCTGACAGAAAATAACTCTTCAAGCAGAAAAGAGCATAAGAGCCTTCGGTAATGGCGTTCGTCATCATCTGATGTGGAACTGATAACGTCATAAATTACCAAGCCATTGCTTAAGTGGAGACGGGCCGCACTGCATACTAATGAGAGTGTGAAGCCCTACAGAGAGTGCGCTCCCGTGCATCCGCTGCGCGTTTGTCTATACAAGTTTGATAGGCTTCTAAAGCCTCAGACGACTGAGCCGCCTGAGCTGCCATTACGATCAATGACAAGAGACAGTGAGTGGGCTCTGCTTCGTCCGAGAGTACGGAACTTTCTTGTCACGGAAGAGATTTGTAATGAAGAGTCACAGCTCCGGTGTTTTTTGTAGATATTAGTCTCATTATAGATAAGAAAGTCCTGGCAAAGGCGCACGTGTCAGAGCTGTGCAGTATGATATGCATAAGAATTGGTTCAAAGACAGTGGAGCTACATTCATGAATTATACAGAGCATTAGCGAGAGGGGCAATTTTATTTCCATTAAAAATTGACATATTACTGAGAATGTTATATGTACAGTATGTTGCAATATAGCGCTGTTTGAGACTGACACAGTGGCAAGCTGAAGCTGTACAACAGAGTTTAGACGGATGAAATATCACAAACTGAATTACTAAAGTACTTTCAACGTAAGCCCCACATCTTTCCCGGATGCAGTTTTAACCAAATATCAAACCATTAGCTTGGTGTTATCATTCAGTAGATGCATTTTAAAATGTTTAATATTTAAGACACGTGCCACCGGTGTCACTGCTGCCAACACAAGGGGCTAACAGCACACCACCTGGATGCCACCTGCAATACTTCCAGTGGTTAAATGCGAGCAGGCACCCATCCCCGTTGTTTTGGGTGTCAGCTTCAATCAGCATTGCTCTTCATTCATCGTTTAGGGGTAAAGAATAAGAGAGAGGGAGGTGATGCATGGCGGCCTTGTGTCTGACAAGAGCTCTAATGCCCTGCTTTGGATGGCAAAATGAAAGTAAAAAGGATGCAGTCAGATCTACGGTCTAGTATCACACACCGCCGTACCCTTACCCACAGCACACATGAGTGCAGCACGTCAGTCTTGTATGAGTGTGATACTGTACCCAAGAATAGTCATTACCGCGAGATCAGCCTCTCATCCCTTGTGAAATAGGCTATTTCCAGTATCATGGATGAGACACACACACTGCTGATTTAGGAGGTTAAAGCTCCAACTGCACTATAACAGGGAGGTCAGAGGTCGTTTTTATTTGACGTTATAGCAGTAGTTTTGAGTCAGACACTCTTCAGCTGAA
This sequence comes from Mugil cephalus, assembly GCF_022458985.1. Taxonomy (NCBI): domain Eukaryota; kingdom Metazoa; phylum Chordata; class Actinopteri; order Mugiliformes; family Mugilidae; genus Mugil; species Mugil cephalus. The sequence continues at coordinate 14,534,692 of NC_061770.1, read as the reverse complement.
GGCAGCACACAAGCAGGTATTGCAGCTCTACGGAGGTGTTCCTCTGTGGATTTTTTGGATCAAGTTTCTTGACAAGCATTGGATGTATTACACCAAAAGAAAAAAAAAATCTGTATCCAAACATGATGCCATCTAGTGAAATTACCAGCTGAAGCTTTGAGCTTGTCCAGTATTTTGATTTATGACCGAATACCTGCAAAGTAATCATATTCCCCTCGGCTTGCACTCTTTCTGTAAGCTAAAAGAAGATGGTGAACATGTGAAAAGTCAGTTCAGCTGCTGCGCTATAATTAATAGCAGCATATCTAGGCTGCAGATGTGGGACCAAGTTGATGTTTTACAAGTCTCAAATCCCATCCCCATGTTCAAAGATTTGAGTCCTAATAGTCAGATTGAACCTTGTCAATTAAATATAAACAGGGGACTTCAGTGTTTTTTTCAGGCCAGGTCGTGATTGGCTCAGCAGCAATAGGGGCGTGGCCTACTGTGTACAGGAAGCTTAGATTGACAGGTCTTGGCTAGTGTGGCGCTCTGGGTGAAACAGTGCGCTGTCGTTACAGCTTCTGTATCGCTGAATGAAAAATAAAATTTTCTGCCTCCACTGATCCCTTTACTGAAATGTGTTGGATCCATGTTGATGTGTATTTAAAGTAATCAAAATTTGTGGGGTGAAAAATATATTAAATGTCTAATCTAACTTTCAAGACTCATGAGGGAAAAGCATACAATATCAGGAGTAAAAGATGCTGGAGACAGTGTGATGCATTAGCATTCAGGACGTAAGATGAGACCGTGTGAGAAGACAGGAGAAGATGGATGAATTCTGCAGTCTTTTAGTTGAATCTCTCTCCTCAGAATGAACCGGATGAACCAAAGATGATAGGACGCCTGTTACTAAATATACTGTGAATGCAACCCACAAGCTTTTGAAAGATAATGTAGCGGGAAATTCAAATATGACATGTACATGGCATCGCCAAATACAGAAAAAGGGATATACTGTATATATAGTAATATTTATCATGAGCATCCTGTGATGTTGAAACCTTTTATTTATCTTTGACAATTATTAACACAGTCTCCGCCGGTGTTCTCTGCCTCAAAGGAGATGTGGCCTCCCAGTAAACAACTCCCCCAAACTATTGCTATCAATAAAATTATTGAATAGCTTTCTGGCTATTGCACCTGTGACTCTACTATGAAGGCATGAAATATACGGAAACAGCCATTAAAAAGATATGCAAATGAAAACGAGAACAAAAGCCCAAGTCTGCAACTTGACATTTAGCTGGAAGGTTTTTATATTGTCACTATAGTTTATGCAAATAATTTTATAGCCTTTCTGTAAGTGCATGAATTGATGTTTATTCAGGTGTCTTATAAAATGTCTTACAGCGGTGAGAGCTAATTTCCCAAACATTATTCATCCTCCATATTTCCAGTGAAAGCCCGTCGTCGCCCAGCAGATACAGGAAAACCTTTATCCATGCGCAGCCAACATAAATAAAAACTAACTTTCCACCGCACATATTCCTCAACATCAAAGCCCTTCTTTTTCATTGCATTCAAATGATGACAATACAGCTACTTACCATCCCTCAGTGATGCCTCTGATTTATTTCTGCCGCTTCCCCTTCAGAGCTGTGCGACAGTGTGTGGTGGTGGAAAGAAAAAACAAAAAAGGGCCGCGGAGCTTAACAGAATGCTATCCATTCTCATAAGAGCGATGGGACGCTCCATCTTTTTCTTACCCGAGAATGCTGCTGCTCACCGTTTTTTGCATTCTCCCTGTTGACACGGCTCCCTCGGCATAGCATGCAACCCAATCCGCTGGAATACACTGTAATCGCGGTGCACCTGTTCCATCTTTCAGAAGAAAAGGCAGCTCTAACTCCAGCTAATTTCGTCTGATTAAGCAGACAGTTTGATATGATGATCCGTGTTTATTTTTACCCCTGGCAGAATTTCCTGCGGTTAAGAAATCAGCGCTTGAATGCAGTAAAGGTCAAAGCGAATGAAACTGATGACACGGGGCGAGGTTAAGCGTAATATAGTGGAAAACCAGCAAATATGTAAGGTGATACGCGTGATATTTACAATCAGCTGTAAATCCGCGGGTAAATTGGGTGATGTACCGCACGCGTAGAGGGAGATCATCGCAGCTTTCTGCTCAATGCCAGTTGGCCTTGATACTCAGCTCCAGACAGAGACAGATGAGGTGGGATTTCTGGATTACGGCGGTGCAACACACCCTCCCACCAACCCCCACCCGCGTGCCTTTATACGCGATGCACAAACTGATTTAAAGTCATATGTCTTCCTAATCGGAGGCAAATTTGGATTTTGCCCCTCGGGTGACCTTAATGCATCACCGGGATGTTTCTGACAGTGGCCTGGGTGGCGCCGTCACTAGCCTCCTTCGCTTGCAATCAATCAATAATTCGAGTTTAATTGGATTTATTGACCATTTATCAAAAGAAGAGGATGCCTTATCACAAAGGTATTTCAGACTGCACTGTAAACTCATTCCGCCGCGTCATACCCTCTTTAGACTGTAGATTGTTTCCTGCAAATGTATTACTCAATATTTAAAGGATACTGCTGATTAATAGCCTCGCCTAAATGATCCTATTTTGATGGCTAACATCTTCATTAATACTCTGTAATGAGTTTTACTTTCATGCCAGCAATCATTGTGTCAGGGAGGACGTCACATTTTGGGACGGGGCTCTTCTTTTGCCCTTTGTTTCACATTTAATTATCTTCCCTTCTTTCAATCTAGCAACTCGCTCAAGCTCAGAGGTTACACACACGTGTGCCACGTGATAAAATGAACGCATGTACAGTATGCTGCAGTACATGTCTGACCTTCTGGGACATCTCTCATACTCCTAAGAGGCCTGTGCAATCAAAGCAGAATTAACCGGAGTCAGACGTTTTATCTGAAACACACAAACAAGGTAGTGAATCATTAACCTTCATCCCCCTGTGAATTAAGTCAAAGGGCTGCAACATAAACACAATCTATTTGATAATTACGTGCCAGAAGCCTTCCGTCAAAGTGTTCCTTTTACGCACTTGACAGTGATTAATATCTCTCGTTTCTAATGTACTGCATTGTGTTGATGACACATCGATTGTGTTCACATCTTTTCTCTCCTGACAGATTTCGTCTAGACGCCATCGGAAAAACTGCGGCACGGAAGCCGAATGGGTTGTACCTGTCTTTTCATGTTTTTGTGAAGTTATCACGTCTTTATTGCCTCCGTGACCTGGTATTTCTACCCAGAATTAATCACTGTCAAGGGGAGAGAGGTTTTACAAAAATGCCCAAGGTCAAAAGCGTCTAAGCTCTTCTTAAACCTTCCTGCTCCTATGTGGGCTGCTTGAAAAATGTCTCCGCTTCTGTATTCAAACCGCAAAGAAAATATAGATTTCTTTTCAAAATTCAGTGATAGGAAGAGTGTACTCTGAGAAAAACAAAAGAGGGGCGATGAAAGGAGAAAAATAAACTGGCCAATATTGTTTGAATGGGAATAATACGTTTGTGAGAAGCAACATACTATGCACTAAACTCAATACACGATCAGGCGTAACATTAAAACAGGAGAAGAAAATAACATATGGTGACAATTCAATGTTCAGCAGGGAAACTTCTGGACCTGTTACCTAGACATGTAGCACCCACCCAGACCCCCCCCCCCCACAAAAAAATAATTTGATCAAGCGGTTTTGATCAAATTCTAGTTCATGTTAAGTAGACAAAAAGCTACTAGAAACAGCAGTGTTTCCTCCTTTATGCCAGACTGTGACTCACACCTACAGTGCAACAACAGACCAACTCTGCTCAGTAAAAATAGTTGTCATTACAGAACAAGATATGAACAGTTGCTCGTTGCAATGAATTTGTTCACCACCGCACTGCAGTGTGATTGTTCGTAAACTGCACTGAATCAGCCTGTCCTTTAGAATGTTTGAAATGTTGCATTCAAATGATATCGTTCCTTTAGCGAGTGAGGAATGTAGCTCTGTCATGATGCTATATTCCTTTTTCATAGAAGAGAATGTGGGCCCTCTTGTTTTTGTGGTTGTTACAAATGTTTATTGTCTAATACTGTCAGATTCAGAGAGGCACCGCAGGGGGTCGCGAAGTTCTTGGTGAAGCATGAACGACATTCACTTCACCCACGAATCCTTGTACAATAATTTTTGCAAGATATTTCTGGCTTAAACACTGCAGCTCCTATCCACAACAGCCAACTACTGAGGCCAGAGTATTATGCCAAGCGTATTGCCGAAAATGGATCGTTTTGTAAGTCGACCAAAAAACTACAAAAAAACAAGTTATTCTTATAAATGGCTTTGGCACGGGCACCCAACTCACTTGGACCTTGCATGTGTGTATATGAACCTGCATTTCATTTGAAGAGACCAGTGCCGAATTCACAATGAGGTGGTACGTTTATTCGTGGCACGAGGCCCAGACTACAGTTTTATGCAATATATGGAAACAGATCCCTACTCCATCTCTCTATCAGTTTGAGAGATATTAAAGACCCCTGCTGCAGATGAATTTGCCTCCGTGCTTGCTCTGGGGGTTTCAGGTCAGGTGTAGTAAAGCGTCTCGAGAAAATTTATGTTGTTATTGATGCTATGTAAGCAAAAATTGAATTGAATAATCCATAAACAGTCAATAAAATGTTCCCCGTATTCCTTCTTTGTAAGTGCAACTGGCCCAAGCAGCCATATCAAGTTCTATAGAACGTGTGGTTGACATTCATGCAGAGCAAAAATACAATTTTACATTAAAACTCCAGTGTTGTGCAAACATTTATTTGTGTTGATTTGGTCTGTCCTTTCTTACTCTGCCGCTCCTTCGAACATAACATAAAAAGCTCTGCTGGCTATCTCTGCAAAAGAAAAAGCCTTTTCAGGACTATGATGTAACTGTTTGAAATGGGCCGCAGAGATTTATATTTATATTTATAAAGGCGTTTGTTTTTCCCTGCCAAAATATTGCCTGAAATGGAAAAAAAAAAAAAAAAAAGTAATTTGCAGATGTAAGGGGTAGGGAAATATTTCTACTGGTCCTGGATGAGCACGTTGTGCACAGAATGCATCCGATAGGGGGAAGGAAAATGAAATGAGGAATTAAGGAAGACGACAGAGGAAGTGAGGAAATGGGTCAACATGGTCATTTTGAGACATCAGGCTGGTTTGTCTTGTGACACTACACTTCTCATTCCACACACGCATCATTTCTGATTCGCCAAGCCAAAAGTGTTGTTTCCAATTAAAAGCGTGCAGACAGATTTTTAAGTAGCTAGAGTTAATTACATTGTAAACAGCAAACAAACTGCTGGCCAGTCAGCTCAAGACACTAATCCATCTCTAAACACAGATCCTGTATATCAGCAGCGGATCTCGGCATGAGGCAGAGCCTGGCTTGGTTTTCACATTCAGTATCTTCTATCTTTCCATCTCGTTATACCTCACTCTGACACGCTCTCGCCGCTTCTCTTGTTTCTTTAACACACACGGCAGCAGACCAGGCCACAGTGCAGCGGGCCACACAGGCAGCCCAACAGATTCAGCGCTAACAGCAGACTCTCTCTGCAGCCGAGCGCATCCTCGACTGTCTGATGGAAGGAACCGAAAACTTTTGTCAACGGCTATTAAGCACCGTGACGTTCTCTGACCAACGGCTCACACTGGCAATTAGATGATGATCAGAGCCAAACCTGTGACTCTTGTTCTTTGAATGGCATTGCAGTCCTACTGAGAGGCTGAATCTTTCCAGTCACTGTTTATGTGCAGTCACATCTATTCGCCACTATACCTGTGTCTCCTCTGTAGCTTTACAAAGTCTTACAATCCAGACAAGTAGTTGCTGAGCACAACCAGTAACAGGAAGTTGTGCTCTGCAACTCCAGTACATATCTGGCATAACCAGGTTTACTGTGTGGTTGGAAGTCCACTTCCGGTTCAAGGAAGATGCTTATTTTTTATTGTTCTTAATGAAATGGAGAAATTGAAAATGCATAACAAGCCAAAGCTCAGGTCTGATTGCCTTGACTGTCACTGGGTCGGAGGTCTTTGACCAACAATGTGTTAGACTACAAGGATCCCAAATCACGTGCTTATTGTCATAATATATCATAATATATCCACCATAATAAAATATATCCTCAGAATGTGCAAACATTGTGTCCTCGTCTATTTAGATGATTCTGTCAGTGTTGAGATATTTGATTTTCATTATATAATTTCCACACGTCGCTCGGGTTAATTGTTTGCATCTAGTTTTGCCATCGCTATTGTCTAACTTGACACATTAATCCCTGTGATCATGTGTAGATGTCATTCGTTCTCAGGTGTCCCTTGTACGCGAAAGACACCCTAACCTCCCGAATGAATACTTAACTAGCTAACTAATTAATTTCCTGCCTCAAAGTCTGCACGGCCCAATTCGAAGGAAAGCAAAAGTTGGAAATCCGCAACTTTCTCCCTCTCCAGGCAGCAGAAGAAATGCCTAAACCTGTGTGAATACCCTCTGATTGTGAGCAGCAGTTCACGACTCCAGATAATCACAGACTGGTGTTATTGTGCACTCCTCCGTTCCTGTCTGAAACTTGTAGACCGTGGTCTGGTCCCAGGCTTCTGTTTTGCTGCAGGAGAAAACATAAGTAGTGTGTTATGCTGGGATGCTGCTCATGACAAGACAGGGCTCAAATGAAGTGATATTTTAGGAGAAAGTGACTTTTCTCTGTCTTAATTTTCCTCTCTGCTTCCTTCTCTATTTATTTCAATCTGTGCTTAATTGGAAATTACTGCCAAAGTGTGAGCCATAGTTCAGACTATAGAGTTTTTCATTGCATTTTGTGTAGCTATAAATGTATATTGATATACACCAATCAGGCATAACATTATGACCATATTCCAAATATTGTGTTGGTGTCCCTTGTGTCTCTAAAACAGTTCTGACTCTTCAGAGACTGGACGTGGGCCTTTGAGTGGGTTGTGGGGAGGGCTCTGTGAGGATCAGGCTTGCTCCAGTGCATCCCACAGATATTTGATCAGTTTGTGATCTATCTGGAGGCCAGGTCAACACAGGTGTTGTTTTTCATGTTTTTTGAGTTGTCCCTGCGCCGGTATCAGGCTGCATCCTGCTGGGGGTGCCTGCTGCCGTCGAGGAGTGTCAGTGCTATGGGATGGGGGAGGTTTGGTCTGGTCTAGGTGGGTGGTACACGTTTGAGTACAACATCCACACGGATGCCAGGTCCAAAAGTTTTTCAGCAGAACACTGACTTGCCACAAGATCAAGTCAATGTTATTTAATTCTCCTGTCAGTGGTTTCAGTGTTGTGGCCGATCAGTGCACGTACGCGTGTTTGTGTGCATGTTAATCCGGAGTGTTAACATGCTCTCTTACTTGAATGACAGCGGCGGCTGCGCACCTGATCGCTTCTCTCTCGCTCTCTTACGTCGTTTCTTAGCAAACAGGGATTCAGATGTCACCGGTTCCAATGTAGTACCTGGTGAGCTTCTGGCTGGTCATCCTATCAGTAACTGAGACTCTGATTGGAATAAGTAATTCAGTCAGTTGAGTACATTTTGATCCTTGCCCAGTGTCAGTTCACTTGTAATGCAATACGCTGCCGTGCGCCGGTGTAGATTGGCACTATTTTAGTTACCGGCTAATATCCAGTGCCAGCCTGACCATCCTCTCAAACACCTACAGTGCATATTCACATTTAACAAGGGCTTGTTATGCCAGGCAGTGGCACTGTAGCGGTGTCCTAGTTAGATGTGTTATGAGCATTGCTCCAGAAATACTTCTTTATAGATATAGACATAGATATAGATATAGATATAGATATATACATATATGAATGACGGCCATCATTACTGCACAGATATGTACAGTCACTGCCATTTACACACATGTGTGCATGTACACAGCATTAGTCCAGACATCAAAGCGGTGAGATAGTGCTGCGCAGGCTCGGTTCATCAACAGCAGAGAAGCTGCCAAATAAAACATTTAAAAATCTAGGTTACTGGCACATATGAATATCTTATGCAGCTCTTTTTTTTTTTTTTTATGTGGGAGAGTGACACAGTGATTTGACGAGGGGGAGAGATTGGATACGCCTCTGCATAGCACAACCTGATTTCCCATTCCTGCTACTTATTAAGAGACACATATTTCATTCCTCGCATTTAAACAGCCCTTGTATTTTGCACACAGTGTTTGTTAACAGCATCATGTATATAATATCATGCCAGAGGGACAGCGCAGCAGATGTCCATCAGGTCCAGTTCCTCTGAACTTGTTAAAAACCTGCGATCTTAATGGTGGGAAGAAAAAAAAAAGAAGATTTAAACTGTTGCTGCATCTTCAGTCAATTCACCATCCAGTCAGGAAGCTGTCACTAACAACCCAGAGGGCTGATATAAAATGGTAATGTTGTTTACCTTGCAATCAATCATTTGCGAGTGGGACCAGGACCAATCTGTTAAGGTTGATCTTTCCTGCTAACCTCTGAGACTTGTTCACCAGCATCATTCACTGCCGGGGATGAACAGTGCGACTCCCGGCTTTAGTGGAAGATTACATTTCCTCTGACTGAGTCCCAGTGTTTGTTTGAAGTACACATGGGATGCTCTCACTATCCTGTGTGTTAAAAACCATTCCACCCAGACGCGAGGCATTAAATTGCTTTTCTCACGAATGCAACCTCAGCTGTCGCAGAATCTGGGTGGAAGTTGTGAACGTGCACGTGGAAAATAATAAAAAAGCACATACATGTGAGGATGTTAAATTAAAATCACATCTGTGTTCAGCTCAATCGTACAAAATGGAATGCTATAAGGAGCAGTGCAACGCAGTGCAATGAAAATAATGAGGTCGAATGTTTGAGCAAGACCCTCCGTAGGACTGCTAGCCTTTGGGACTTCACCACCGTCGATACAAAATAAAAGATTAATAAAGGAAAATAACAAACAGGCCGCACTTTCATTGCACCATTCTACCATAGAGGACACAGCACTTTACACTTGGCCTCTGCTTCACACTTTCACTCGCACACACGCTCACTCAGGCTGGTCTGTAACGTGGGTTTTAGCGCATTGCTCACTGCTCGCTGGGGTTTTGACGTATGGATCGGAGGAGCCAGGAGCTAAACCGCCAACTCTGCAGCAGTTGACCTTTCCACTTTCCACCAACTGTGCATACAGTGGCAGAGTGTGAGTTCCACAGTGAATCCAACCACCATCCGCGGAGATTTACTTATAGATCTGATGAAGAAATGCCAGTTTCTTACGGTACAAAATAAATTACTGCTGAATTTTATTGCCTCATAAAGCCGCAGTGACGAATGAAGGCTTAGTAGGTATTTTACAACCAGCGTCTTAATAAAGTGTGGGAGGATAGGGCTGGCCTTTAAGATAATGTAGTCCACCTTTTCTTTGATCCTTCGGTGTGGGGGACAGTGTTGAACAATACCGCTCAAACCCATCTTTATGGTAATATGATTCATTGTGGCAGTGAACTTACAGACGCAACACGACGTGTGTTTATTTCAATGTTCCAGGCGTGAGATTTCAGTCGGGTTTTCGCCGGAGGTATTATTGCAATCTTCGCCGTGATGAATCCTGGATCATTTTCCCCGCGCCAAACCTCTACTACTTATCACTGTCGCCTGCATATGAAGTCATTCGGTGTGTGTCCTTTTGTCTTTTGCTGTCCCTCTGCTGGGGTTTTTGTCGTCTCTGCATGCATCAATGTCATCCTCCCCCCCTGCTGGCTTCTGATTTATGAATCCTATCCTGGTCTGTCATTAATGTCTCCAGAAGGGAGCATTGATGGACCAGTATGTCGAGTCTGTCACCGGGAGAACCGCCTCGTGTCCGCAAACATCATGAATATTCTTTTGACAACCTGCGGCCTGGAGCATCTCAGATTTAGACCATACAATATGATACGCCATGGGTGTGGAGTAATTCAAACTGGTAACCTCGCCGTCCACAAATCAGCATCTCTTACCACCAGATCAGATTAAGACTTTCCAAAGTGCTGCGCGAAGTGTTGCTACAGGTGCACTGCCATCTTCCTCTCTTCCTCTTTTACTTTGTTCTCTAACATTTCCTAGCAGCTGCTGATCCCAACCATCATCCCCAGAGCAGTGGGTATTAGGACAAAAGGGCAACCTGAACTCTAAAAATACCGCAAGCTCGATCAGTCTCTGGTGCTACTTTAATAACATGAACCCAGGGTGTGATACGATGTAATTATCACAGGCAGACGCTGCAGGCCAGAGCGGAAGACTGCACACAGCACAGGTCATGTTTAGAAAAGCTCTCACAGATCTATCTATCTATCTATCTATCTATCTATCTATCTATCTATCTATCTATCTATCTATCTATCTATCTATCTATCTATCTATCTATCTATCTATCTATCTATCTATCTATCTATCTATCTATCTATCAACCATCTATCTGTAATCACCTCTCTGAAGTCAGTATAGTCTCTTCATAGTGTTATATTTAGTTTTCTTACTCATAGACATCTTCATTTCTCCCTGTCTTTTTCTCTCGCTGTTTGCATACATTTATTTATGTCCACACACTTGTACGTGCACTCCAGGCTTACTAACCCAGAAATAAACTGAAACATTTTATAGAACGGTCGTCATTTGTGAGAGCAGCATCTGCGTACACCCAGTGCTGTTCTCTTTAGTGTGGGTTTCAATCTCAGTGTAAGTGTGTGTGTGTGAGCTATCCAATAAGTCCCAAGGATGTATATGGCCAGATTTATGTGCACAACGGGTGTGGGAAGGTTCTCACTTCCGCATAACCTGTTTTGTTGTTTCTTGCATTGATCTATCAGCAGTCTTCTCTTCTGCCCTTGACATCACAAACAGAGAGGCTTATCGATCCCGTAACGCCATTTGTTGTCGAAACGTTGTTGCGTTTGTATTTTCGTTTAGCCGGGCAACCTAAGGCTACCTGGGGTCAGGACCACAACCACAGCTGCCCCAGAAAAACCCAGCACCACCAGCACTGTTGAAATATTCATCGATTCACCAAATCCCAGCCAGGGCTGGAGGAGGCCGACAGCCGCATTCTGACATCACCACGAGGTCGAGCACTGACACGTATGGACACACAAGCTGCAAAACCTTTGTGTACACGCACATTCTTCTGTCACCACTTCAATACACACAAACCGTGTCAGTATTTAATGTCGCGCTCTCTCCCTGGTTGGTATCAGCTGTCATTCAGAGATAATGTCTCAGATGTTTCCATACGTCTCCTTGTCTCCGTGCATTCACCACACTGATGCAGGTACAATGGCCTCAGAGATAGAACCAATGATATCCTCGCTCCCCTATTCAGCCTCTGTCCTCCTCTCAAAGACTCGATTATGTGTAACCGTACGCCCAGATAAACACCACAACCCTGGTCCCATTCCCCGTGCTTCCGACAACCTAGAAAACTGAATCACTATTCCTCTGCAGGCTTTTCTTTTTTTCTTTCTTTCTTTTTTTTTTTTTGCCACCTTCCCACCACTGGCGACTCAGGGCGGATGGTATAATTGATCTGTCAAACTTGTCACACCCGAGGGTTACATTTGGGAATCAGATGATCCATCTCAGGTGCGTTCGGCAGCACGGCCTTTGATCAGGAATCGGGCCAGCTATTATCTGTAACAGTGGCGATAGTACAGCGCACAACAAGTTGTGTCCCTGACAGCAAAGGAGAGTGGGGTTTCTTTCTTCAAAAGAAATGTCTTTGAAGAGGTATTTTCTGGAGGTAGGCATCGTGCTGCAACACTCAACTGTTCCTTTGTTCGCAGCAGCAGAGGCGGGGGAGGGACCGGTGTGACAAAGGCGCTAATCACAAAGTTTGATCAAAGGCATGCAGTTCATTGTAATATACACCTTAAAAATATAAGAAACCAAAATTCATGTAAAATTATGTTTGGGTTTAGTGCTGAATTCACAGTAAAATTATTACCTGTTTAGTTCATCGAGCGCACGTAAACACGGACAAAGCCTCCATGACAGCACCCATAGGTGTCCTGAGGATCTCCTTGAGCTTCCTCGAGCTTAGTATGGTGGATCTGGTCGTTGCCAATTTGGCAGCACCTCACTCCTGGCTAATTAAAAACTCAGCAAAGAGTTGGAACATGAGTGGAGCTGAGCTGATGGCGAGTGATGCCAGGGCAGACAGCCAGTGACCCGTGTGACCCGCCGGTCTCTCAAAGCAGTCACGCCCTAAATTATGCATGAATCAGTTAAATTATATGGGCATGCTTGGATTTAAATGGATGAGTTATATGAAAGTTTGTTATTCATACCCAGCTATGAACATGTACTGCATATTTCTCTAGTGGAGTTGGCATTTTAACATGGCGGGCTGTTGGTATCGACTTGCTTTTGGAGCCAGACTCAAGCAACATGGTAATCCATGATAAGTTAAACAAAACAATCTACAATGACGTTGATGGTGGGCGATACCAATACAGTCGGACATTGTGATTTGAATTCATACGTAGCGATCGATATATTCAGTTTAACACACTTTAGTCTAGACAGGGAAAATAACAATCCATCAAATCCAGTATTACTCAGTATTCACTGAAGTTTAAATTGTGATGCGTAAGATCACTTCAGAGTAGCTCTCTACCCTGTTGAGGACCACTAGTCACTTGAAATGAAGAAGTAAAAACAAGCCAAGCTCATTCATTTAGTAAGTTTGTTCTAGTCTTTTCTTTTTTTTGCTTTTATTTTCTTTAGACTTTAAAGACTTCTCTTTAGTCCAAACACATTTTTATTCGTTTCTGAAGGATCAGCAAAAATACATAAAATAGATCCCTGTGAACTTTTGGGATCATCAGTACATCAGCATGGAGTTGATTGGCAGCAGTTCTGTACACCTCTGGAATACCAACACTCTGACTTTTTAAGCTAATGTAGATCTATAGATGGCTGAGATAAACAAAGCCGATATACCGTGCAGCTAATTGATTCCTTATCACATTTTTTTTTTTTTTTTTTCAGGCTGTGCTGGTATTTGAACTTCATTTTTCATCTATTCCCATCTCCCCAGTTCACTCTCCCAGCTTATCTCACCCCCTCCTCGCCTCGAGCCAGGATACACACTACTGGGCATCATAGTTAACATTCAAATCATTTCATTTCCATGTGGGGGTTTACAGCCCCAAAGGCCCTCTCACTTGCCCATTCAACTTTTTTAACGGATAGCTTATAAACCCATGGAAAATCATGAGAGAGTATTTATGGCATAAAATTATTTCAGAGTGGAGCCACTGAAAAGAATTGCTGCTGACATGAGTGATAGCTATCATACTATTTCTGCTTTCTGATGCATTTACTATTATCACTCTGTTGTAACTGGTTTTTAGTATTTTGAAACACAGTTAACATTTTGGTTGTACCTTCAGTAACCTGAAACATGTATCCCAAAGTTGCCCAGCCCAGGCAAATCAGTGAAGAAAGGAGAGACAAAAAATTATCGAATACGTGGTCACAAAACTGAGGCTGGGTCATTATTTGCCAATTTAGATTCCCCCCGCAAGGCAAATGTAGGAAAGCCCACACTCAAAAACACTCAAGTGTGAGTGGAAAGAGATGAAAGTCAAATAAAAGACAGGCCAGAATACATCAGAATTTGTGAAAATGAACTGATTCCACAGCACAGAAGTAGCGTTTGATCCTTCGCTTCTTTTTATGTTGATGGTAAAAGATTTTAGTTCATATTTATTTAATGGTACCTATTTCAATGCTCATTTTAAAGTCCAATCTGAGCCTTTAAGTATATTGTACGAGATAACTTTTCATAACACTTTTCTTAGCGATACTGACCTCCTACTCATCAGACATGCCCCAGCTTCTCTTAGCGGGGTCCCACACATCCAGCTAAGAGAGGATCGATTGCATGCATACATAGCTGACATGAGACAAGTTTCAGCCTTACGCTGTGCTTCTTCATATTAATGTAACTGCAAAATCTTTGGCCATCTCCTGGGGTATTTTCCAAGGTCCTATACTTGGTCCAAGGATTATGCTCTTGTTTGATCACATTATCACGAAATCCAGTCTATAACGCCGCTGCTATTCTGATTTAGCAGCACATTAGCGGATGGAAAACCATAGCTTATAAACGTTCAGATTTTTTCTGATCTTGGCAAATTGTCATGCAGCAATAAAGTTTGATGGACAAATCAGTCAGATAGCTCAATCAAACATTTCAATCATTGTCTTCTGAGGCTTCCAAAGGCTAATAATAGTGTTTAACGTGGCCAACTCCTGCTTTGTTTGGAGACCGTTGAAGGTATTTGATTATGAGACATTGTATTATGTTGCCTTATTACCTTTTTATCGTTATTTATTTTACTTGCTGGACTTTTTAAACTTTATTTTATTCTCAATTCATTCACTTTCTTTTCCATGAGATCTAAGTGCTGTGCTGAAAAGTGCACGTAAAATAAACAGTAAGTAAAGGTCAAAGAGACTCGTCCTTTGGGATTTCATCAAAAAGCTGAAGTTAAATACAATCTGCCCAAACATCTGCACATATGAAACCTCATGTTCAGACTGGAATGCATTTATGCTGGAAGCTGAAAAAAACCATCGCACTACCGTTGCCGGTTATTTTCAACCCACTCGCTGGCATCAAAAATAATTAAAGAACGGGACGGGTTCAATGAGCTCTTCCATCTGTCTGTGGAGAGCAAACGACACGTTTAATATCCCACTCGTCCTCCTATAGCAGATGCACCGGCTGCCACAGACGGAGGCTCAAATCCAATCATGGAAGAGATGCAATTTACAGAAACACAAGTAAGAATAAGACATTATAAAAACTTCCGAAATGACAATGAAAAGCTACAGACAGTAAATCGTCGCATGATGCCGGGAAAGCGCAGCCTTCATTCAGGGTGATGAAGTGATTTAATATCCAGTGTCTGGACTGCTCTGTTCACTGGTGCCAGGAACAATTACTGTCATCAATAAATGATAAATGCCAGAACAGAAGAGGGATTATTTCGCCACTGAGGAGTTGGATCTCAGATGGTGACTGATACTGGACTTCCACTCCTTTGCTCTCTGCCACAAGTGGAAAAGTAGAGACAATGGAGGGAAATGGAAAACGGATACATTTGCGGTAACGATCAGGAAGAATGGGCCTCCTCACAACAACATTAGAATAATAACGGCCGACTGTAGTGGTGGAAAAATTAGGGGAGCGGCACACCCTTGGTGTACCACAGAGGATGTCTTTTGTAACTCGTACAAATACGCTGGATGCATTTCATGTCCTGCAGAGGCAGACGCTGCTGTACGATAACAGCTTCAGCCTCGCTTGGTTGTATGGGAAGTGCAGCCTGGCATTATGATGGCTGTGAGCTCACTTCGGCAATTAGTGTGTTCACTCAACGCGGCAGCAGCGCCAGTAAGCTACAAGTACAGCCTGTCATTGAATATAGATGTGCGAGGGACCATAGCAAGTACAAAAGAACTCTGTTACGATCCACGCTGCTTGGAAATCTATAAGGGGGGAAAAAAGAAATAGTACAGCTTGTATCTATTTATATAGCTTTCCACACACACAAGAGCACGACTAAACGGTGCTGCTTTGGTTCAGCAGTAACATGGGTAATTGCTTTAATGCAAAGTTAGACAGAGGAAGGGAGCAGGAATCATAGTAACAGCTTCGGGGCTGCATATTGATGATGTTGATTACCAAACACAACATCTGTAGATTCCAATGAGAAATGTTACCATGTTTTTTATGCCCCCGACACCAATGGCATCATTTACATCTGCTGCAGGAGCAGGAGTCTGTGAACCTATATGTTTGCAGAGTTTTAGCAAAAACGCCTGTAATTTGTGTCATACAAGATGCACATCACCGTTCCCGGGTTCCCACCTACCTGCCTCCCCTCTCGGCGGGAGCGACGGCATCAACCTGCAGAGGGACATTCATCATCTCAATCCCCAGCATGTCTCAGTGCATCGCACCTGACGCGGCCTGCTGGTTAATGGGAACCGTCAGGCATGCGCTCGGCTCATATTGTCGTTCATATACGATTCATACACCCACAGCGGACACATGAGCGCCGGCTGGCGCACGCATGCAGCACACACGCATGCTAAGGGGTGGATTTCATGGGCAGAACGATATCCATTCCTTCGTCTCCGTGCTAACCCAGCAGTCGGCTGCTGCCTTACCACCTCGCTGCGCGTCTTCATGTCTGAATAGTAGCTCCGCTGACACCCAAAAACTGGAAAACTACCGCTGACATACTTTAATATTTTATAAAGCTTGCTTACTACTTTGCTGGTGACTGGTGCTGCGATAGAGTTGCTGGAAGCGGGTAGCATGATGGAAAACTTACTCATGCTGTAAATCAACCTAAACTGTCATTTGCTTTTATTGACCCAGACCATTTGTCCTCTGTTTCATTAATTTTAAATGAAGCTTTATTCAATTTAGTGTATGCTTTGGGAACCATACTTAATATTGTTTCCAGTGTTTTCCCATTCAGGCTCATGGGGTTCGGTACACATAAGTCACTTTTAAAGTCAACTAGAGACACTTGCACTGCTGTATTTCCCAAAATACTGTTACTTCTGGTTCTAATGCACTCGCTTCGGATATTGGACAACCATTTTGTGTTATTTCCTAAGCCTTCAGATCGATTGATACTGTGGTTGAGCATCGGAGGTATCGTATATTATGTGAATGACCCTCAGGCAAAAGTGCGTGCCCTGCAGCTGTCTGCTGCAGTTTCATTTTAAAAATCATTCACACAGCGCACACGTCAACTAAATATCTCCCTTGTCACACATGTGCTACAGCAGTACAATATTTTAACTGCTCGGCAGACATATAGTTTTTTTTCTTACTGAGGTGACAGGCTGGTAACTTTGAAAGCTCAGGAAAAGGCCCATGACTATCAGGAAAAAGTTCTTCTTGTGTTGTTCGGTAATCAGAGAGCATAAGGTCAGCGCAGCAGGCAGCTACTGATTGGTGACACTGATTGTTGTGTTGGGCTAAAAAATAAAAAAATAAAATAAACTATGACAGCTGTTTTGGTCTAGGTATATTAGACCATATGTGCTGTTTAAGCAATTAAAGTGAACCACCAGTTTTGGTCAGTAGAAAGTTTCCTTGACTCAACTTTGCCGGACAGAATTAAATTAAAAACAAGACAAACACATACGTGAAGACATCTTTCCATCACTTAGAGCAGGGTGTCAAATAAAATATAAATATGGAAGACGGGACTGCTCCTCAGGAGTGAAGCAAAAGCAACTGATGCTCCCCCTGGTGGCTGGCTGCAGTACTGGTCATAAACTCCACCTCCTCCATGTTGGCAGATGGGACTTCGTCTGAAGGATGGTGTCTGTCATTTCAGTTAGTTAATATAAAGTTGATGCATGTTCAGGTGACAACTTAATGTATAAATTTCATTTTAGTTACTTGAGGCTATAGACCCTTCAAGGTATGTAAACAATGTGACGTTTTTTGAGGGACGGGGCTTAACTGGATGCAATACATCTCAAACACTATATAGCATGTAAATGGATATTTCAGTGGACTGTTTTGGCAAGAATGAACGAGGAAAACACACATTTTAGAGAATATACTAATACACTTACTCCCCTTGACCTTGAGTGCGAAAGTTGATTCTGACTGATGGGACTTCATTCACCAAACGGACACAGAGGAGATGAAGTCTGGTCTGTATTTATCAAGTGAAGCCTCTCCAACAAAGATAGTGACGCAGGCCATGAAGGGGTCTATAGAAACAGGATGTGACGTAATGGTGACCACTAGTTGCCATGGCAAACACTCTGTAAAGCTGAGAGTTCTAAAAACTTCTAAAAACTATTTATAAAAAGAAGTTCAGTGTATAATCCTGCTTGTAACTGGTTGAGGTAGAGCAGGGCATTGTATCAATTAATGAAAATGCGAGTCTGGCAGAAGTGTGGCCGGCCATCGATATCACAGCTCCGTGTGGCTCCAATCTCAGGTCCTGGCTCCAATGTCTTTAGATGGTGCTGCCCATATTCCTAAGTAGCGTTAATGTAAGGAAGTGGGGTCACACCGTCCATATCTTTACAGTTTACAAGAATTTCCTACTGACTCAAAACAACCAAAACCAAGAGTCTTTATACAAAAGAATTTACATTGTGAGAATGTGATTTTGGACCCTGCAATTAGACTGTGTTGTCTTCCCCCTAAACACATCGGGACAATGGCATGATTGGCCAATTGTGGTGAAATCTGGATAGGTGAGCTGAGAGAGAAAAAAAAAAAACACAGAGGCGAGAAGAGACAAACACTCCCCCTGGTACACCTATTACATAAATTTCAAGTTCTTGTACTTTGCTTGAGTTTCCACTGTATTCCTCCCTGCATTTTAGGAGAAGATTCTACACCAATCCCTTATATTTATCTTGCAGATGCCAGTAGCACATCAGCCTCTAAAATGATCACGTCGCATCATGTACATAGTTGCTTAAGGCCTAATATTAACCAGTGTTTCACAAACACAAAGGTCAAAACCAGGGAAAAGTCCACAATTTAATTTGTAATCATCTCATGAACCCTATGATTTATCTTGTGACCTTTAGGATGGGCCACAAGCAAAAGTTTTTAAAGCTACTGGACTAAACTACACAACTTCCCTGCATGTTAAGTTGTAATAAACAATCTCATGAGACTGAATTACCTACACTAATGATTGTAAATGTAAAAGCAATACCAACACACAAAGGAGCTTCGTAGCGAGTTTCAGCTCACTGTCTGCGACTCTGTGACTGTGTTCTCTGTTCTCGTAGCTCTGTTATTATCCACGGCAAGCAGCTGTTCAGTAAAAAACAAACAAAACACAACAACAAGAAAAAAAAAAACTCCACACACTACCTGCTCAGCACCATACAGAAGAGGTACACACAGTCAGCAAATTATTTGATGAATGTAGTGGAGAATTAAGCAGCAGAAGAGCCAGAATGTCCTCTTCGCTAATAACCCAGCTAAAATGGATCGTTTTGATTCAGGTGAGAATGGGCGAAATCCAAATGCATTTTTAATTGCATTCATCTAATCTCTGCTGCACTATTACTATTAAGCTACTACGCACACCTATCATTTATCTCAGTTATAATGCTGGTAGTTGTTTGATTGTGTGTGTGTGTGTTTTTTTTATGATTAACACTTTATTGGCATTTTCAGATACTGCACATTACAAGCATATATGTGTCAAAGGTTCACTTAAATAACCATCAGCAGTAATGCTGACATGTAGAGAGAGTATAACAATATCCACAGTGCATAGTGTCCACAATCCAGCATCAAGTGATTGTGTGTTTTAATCATGCAAGTGCATGCATGTGCTGCTGCAGCATTAATACGCACGTGGACACGTCTCTGCATCAGCTTGAGCAGGTTAACGAAGTATTACAGTATTACAAAACACTGACATATTCAGGAGGAGATGGCTGCAGCCTGATCCAGTGTGGATCATTATTTAATTTCCCAGTGGTCTAAATAAGAGTCCTCGGAGACTGTTGAGATGGACAACCACAGCGTGAGTTGTTAATGCTCCAGTGAAATCGATTTCATTAGCAGACCTCGTGTGCCTGTAAAAACTACTCTTAGATCCCGTGGAGGGACCCCACCAGCTAGATTGATATCTGTCACGGGGCTCCACTCTGCTTTCGCTCAGAATGCTGGGATGCGTTTCAAACCTCTATGAATATTCACAAGCATGGTACGCCCATTAAAGGCAGGTCAGGGTTCTGTTTTGCAGCCAGCGTTCCTGGCAGTGAATGACAGGCAGTGTCTTCATCCCCAGAGTTGGATTTTTATCAGAGGCGAAATCTAAAAGTATAAAGCAAAAGGCACCTCCGAAAATTAAATGTGCTTGTTGACTTCCCCGTGCTTTGTTGCGTTTTACAAAGCGCACTGTAAATTCCTGCTTTTTATATCTGTGGGTTCACGTTTCAGATGGAATCACGAGAATATCCATATTATGTGTCATATATAACACTTTTTTTCAAGGCATAGCTCAAAAGGGATTGTGCAGTTGTGGGTGTGCATAGAGATAAAAGATAGTGGGTTGAGTTTTCACAGTAACACAATAGTCCTGCCGTGCTCTGTATCTGTGCCACAAAAAGCAAAGGCGGCTTCATTATGGGACAGCATGTTCTGCTGGAGTTCCGCGTCCGTACGGTGGCATGTTTTTCAATTTGCTGTGTTTTACAAACGCACGTATGAGATGCATTTCATTTATTTGTCATTCAGTGTGGGTGTTCGGCGCAGGCTTTGGCCTAACACAATAAACAGGAGAGTGAAGGGGAGGGAGGGGGGCAAATTCAATTTCACCTCTCTTATACCTGTACACTTACAGAGAAATGAGGACACACAACAAAAGCAGATAAAAATAATAAAAAAAGAAAGAAAACGTCACCTTTTTTTTTCATTAGGTTTTCATTTGAGCTCGCATGTATGTGCCTACATGTGTAGGCTGCCACGCATGTGGAGATATGGCACACACACAAACAAAAACACAAAGGAGTGCTTTATTCATGTTGAGAACTGGGAAGAAGATGAATGATGCAGGCATGAAGAATATATATGGGTTTCAAGGAGGATGACAGAAGCTGTTTTGTGGGTTCATCCTCAAGAAAGTCTTGATTGAGAGAAAAAGGCCGTGGCATCTCTACAATCAGCCAAGGATTCACCAGGATATTTGTTGGTAATGCGGGCAGAGGCTTGTCATCAGAAGAAAAAGAAGAAAAGAGACAGTTGTAAAAGGAGTATTAATCAGGCCTCACAAACCTACTTTCAGTCCACAAAAACTGACCACAAAATATCTGCATTTTGGTGTTAATGTGAAATAAAAATGGAGTTCGGACAGGCAAGCACCGCTCCGACACTTTTGTGAAGGGTAAATTAAAAGCGGGTCCTTATTTTGCAGACAGGAATCATTTTGATCACTGTCTGTGAACGTCCTTTTACAACCAGTGAAAGCAAAAGCACAGACGGTTGTACGGAAGAGTATTAGTGCCACCCATGAGAAAAAAAATTAAAAATTAGAGGAGGTAGATGTTTTTCTTCATCATGCACTTTGACAAAAAAAGTCGCAACTTCGAGAAAAAAGTTGAAAATAGGAGGTACACCTTTAAACCGCTGATACTAATAATTAATATCAAGGATTTAAAATTGTATTGTGATTATTTTTTCAGTTATATTGCTGATATATTGGACTGCCGGGCACAGACGCACTGTGCTACGGGAAGTTGCAACAAGCGCACATGATTTCTACAAACCGGCTGTACCATCTGTACTCAGTGGCTAACGTGCAGCCTTTGGCAGGATGGATAAACTGTGTGCGCTTGTTGGGAGCCACAGGGAGTGTGCCATGAGCAGTGTGTTTTGGGGAGACCTGGCTGCATGCAACTTCCCGCACCACAGTCCCGGCTTCAGGACTCTATGGGCAGATAGGGACACACTCCCGAGCCTTGGAGTGTACGTCCCTACCTCAGCAGACAAGGCCACAGTGTGCGACAGTATCCATGCCACTGTTAACATGCAACAGTCCAACATAATATATCAGCAATATACTGTGCTTCCTGTTTAAAGGTCTACTTCCTACTTTTTTTCTCAAAATTTCGACGTTATTCTTGATATTTTGACTTTTTTCTCAAAATGCGTGGTAAAAAAAATCTACCACCTCTAATTTTTTTTCATGGGTGGCCCTACTACTCTTCCGTAGGGTTGAGTAGCAGTTCACTTGGGGAGCTTTATAGCAGAGCCCACAGGTGGATGCTTTGGTTGAAGAAGCAGCAGTAGAGAGTGGCAGCAGTGACGTTTAAATAGAAATTATTACTGACAGTAAAGACAAAGCCTGTCCGACACCTTACCTGGTGCGCAGGGCTTCATTCCAAGTAGCTTCAAGAAAGTTTTTGTGAAGTAGACTAAAGGGAGTGGATTGATTGAGGATTTGGTTCATGAATCACATTTTCCGGCACGGAAATGAATGACCCACGGACATCCCTGGAAATTTTATGAGCAGATTATTATACGGGACTTTCCGCGGTGTAGTTTGCTTGTCCGTAGTTCAGACACAATCACTCACAATGTGTCAGATCGCCAGAATATAATTACATGCTGCTGAATACAGCACTTCCCTCCAGCACCCGGAGGAATATCTGCTCCTTTATCATGGTATCGCAGTAATCAGAATTCTTTACAAAACAAGACTGCGGAAATGTGAGCGAGTCCGGAAGAGATGAGTGCTCGCTCTCTGTGAACTTCTCTGCGTGTACACCGGCCACGTTATGTTGACAAAAACCAACTGTCCAGATGCCGAGGCCCGCGGTCCATCCAAAGTTCGAGCGAGCCTCTGTGGATCTGTATTCTGCAGAATGAATGGGGTATAATGACAACATCCTTAAACAGCAGCCATCAGCTATAAACGGACTAATGGAGATTCTCAACATTTTGATAACTGTGGCAGAACTAGCACATCATTCACATGAAGTGCTGTAATTTTTCCCCCGGGTATTTTCTCTGTCATTACCAAAGCCCCTCTCAACTGTCACGCTGGATCCCCGCAGTGAGTTTCGGTTTCTCCTTGCACTCAGATCTGTATTGCTAGCCGGTCCTTTCACTTTAATACTCACCAAACATTTTGAATATACCATGAGACTTGCGCTGCGGCCCGACTGCTCTAATTGCAGAGACATAATGTTCCTCATGAAATTTATGAGCTATTAATCTGTTCATGCGGAATGATTCATGAGTCTGAGAGTTGGGAGACATATGATTAGAGTTAACCATTCGTCATGGCTGCCAGAGACGTAAGGCTTTAAGCTACAGATATTTCAGCCAGGCCACAATGATGGTGAATCCCTTCCGCAACATTCTCGTTTTTGCGTTATAAAAGGTGACATCTGTGAAATATGTCCATGCTCATTGTAGTGCTTCTACTTCCTACTTCGCTTAACAAAATGTTTGCAGTTTGTTCAGATCAGACAAATAGTACTTAATGCTCTAATCACACATCAAAACATTTTCTGTTATACGATGTTGATATGAATTAAATTACATGGTGGGATGTCTGCAAGGGAGCCTGTGAACTAGCTTAGACAGTCAACTCGAGTCAGTAACCATTACATACTCTTCTCAGTGCAATGCTGAACTCAGGTTCAATTCGTTTCATTTACAGGTACACAGCGCCAGTCATTAAAATACGTCATCTCTCTCTGCGGCATAAGGTCGAGATCTGACAGTATTATAGGGAAACATTGTGCAATCACTTGGAAATAGAAGATGGAGGAAAGAGAGGAGAAAAAAACAGAGCATTTAAGAAATAAATAATAGACACTGCGCAGGTTGGTTGAGACAGTAACTGCAGATCGGATACTTGCAGTCAAAAGACAGTGATACCTGGGATAGAGGGGAGAAAAAAGCACAAACTGAGGAAGAAAGGAGAGTCAAACTTAATGACATGCAGTGAAGAGAGAAAGAGAGCAGGAGATGGTCCCTCAGTGCATCTTGTGAAGTCCCTCAGCAGCCTACAGCAACATAACTGAACCAGCCTTAACTATAAGCTTTATCAGAAAGGAAAGTTTTTATGCGCAGTCTAAAAGCTAGAGAGGGTATATGTCTCCTGAACCCGAACAGGCAGCTGGCTCCGCAGGAGAGGAGCCAGATAGCTGAAGGCTCTACCTCCTTTTCTCTATAGGGACCACAAGTACTTTGAGAGTGAAGCGTCTATAGGGATAATATCATACCGTTAGATAAGATGAAGCTTGGCTTAATGCTTACTGTATATGTAAGGATGGAGGAAGGATTTAAAACTGTCTTCTCGAATTTAACAGTGAGCCAGTGACGATAGGCCAATATAGGAGAAATATGATCTCTCTTTCTAGTTCCTGTCATTGCTCTGAAGCGTTTGGATCAGCTCGAGGCTTTTTAGGGAGTTACGGGGTCAATACATGTCCAATACATAATCGACATATTTGAATTCTCTTTTGGTGCTTCAAATTTAATGGCAAGATGGAAAAAAAAAAAAAAGAAAAAAGTCAGAGTTGTCCAACAGATTAGAACAAATGAGCAAAGTGCCGTGTCACTTTAAAAATCCAAGAAATAAAAGGAAATCGTACCATATGTAGCAGTCAGATACACTTGACTCATCTGACCTCTTCCCTTTGTTAACTGCACGGCTCTACATCAGCATCACTTCCCCCATTATGACAAGAGTAATAATTACTACAGCTTGGAGCGATCCTGGAGGATTTATACATATCTGAATGTGTTTTGGGGGCATTTGCCAAGAAGATGGATCAGACTGTTTTTCTTGGGAGGACAGTCTCCTATTGCTGCTGGCATTCTGCCACACCACTCATTATGCTGCTGCTGTTCATCCAGTATTATAAAAGACCCACCTCCACTTTAACTTTAACAGTCCCTGCTAGTAAGTTATCACCACTCCTAGAAACAAAAGATCAATTCCTATTCTGCAACAACATAATAATCTAATCCACATTATCTGGCTGACTGAACTTCCCAATCACCTCATTCATAAAATTTGTTTAAACTATTACCTGATTTTCACCTTCTGCACCCACAGCACACTGTCCACCTGTATGCTCTTATCCCTCGAGGGAAGTTTATTATTTATTCTTCTTTTCTGTGCTGTGCTTACATGAGTGAAAGAATATAAGGGCTTGCGCATGAAAAGGCAACAGTCTGCAGTCTAACGATAAATTCTAATGATCTGGAATTCAGAAGGATCGGTGGATATGCCTCTGGGGTTTATTTTTTATTTAAAGAGGCAGAGGCCTTGAAATATTGAGCCGAGTGGTTTCCATTCCAACATTCATTCTCACTGTAAGAGAAGACTGGCCCACACCCCTGCAACATTGCAAAGTGTATCCACAAACTGAAACTAAACTTGGTTGGTAAAGGTAATTGATTTAAGATGTACTGCAGAGCAGGCTGCTGTCAGTGTTTGTGGGGGTAACTTTAACTTGCGAAACATCACTGGTTTCAAACTGGCTGGCCCTGGAGCAAACTACTTTGTGAGCTGCCTATCAACACCACCAACAACGATGGCGTCACCATACCCTTGGCCACCTCGCTGCTCCCCTGGCCCTGTTTATGTGCCCTGCTCCCCCCACAGTGAGGAGGCTGCCGAGGAGACTCCATGGGGTGAAGGCTGCAGGCCCGGATGGCATCAGTGTCAGTGTGCTTAGGGCCTGTGCCATCCAGCTGTGTAGAGTCTTTCCACTGGTCTTTTACATGAGCCTGAATCACCAGAGGATACCTGTACTGTAGGAGACATCCTGCTTCGTACCTGTACAAAAGACACAGCGTCTCGACAATTCCAGTGACTGCAGATGGTGGCCCTGACCTCCCACATAATGAAGACCTTGGAGTGACTTGTTTTGGTCCAGCTGCGAGACATGGACACTCAGTTGGACCACCTAAATTTGGCCTACCAGCCACAACTGGGAGTTGAAGATGCCATCATCTTACTGCTCAACCGCACATATGCTAATCTGGATAAACTGGCGAGCACTGTGAGATTCACATTTTTTGACTTCTCCAGTGCTTTTAACACCATCAGGCCAACTGTTCTTGGTGAGAAGCTCAAAACAATGCAGGTTGATGCCCCCTGGTGTCCTGGATCATTGACTACCTCACCGGAAGACCACCTTATGTGTGGCTACAACATGGTGTGTCAGACAGGGTGGTCAGCAGCGCTGGGGATCCACAGAGGACAGTCCTTTCCCTCTTCCTCTCCACCATCTACACCATGGACTTCAACTACCAGACAGAGTCCTGCCACCTTCAAAAGTTTCCTGATGACTCTGAGGGCAGCTTCCTGTAGCTAAATATAACAAAGATAGTAGAACTTGTTGTAGACATAAGGAAGGAAGGGGCTTTTACCCCATGTGACCATCCGGAGGCCCGTGTGGACATTGTCAAGAATTATAAGTACCTTGAACTGTACGTCAACAATATACCGGACTGTTCTAAGAACACTGAGGCAGAGTCGATTCTACTTTCTGAGGAGACTGAGATCCTTCAACATCAGTCGGACAGTGTTGAGGATGTTTTCTGAGTATGTGGTAGCTCCTGTGCACTTTTGCATGCTGGAGTAGCAGGCTGAGAGTGGCAGATGCAAACAGACTCAACAAACTGATCCACAAATCCAGTGATGTTGTAGGGATGGAACTGGACTTTTTGAACACAGTGTCAGAGGAGAGGATGTTGGCAAAAGTGAAAACCATCCTGGACAACTCCTCTGTCCTACTCCACAACACACTGGCCAGTCTAAGGAGTCTAAGGAGTACTTTCAGTAACAGGATCATGCTACCCAAATGCACCACAGAACGTCACAGGAGGTCATTACAGGAGGTCTTACGCTTGAGACACGCTTTTTATTTATTGTAACCATTTACCTCTGTTACACTGTGATTACTTGTGCAATATTTGGATTTTAGGCTGGATCTTATTTTTATTCCTTATATTTTACAATTTCCTCGAAGGATTAATACAGATGGCCCCTCCCCCCAACCCATAGGACTCAAAGGCTCCCACTAACAGCATCTCAGGACACCCTCAGTAGGGTGTCCGTTCTCTGATGAGTCAAAACTGTAGGAAGGTGGTCATAATGTAATGCCTCGACTGGTATATCCTTTTGTATAAAGTTACATATTCACTGAAATAAGACGTGATTTCATACTAAAGCTCATCCCTCATATGAGATAGAGTGCAGATATAACAGGCGATATATGAAAGGGAACTGTAGTTTGGTGGAGAGCTCCACTGGGGGTTATAGAGCTGAAGAATTTCCAGTCTCCTTTGACCTGAGCCGACCAACACAGGAACCTCAGCTGCTTTCATTCCTTCGTCTGTCAGCTAGGAAGACCTTCTATCACACTACTAAACCCCTTTATCTTACAATGTGATCTTCCTACACACAGGGGTTTACCTATACACACACACACACACATTGCGAGCGCACAAACTGTACTTTTTTACACAATTTTTTTTTTTTTTTACTTCCATTCTTTTCTGGTTGAGTTAATTTCAGTTTGGCTTTTGATCTTTTCCATAGTCAGCCATGTCTGCTATCGACATGGCTGATGGTGCTTCACTCAAGCATTTGAAACACTGTTGACTGTGGTAGCACCATTCATTACATGGCACGATGAAGGGCTGTTTGTACAACATTTGGCCTAGCTAATTTAGTATGTGGTTGCACTTGCAGCTTCCGTTAGGGTGTTTATTTAACTGGAGTGAGCGCATTTTGTTTTCACTATGCTAACAATCATTACCAGGCACTTTTTGGACTATTCACGCATCACAATGACTGAAATGTCAAATGCACGCTTTGTGTATGCTGCAAAGCCAGAAACTGATCGAAAACTGATAAAAAAAGAAAGAAAGAAGAAGAGATTTACTTGCTATGCTCGTATTTTTCTTCCTGTTTTTTTTTTTTTTGTATGGGGAAAAAAGCCATGGAACAGAAAAAACTATTCAATAGCAAATGACATAATTCCACTTGCTGAGATAAAAACTGCTCATTTAGTTTACAAAGGAACATGCAGAACAATCAATACTCCAGCTCCTGATTTATTTCCTTTACTTGCGATCGGGAAAAACAAGACTGTTCATTTATTTTTATAGGGATTGCTGAATCCTGTCGTAGCGCGAAACAAGAGATTCATCAAAATGTCTGTTCTGTTTGAATTATATGAAGAATAATCTATGCAGTTCAGTTTCTGATTTGTGGTTATTACTGGGGAAAGGGCTTTATAGAGGAGAGGAGAGGAGAGGAGAGGAGAGGAGAGGAGAGGAGAGGAGAGGAGAGGAGAGGAGAGGAGAGGAGAGGAGAGGAGAGGAGAGGAGAGGAGAGGAGAAGAGGAGAAGAGGGAAGAGGTGGGGAGTTAGAAGTTCACTCAAATCTAATACACTGTCAGGAAGGTTGCATCTTATGTGGTGGGTGAAAGAGTCTGCTTCCTTTAATTTCGCTTCAAATTAGCATGATAGCTCAAAACGAGATGAGCTCTCACACTCTCACACAAAACCTTCTACACCGCTGTTTAAACCCGTCGTCTCTCATTGCCCCCCAAAAAGCTCCGGCAAATTAACTTTCAACAGTTGGTCTTGCCTCTCGCAAACAGAGAATTTATGACTGAGTAAATCTGTCAAGGCATTGTTGGATCAAACATACAAGCTGAAAGAACCATAAATAATTTTCCGAAACACTCCTTCGCATCCCATCAGTGTTCATATCGCTGCAGCTCTTCCTCTGGCAGTTTGCTAACTAACACTGGCAGTGCGAGGTTGGTGTGAGTGCTGGTTCTCTGGTGGTTACAGCAGGTTACCTTTGTGTAGACTGAATAGAACATCTGTGATCTAATAATATCCCTTCTAGCATGCATATTTCATGTGTTTTTACTGCTATTTCTCAAATCTGCTTTGGTGAGTCATTTAGTCGTACATTTGGATGTCACTACATACCTTGGCAAATCAGGTTCCATTTCCTGCTCAAATTACTGCTCATGTTTAATTCACGGCCGATACATACATTCTAATTTGACCGTGCTAAATTATTAAAGGAAAAGATGATAAATGATGAGAGAAACATTAGTTCTGCGGCTTAATCATATCAAAGGATTCAGTGCGGAATGCAAACTGTGCGTTTGGCCACAATAATACTTGTGACACATTGCTTCCACTGCAATATATTTGCCGAGACGGTGATGAATGATAAATGATCAATGGCGCTGTTTAACAAATCAGTGCAGTGACTTGTCACTCTAAGCAGTCCGTAGCACTCTGTACCAATTAAGGCTGCAGGGACTTCAGGTCCATGAACTTACATTAGTGGTAGCACCGTATGTAACAACTGTGGTCATTTCTACTCGTAACAGGATTCTGTTGTCTTATTGCAGGGACTCCATTGACCTCCTGCAATAAGATCATGCAGACAGCCTGGCACATGCAGATCTGATTACCTGCCACCGTGCGTTGCAGATAAGTCAGTCAGGGTCAGGGCCTCCCTCATCCATTAACAGTGAAAAGAGAGCGAACCTCATGTTATGCCTGTCAGTACTTAGCACCCAGGTTCAAAGGCATGACTAATGCCGTGAGCATTCTCAGTCGCACAGTGTCCAGTGCTAAAACACGCAGTGAAATGACAAGTGTGCACCATCTGCATCACAGTTTCTGAATACCAGATCACAGACCTGGAAATATACCCAGATATGTGCAGCAGATATGATAAGCAGGTTTTAGACCATGTTGTAGATTGCGTCCCCACTTAAAATGTTGCTGATAAATTTCTAGTTATCTAGTGCTGATGATAGATTTACTTCTAAAGGTATCAAAGGTGCTGTCTTTTGTTCAGTTTGAAAAAAGCAGAGGTAAATCCTCTGGGGTATATTTTCTGTGAGCTTATTGTACTCAACACCTATTATAGAAGCTTGGTCCTGAACAACCCGGATTATCTTTCTTTCTGAGCCAGTGGTAACACAACTCTAAAGTGTCAAGGGATACTGAGGATCAAATCATGTGACCACGAGCTATTTTTCACATTTAATCCGTGGTTGGCACTGATGCCTCCCAGCAAGAAGGTGCGGGTTCGAGTCCAGCTCAGGCCTTTCTGGGTGGAGTTTGTATGTTCTCCCTGTGTCTGCGTGGGTTTTCTCCGGTTTTCTCCCACCTCCGAAGACATGCTCATCAGGCTGATTGGTGACTTAAATTGTTTTGTAAGATTGTAATTGAATTCATGTAATTATCTAGCAACTATTGAACTAAATCAACTCCAACATAAGCTCTGTGAGGGGGGGATCAATCAGTAGTTAGCATTTCAAGTCTATATCCATAATAATTTTACTCATAAAAAAAAGTGCAGTGTACAAGACAGAGGTAGAGCAGAGCGCAATATTAATAAAACACAAACGCAAGTGAGAGGTTGTATCAGAAGTATGGGCGGGTCAACATTAACACTTAGAAAAGTCATTCTAGTAGAGCTGGCACCACCAAACAGAAAAGATCCTGCAGGCTCCAGCATTTCCAGGTCCTCACACGCCACTTAAGACGTCTCCAGCACTAAAATGCTGAAGGCATCACTCACGGGAATCAGGCTGTGTCACATCAAACAAAGCCACCCCTGAACAGCCTGTCATTGCACACAGTGGCATCTGAGGTGGTGAAACTGAAGTGGGAACTATCTGCAAGCAGCAACATCCCGTTGGTCACAAGGAAGCAGAAATGTGATTTAAAATCCTGCTTGAACATTTTGTTTGTTTGTTTCCAACATGGGATGCTAGCTTGTCTTGTCCTTGTCCTTGTGCATGCTGTACAAAGTCATCCTTATGATTTGTGAGAATGTTAAAGGCATGTGTTTACTTGGACTCTGTTAAATGAAGGGGGATTAATGATGCAAGTGCAAATTTAATTACTTGTTTTGAATAATAATGAGGGAAATTAACACTTTTCTTTATTTACTGACTTTATCATATAGTCATTAATATACTGTGTTGCAAACAAAGTATTTTATTACAACAAGATAAAAATGTATTACAATATTGAAGATACTGCCTGAGTACACAGTGAACCAAGCAGTTTACAAGGGATGTAATGCTCATTAAGTTTTTGCCTGTTTTGAACTGTTTTAATATGAAACTACTTCTTTAAGCACTATTTTAAGCGCTGGTCTCGTAAGCATGTTGTTATTTTACATGTAAACGTTCACTGATTTGCGATTCCCTGCCTCTATCTACAGAGAAGGCAACGACTTCAGCGTGTTGTGGAACAGACGCAAGCCATCTGTTATCCTGTTGCTAAATGGAAGTTGATGAACAGTTGGTGCAGACTGGAAGTGGGCCCATTTGTTAATGTGGGCTCATACAGCGAACATGTGGAAAGTCAATGTAACACGTACCTGCGGCCGATCTATGGGTAATGGAGTCATAATCATTGCAACTCTGGCCATAAATCTCAATCAGAGGACCCAGTCACCATTGCACTCTCTAACTGGTACAGTATGTATAGATAATGACAATGAATCATGGAGAGGTGTTAATGATGATGAGAATCATGATGACTGTAAAGACGATGATGATGACTATGGCCCATGCTCATGGAATGAATCCCACGCTAACACATTAAAGACAGAGTTCGCTTGAGATAAACGTGCAATATTTTTTAACCGAGTCTGAATCAGTGTATTCCATGAATGGGATGAATCAAAATGCCTCATAGTCAGCAGCACATATTGTTGACCTGATCATTGTCCGCATCCACTTTGGTGATAAACAGCCTCGAGCTGCATCGCTTGTGGGTTGTTGTTTCTGTATGTGTTTAATGGTTTGTTGCAGTAATCAAGAGCAGCATATGGAGAGGGACGGGCAGAGTTGCAAGCATTGTTAAGAGGAACAACGTGGGGCCAGGAGCAGAGTCAGATTGGATAAGTTAGGGAGCGGGGAACGCTTGCTGATTTCTCTTTACCACTTTACCACTTTTCACGGTCCGTTAGGCCTCTCTGATTGCTGTATTCTGTCTGCTGGACTCTAAATATACATCTGCACCAAGTGTGAATTGTAAGTAATGGAATCGCCTATTTTTCGAAAAACCTCTCAAATATCGCTAAAACGTTTTTATGTTCTCAATGAAAACACGTACAAAGTGCCATTGCACTTTATCAGAATTTCAAAAATCTGGCTTTTATTTTGTGAAACACTGTAATGGAAGCACAGCTGTTTACTCAGTGTTCATTTTGTGTGGTTAATTGTCTGAAGGTAGACCCAATTTCTTTGACTGACACTCAAGTTTTCATTTTATTCTTTGTTTTGTTTACTTCACTTTCCACTTTTGATCTGATAACCCTCTCTTTCTCTGAGGAGATCTTGTTGCCTTGGGATGATGGTTTGTCCAGCACATCTGAAAGGTACTCAATTGGATTGAGATCTGAGGGACTTGGAGGCCAAGTCAACACCTCAAACTGGTTCCTCAAACTATAGTTCAAATAGTTCAACTATTTGAGGCAATGGTCATCAAAGAATACCGTGTCCATAAAAGGGTCTGTAGCAATGCTTAGGCAGGTGGCATTTTGTTTGTGTGCACAGTTTTCCCTAACCATTTACGTATGGGTTTCAGTTGAACACATATGACATTAGTTTTGTTGTTTGCTTTGCCCTGGTTGTCAGTGGAGGAGAACCAATGTCTCTCTAAAATGCCACAAATACATATGTTATAATTACATTTAAAATTCAAAACCTAGGTCACCTTGTTCATCATGTTGCCGTAGCATGTTAAAACTTTAACACTAAACTCTCAAAGTGGAGGTGAGGCAGCTGTTTTGAAGCTATGTGGTCATATCAGGGCTGTATAAAAAGTCTGTGGATTACAGTCATTGCAATTCCTCCCGGTGCAGATGAGCCAGCCAGCCATCACAGAGCAGTAACAGTAGATTTTGTTGGTTGGAATAGGTATTATCTCGTCAGGGTTTAATGCAGGGCCACAGCTCGCCTAAAGTCCACCTCCATTCTAATCAAGTTCACTCACCTCCAGCTCTCTTAGCACAGTTTGCCATCTGTCATTTCTTCTCCCCTACCTATTTTCTTGTATGTTGGAGGAAAATTGCTATAAGGTATATTTGTTATTCTCATTTCTTTGTCTGCCTCCAGGTCCCCTCCACCTTTAGCAGAGTCCATTGGGACTGCAGTTGGAACTATCAAGCAAAACGAGGGCCACACAGACCCACAGAATGTCGAGTGAATTGATAACGACCATTTTTTAGGCAGGTGCTTTCGATACTATAAGATGCTGTACAAATGTATATTCTACATAAGAACAAAGACAGTCATAAAAGTAGTTATCACAGATATTACAGTGTTGTGAAAGGGGTGGGACTGGTTTTCTATCAGGAATGACAGCTTTGCTATCAAAGGGCAACCTGAAACAGAGCCAGTCTTCTTCACCAGTCTGTTTAGTCTGTTCTTGTCTTCTGCGCAGATCCTGCTTCTCTCCATTCCTGATTCCACCACAGACTCATAAAAGGTCTTCAGTATTGCTCCCTGCACTATGAAGGACTATGAAGGGTCCTTAGCAGGCACAGGCTGCTCAGGTCCTCCTTTAAATGCGTACTAGAGCGATCAATCCAATCCAGTTTTTTGTTCGGGTGAACACCCAGGTACTTATGAGAGCTCACTATCTTAATGCTCATTCTGTGGATGTGGTGGATTGGGATGCAAGTCTGTGCCAACAGAAACCCAACACCAGCTCCTTAGTTTTACCAACATTCAGCTGAAGGAAGTTATTCTGGCACCAGACCACTATGTCTCAGATATTTTCTCTCTACAACTATAGACTTATCAGAGAATTTCTGTGACAGCTGGATGAAAAGTTTTTAAAGTCTGCAGTGCAGAGGGAGAAGAGGAAGGGAGACAGTTTCTTGAGACACTCCTGTGCTGCAGCTGACCACATCAGACACACAATCCTGTGTCTTCACCAAGCTCTCTCTCCTGCTCTCTCTCTCCTCCTGATGTTTGTGGAGGGACAGGTTGTAGCCGGGGCGATGAGTGCCAGCGAATACTGATGCGGGGGGGGGGTTATTGGTGGGTCTGAGAACGTGGACAGGGGGAACAGTAAAGGGAAAATGAAGGTGCAGGGTGGTTCTGAGCTGTGTGTTGTTGACAAAGAGCAGAGAACACTGGGCAGAAGGCTAATTAGCAAATTTGCAGGGAAGGACCAGACAGGCTATGAAAACATGGCCAATTCTAATTTGATATACAATTTATATAATTATGTGCCATGTGCCCACTAATAGTCTAGGTTAAGAGAACGTATTGTCGTGTCTAATTCTGTGTAACAGAGTCCCTTTTGTACAACAGCATGTGATTGTCTTCCAGAGAGTCAAACCAATGTCACTGTGAGGCTATTGTAAGATATCCACACAAATTTGCCAGTCCAAAATCTCATGAGCCATTTGATTATTTGGGTGAATACCTATCGCTCTGTTCTGATTTATTCTGCTGGAGCGGGATGATGAGAAGTGATGAAAGGGAGATACAGCGGAGGCATGGTAAGATTGAAGAGATGGAAAAAGAGAAGTCGATCTCTAATTGAATGCTCAGTCGCTGTGTTTGCTTATCACTTCAGCTTTACATAACACACAGATACACTGATCAAAGTCACTCAGCAGGATTTAAAAAAAAAAAAAAACGAAAAAAAAAAACGATTTCTTGCAAAATATGCAACTCAATGCCTTGTAAAATCAGAAAGAAAATTTGTATAATCTGGTTGAGAAGTTTGATTAAAGTGCCTAATATCCACTCAAGGGTTAGGGCTGCGTCTTGTGCAATCATTTAATTTAAGCATATTTTACTGGATTCAACACATTCCTATTTCAATCTAAATTAAATCACATGCATAGGCACACACCCGTTAATAGAACAATATAAATGCCCCTGCTTACATGCTTTTAAAATGAAGTGTAATGCAAGAAATATGTTAAATTCATAATTCCTTATTAACAGTATATGGAAACATAATTTACAGCGTAACAAACTCAATAGATATTCATACAGTCAGTCAGTCTAATTACAAGTCATTGTAAATGCTTACCAGGCTCTTTTTCTGTACCGACATTATTTTAGTCAGTCCACCAAACTGCTCCGCTTAACACTGAAAACACAATTCTTGACTAGTGAGCGCTACATAAAACTGACATAAACATAACCCGAGCCTCTAAGAGATCTTTTCGGTAGAACCAGAAAAGTTCAATATAATCGGTGATGAGTGTACTTACAGAGTGTTACTCTGACTTAATAACTGTGACTGCTGCTTAACCTCTGAGGCCTACTGCAGCGTTTCCTAAGAGATGAACAGTAGCTGCCTACTCACAAACACTTGAGCAAAAAATATGCACACTCACTCATGTTTGAAAGAACACAGTGAAACACAACAGCATGTTGCTCTGTGGCGAACACTCAACTGTACTTAATTGCGTTCCTCAACATTATTTTTGACCCGGTCTAAAATCAGTGCCTGAATGAGCAAGCGGTAGTTCACCATGTGGGAAAGCATTGCTGCTGTCACTTCATTTTCTGCTTAACTGCATCATCAGTTTGCATTGCTATGCTGCTGCTGGAGAGTACAGTCCATGTTGAAGTTGGGACATAAGTGAGCGGTGAGTAGGCAGCTATGGTTCCAACAGTCTTTTATTCCAGGGATCTACTTGTATGTCTATTTGTGTTTGCATGTATGATTAAGTCAGTAATAAAAGTCAGTTCAGTGTAGACTATAGTATTACCAACAGTAAAAACACATAAGGCTATTGTGGCTCTATGGGTCAGACTAACTGTGCACTACCATCTTCCTAAAACATTGTATATCATAGATATACAAGGTACTTTAGGGCACTTTAGGCCCTAAAGTGCAGTATCGAAACGCAACTATCTTTTTTGCCAGTCAGGTTTGTTGTTGTTTCTACTTTGTGCTTCACTTTCAACAATGGTCACTGAAATTTCACCAAAGATGAGTCATATTAATGTTTGTATCTCTGAATGTGCTCCGTTAATCTTTCCTCAATGCGTTTCAGCAATTAATTTGAACATTATGGATATGTAGAAGCAGTTGGAAATACAAAACTGGAAAGACACTACTACCAAGTGAACCAAGCACAGCTCTTACGGTCTGCGTTGCAGTGACATTGACATTTGTTACATTTTTGAAGAGATAACCATCAGGAAATGGCATTAGGGTCTGTATAAGGTCTGTTGCCGTAGGTACAATGTCAAACTGATGCAGAAGCATAAATCGCCTGTTATACTCCACTGGATAATCCAACAATGGTCAATGATGCTTTTGCGCTACAGCTTTGAGGAAGGCAATGGTATTCCAGGGCTGTAGTCAAGTATGGATTTACCTTCAAGAGCTGCAGCAGGCAGTCGTAGTCTCCCATATGCGTAATAAATTCAAAGTGACGTATGTGAAATTCAACGGAAAGTTCCTGGCCGATCTGCGCTTGACCACAGTAAGGAAAAGGTAAATGTTTGGCTATGGAGAGCACAAACGAATGGAAACTCTAACAAGATGACAAAATAGACCTTTTTGGAAATTGAAGCCTTTTTGAAAATCTTATTCCAGATAAGATGGAAGGACAGTGAAATGAAGAGGATTTCAAATGAAAAACAAGAACTGAATGCTGATCCACATTACACTGCACCATTTCAGGGTAATAAGGAAAAACCTTTCTTTAATGCTGATTCTAAGAACCCAGTAATACTCAACGACCTTGTTCTATGGGAAGACGCCCACTCTCTCAAGGGCACCTTTTTAGAGAAATGCCTTTGCAGAACTAAGATTGGACAAACAGTGGTGTTTAAACAGTTTAAAATCTCTAAATCTATAGTGCATGATTGATGTGTGGAAACACATTTCCAGGGAATCAGAAATCTCCACGGACAATGTTGTGATCTGTAGCAACAGCATGGAGCAGACCGGAGGAAAACCTAGAGAGGTGGAGGTTTGCTCTGGAAAGAAGAGAAGTGAAGATTAGCCGAAGTGAGACTGAATACATGTGTGTGAAGGAGGGGAGTTACAGGGAGTTATAGAAGGTGCAGGACTTTAAGTACTAAGCAAAGCTTTACAGGACAGTAGCAGGACAAGTGATGTTACTGTATATGGATTAGAGGCAGGGGCTGGAGGTAGCAGAGCAGAGCTGAAGATGTTGAGGTATTGTCTAGGACCAGGATGGATAGATCAGAAGTGAATACATTAGAGGGACAGCTCATCTGATGTGTTTCTGAGATAACATTAGAGAGGCCACATTGAGATGGTTTAGACATGTTCAGAGGAGGGATATTAGTCATCTTACCATCCCTTTTTGAGCTGCAGCTTATAGAGTGTTCCGAGTATGTTATTTTAAACCACCAGGATCTGCTTGAATTTTCACACACCAGCATTGTTTTTTCATTGTTGACACACAAGGATGCCCTTTTTGTGAGTGCATACTACTGCAAGGCCCTGAATATCATTTATGGGAGTCTGTTTGAGAATCTACTCCCTCAACCACTATCGGCCCTCTCTACAACAACGGGCTTTTCATTCCATCTTTGAGCGCGGCCACTCTGAACAGTTGTTACACTTTTGCTGTAGTTAGACGACATGTCTAGTTCTTTTCTGGCCACCATATCCTTAGGCTGAACACTGTTTCATTCTTATAGGACTTTTGTCTGCTCACTCAGTGCCTTTCATTTCAAAGGAAAAAAAAAAAATCATAGGCCATTTTCTTAATACTAGGTTCCCAGTCTCAGACCTCTTCCCCACAAATTTTTTTTTTGGGTCAATTTTTCTCTCATGGCTGACAGTATTGGGCCAGCTGAGCATTGTGAGACCTGGCAAGGGGCTGCATTGTGACAGATAAAACTCCCACTTCACTAATATCCAACCGCTGGCGACACCAGCTCTGACTGTGCTTAATGGAAAACCTATGTTTTGTCTGAAAACTCACCCTCGTGCCTCTGAAAGAGAATGAATGCTCCTTGCTGCACTTTGAAATCACGCCCAGGTGACATCGGTGGTCTGGATTGAGGAGACCCTGTGGCAATGGCCATCATACCCTTCTGACTCACATAAAAAAAAAAGAAAGAAAGAAATGTATAAACAGGAAACTGATCAGTATGGGATTGTATGGGATTGCAGCCTACACAGGTCATAAAATATGTTCATTTTCTCTTCCATGTTTGAAATTGTCCCAAAGATGACAGATAATTTCAGGTCAGGGTCAATTGGACAACATTTGAGTTTTTTTTTTTTTTTTTTTTTTTTTTTAGAGAATAATTGTCATTCACAATGACACAATTTAAACAGGCACATTTTAGGTGTAATACTCCCTATTTAGGCGATCCACTCAAAGAAACTTGTGATGAGGTGAACTGCACGAGAATGATCCATAAAACTGCACAATCCAAAGCTGCACTGATTCATCTGAACCCCCAACACATCCTCACATCAGGCTTTCGGCATTCCTTTTCTCACCTAAAGAATCTTAGCAAACACGCACCACATACAGACTACATTAGAGGGCCTTGCTAAGGAATAAAATAGCAACTTTTCAAAGTGAATCAGGCATTGTGATCCCAGAAGAACTAATTTGGAGCCAGTTCTTATTTCTTGAAATCTGATTAAAGGGCAAGGCAATCTCTTAAGATTGTGTGCAACGGCATGCGTGTGACTGAACAGTCCTCAAGGCAAAAGATGGTAACAAATTTAGAGGATTTGTTTGCATTAGCTTTGAAAACATCACTTGTCTTCATGTACTGCATCAATGGCTACTTTTATAAGAAACATTTCTTCAAATTAACTGAAATAACTGTAATCAGTGGCTATACACATGTTCCATCCACCAGAAAACAGACATTTTTCCTCCAACATTTTTAACAAAACTGAATCACTCAGTAAGTGGCAAAGAGGGAAGCTGCTTTAGCAAATAATGTAAGGGGAAGAAGACCATCAATACCAGCTGGGAAATTGCACCCCAGGAAATACTACTTCAGAATGTGATGTACAAATAACTGACAGGACACAGGTTTGCTTCTGAAATAGGACAGATATGTATTTAAACCAAATATTCTCTTTTATGATCAAAAATGATGTAGGCAGAGAGTGGAGCTCCAAAAGAGGAAAGGGTTAGTAAATCGAAATAAAGGCAAATCGCTAACAACAGCAATAAGTGGGGGTTAGAAACGCATTGGGTGTAGGAATCTCACTAGGGGTGCTTAGCATCTCCAACAAAAGGGTGCTCCAACTCACTAAAAGAACTAATAGCAAAATTTACAAACCCTACGCACAACCTTCAATATGGGGTCACTACATAGGGAGCTGTCCATCTATAGAGAAAGAGGGGAATAAACTAAAAGTGCAGAATAAAGGGTTACTGACAAAATGTCTTTCTCACATACCTGCCAATATATCAAACACTAGCAGCCACCACATGCACCAGGAGCAAGAGTCAAGGGAGTAATAACTTCTTCTTCTCTTATTTAATGGTGGGCTACAAACTTAGAGACGCATGCTGCCACCTACTGTATCGGAGTGTGTAACATCATGAGCTTTTAAACAGGGTTCATTTCATTAAAACAACAATAATAAATAATGATATTCTCGACATTAAGCCTGTTTCATATATAATTAAGAACTGCCCTTTGTACCTGCACTTGCTTTTTGCCTACTTCTAAAAGCCCTTTAATATTCTTCCCTTCCCATTTTAACCACACTATCCTTCAGCCTTTTCCTTAAATTTCCAACACACAAATAAAGGAATGAACACACTGATGCCTCATATAGCCTAGTCCCTAATTGGTGGAAGTGGTTTGGGAAAGTGCGTTCCCAAACGCTAATCAACATTGTGTAACATTTTCAAGCAGTTATACTCTACTACAAACAGAAAAAAAACCCACAGCACTTTCAAAGATATTGTCCACATCAATTCCAGCTTCATTCACTTTTAGAAAAACAAGTTTAAGCAGGCCTGTCACCTCGTCTCGTCTTCATTCGCTTATGCAGGTCCGGGTCGCTGGGGCAGCAGCTTGAGGAGGGAGGTCCAGAAGGCCCCCTCCTTTGCCACTTCCACCAGCTCCTCCAGAGGAATCCCCAGACAGGAGAATGCCCCCATCGTGTCCTGGGGCAACCCCGAGGCCTGCTTCTGGTGGGACATGCCCGGACCTCTAAAGGGTGGCGTCCGGGAGGTATCCTTGCCAGATGCCCGAACTACCTCAACTGACTATCTATGACTTTGTTCTTTTGGTCATTACCCAGAGTTGATGACCATAGGTTGGGGTTGGAACATAGATTGACTGGTAAATTGAGAGCTACCTGAACTCCCCCACCCGGAGTGAGCAATCCACCCTTTTCCAACTGAGGACCATGGCCTCAGACTTGAAGGTGCTGATGATAAGGTGATGTTTACATGGTACATAAGCAGCAACAGGTCACAGTACCCCTTAAATGGATCTTCTTATACTGATTATTGTCAAAATACTAGTGATATCAGGGAAGAACGACGTGACATCCACCTGTTGATATTGATGATATGGACATTTCAAAAGGAACTGGACTATTTACAACAGTTCCTGTGGTATCCCTCTGCAATGAGACTGGAGATTGGATGGTGACTTTTGCTGACATTTTTTGCCACAGTAGTCTAGGATGGTACAGCTAGAAATGTATTATGCGTCAGAGGTTTTCCTTTGACTGGTAGGATATGGTGAACCAAACACTGAGACATCTTGCATCCCATTGTGACAATTTCGTATTATCTGGCTGAAAAGTGCAGGGGTTCAGAGCATGAGAAAGGATGGAGACAAGAAAAGGACAACACCCTATATTAGAGCAATTACATGACAGGAAACCAAACCAGCTCTATTGGACCTGAACGTGTTCAGATAGAGATAAACAACAATCTGACACTTAAAGAAGTAGCACTGCTGTCGAGGCGTAGTGAATACAGTTAGACTTTACATAAATCAAGCTTTTAAACACAAGGCAAACCGCTGGCAGGTATGCACGTATCATTTTACCATTAAAGCCCCAGTCGGCATTAAAGCTGAGCTGAACTTCAAAGATGTTTTGCTCTAGCTTGTCACTCTAATTGCCGCTTTATCTAAATGGATCTCTCTTGACAGACTTGGAAAATGTCAGTTACCCCCCGCATTTAATTAGTTTTAACAGGAATACTGAGGGGAATCAAGTTTAATTAACTCAAGCAAATTATTCCAATGTCCAGAGTTAATTTATAGTCGGTACACTCGTTAGCTGCTGTTGTGCTGTTTACTGTACATGAATGTCTGTTATAAAATGTTTATTGGTGTTGGTGTGAAGCCGAATGAAGCTGAAATTTCGACATTATGTTGTAATTTCAACAGGATTATTGAATGATTATGAATTAAAACCCACACACAACGACCTTAATGCATAATTACTCTTAATTCTAATCATCACACATTTGTTGTAGTGTAACAAAACCAACAAGAGACCGGTCCGGATCCATTAAAAACTGAGAGGCCTCCTGAATGTCTAATCTGATTACGTGCAGAGTGGTGCTTTGTATTAGAAGTGATTTCTGGCCATGTATGGTGCCATCGGAACTGTGCAACAGCATGGAGCTTGTAATCTCACTTAAATTTGACCTGAGTCCACCTTGAGCTGTCTTGAAACAGTCTGGAGAGACTTCACGATATGATTAACATAACTGCTTTGACCTCATTGGGAACTGCTCACGAAATAAAGATGTCAAACTTTCAAATGATTGTAGAGGTGTGTGTTTTGTGCTGTGTGCATACAGAGGTACACTACCAAGCAAAAGTATGGACACACCTTCTCAGTGAATTCAATGAGAAGGTGTGCCTAAACTTTTTACTGGTAGTATTGGTGTGACACCACCCTGGCTGTTGATTCTGCAGTAGCATCAGTGAGCTGGGTTTTACTCCAAGTAATTAAAAGTCCACAGTGCTAGATGTCCAGGACCTGACAAGATGCCGTTGTTGTGCAGAACAGTTGATCGTTGAGTAGAGCTAGGGTTATACAGTGTTGGAAATTAAAACATCCAGGTCTATCTTTCCATCTTTTGTGCAACTCGTTATTTCACTTATGTACAATGTATCACGAGCTTAGGCAAGAGGAGTATGGTAGTTTCAAAGACACTTGAGAACAAAAGAAATGCGGTATGGACATATGTCAATGAATGATCAGTTACCATCTGTTTGATGCCATTTAAAATGTTTGCACTGATTACACAAGAGATTTTAAAAAATGTCAATCGGTCCAGTTCACAATACAGTCAAAAGAATTTTGAGGGCACACGACTTTGCCTGGTCTGCTGTGTGCCAAAAGCACATACCCTTCTCCGACAGAAGATGAAATATGCACGACCTTTACAGAATGGAAAACACCACTGACTGATACCCTCCATCTGGAGAGAATCCACTGTATCCCTAATGACAGACTTCTGGAGACCTCTGAGCTCGTAGCTGGAAGGGATAGGGAGTAAAATTGAACTGTAATGTAAAGAATAGAGAAGAAGGGATTCGTTATTGTCTGTGCACAAGTGGCTCTTCGGTTGTTTTGTTGCTATGATATTTCAAATGAGGAACTGTATCTTGTACAGGCTTCACAGAAATCACACAGCGTCTTTAGGCACTCGACGGAACCATGAAACAGCAGTTAATTCAACTGTGTATATGCACAGCTGCGAAAACATGTCTAGCTCTTATGATCCCACTGAGCGTCAACAGTTTAATCTTCATTTCTACGAAGCTTTTCAGCTAGCTGAACCTCTATCGGCGTCGTCGTTGTTTTAATTCACACACAGAAAATATCATGACGCCTTTATGCATCTCTTTGTGTACAGATAATTTCTTTGCAAGACATTTCCTTGGTGGATGGTTGGCATTTGGACTCTGATCAACTTTTTAAAGCATTTCTATTTCTTACATTAGTGCATTTTAAAGGTTGCTGCTTCACTGTCAAGCTTCCTTGTCAGTGTAACTAGATTTCTCACAGTCTCCCGCCTCATGTGACTCCAGCGGCCACTTTGTTTAAAGATGAACACACCAGAGACAAAACAAAGCATGGACACTGAATGAATAATCTGCACAAAATTCACCTGATAAACAGGGCAAAGACAGCATTGGTTTAGTTAGAGTTTTAAACCCTGAGAGGGAATCAACTCTTGTATATTTGAAATCTAAGTCTAAACCTACTGTCGTCGTATTATAATCCTCAAAGTACCACTGACCTAGTTTTAATGGACACACTTCCTGGAAACTTTGAAGTTTTAAGCCCTTAATCTTTCCTAAATCCACTTCATTACAATGGTCTATCTATACACAGTTTGCGCCGCTTTATATGTAATGATAAAGCACTATGCCATGATGTCTTTGAGTGTAAATGCCCCTCTCTGCAAAAAACCCTGCCTGTCACCCAGAGAATTGACAAGACGAGAGCGTTCCCTTTCATCAATGCTGCTGCAGTGTACTGTAGCTGTAGACACTTAAGATTCCTGTAATGAATATAGTGCATGAGCATTTTATGAATAACATTTTTCAAGACTCATTACAAAGTGACAGAGACTGGAGAGTGCAGACCTGTTAAATAATTCTCTCACTTGCTGAAATTTTACCCCGAGAAAATGTTTGTTGACTGAAATTTTCATCTTATAACTAGGGTTATAATTGGATTTGCATTTGAGGGCTCGCTGAGACTCAGTGGGATTGTTTGGTCTGTTTAAGCAGTCAATTGTGAGCCTCTTGATAAGCCTTGATAAGCTTGTGCGTGTATATGTGTCGGCTTTTTCTGCCTCGTAACTGCCAAGAATGGCTTAACGCAGCTGTAGCATTTTTTTTATATAGCCTGTTGCATGTTATAGACATCTTGGAACCAGTGCATTTGGCCCCTGATATCTACACCTGTCACTTTTACATTTCACTCTTAACGTGGATGAAACAAAAGAGATGCTTTTGCTAGGAGCCCCTCTTAAACTTACAAACCTTCCAGTCTGTATGCCAAGCTCCTGGCTATAGCTTCACTTAACAGACAGATATGAGCATGGTATTAATCCTCTTGTTCTACTTTTCAAAGAAAAAGCCAACATGCTGTTTCTAGAAATTTGACTATTCCCTTAATGCATATTTAATTTTACTCAAAAAAATTGTGGATTTATGAGTAGGCAGTTCCTGGTGCTTGGCTCATGGTTTTCCATTGCTTAATGGATATGATCTATAAACCCAATACATTTCGGAAATGACAGGGGAAAGAAACTCCTTGTCAGGAGCAGCAAATGTGCGATATTTCCTTTATCAATGAGGGTTCACTTGATATGAAACAGAACATTGCCAAAGGACACTAAAGGAATTTCCGTGTTAAGTCATGAATATTTCATTTTGGTTAGCCATTTAGATTGAATATCTAATTAAATCTCTCAGTCCCTGTGGGAATATACACAATGATTCTGCAATTAATTTGATACTTAAAGGCAATGAGGCGATAATCGGGGAACACACCCACTGAAACTGCTTGTGATCAACACTCATTTCTGTATGTTTACACTGAGAGACCACTGAAGAGTGCTTGTTGGAAAGGGGGGGAAAAAAAGAAAAAAAGCTACAGTCACAGCAGACGCCTTGATAAAACATTCATGTGACAGCACAGATGAATAAAACATGCGGGAATGATCCATGGGTCGAGCAGGCGGTAAATGTGGGCGTAGCTATGTGTCATGAGATGTAAATATTGTTAAGGCAGAGAGTTTTGGCTGCTTCTCTCCAAACGGCGGGGACTCGGTACTTGAGCTGATGGCAGGGAGCGGAAACACAGCAGCGGCAGCAGCACTTACTTCTAACCTGCTCTGTTATTCTTTGCAATAGAATAGTCATTCATTATGCATCCATTCAACTTTGACTATGGCAGGCTTCAATAAATGATATAGCCACTGTGTAGAATGTAGAGCCAATGCCAACGAGGTGGAGACTTCAGGAAAGTCTCGGGGTGAAGATGAGGTCAAGGCAAAACTTTGAATCTCTACGAGTAAAATTGTTTTGAATTGATCTTGACTTCCGTCCATCCGTCCCTCCCTTCAGCAAATTCTAAGTCTACCCCAGGGTCTCCTCCTTGTTGGCTGTGCCCACCAAACCCCCAAAGGTAACACACATTTGAAAATACCATGGTACCAGCCACAGTTTTCCTGGAAAGGGACTCCAGTCTCTTTCAGGTTTTCCTCTGAAGGCTATATCTTCTGTTTGA
The DNA here is from genome assembly GCF_022458985.1 of Mugil cephalus. Lineage (NCBI taxonomy): Eukaryota > Metazoa > Chordata > Actinopteri > Mugiliformes > Mugilidae > Mugil > Mugil cephalus. Next base: position 14,489,813 of record NC_061770.1, on the reverse strand, counting down.
GACTTCCTCTCAGGTGAGAGCCAATGCTTTGCTGAGAACATCAAGGAAGAATTTCTCACGCTCCACTTTATTACTGAAGACGAAGTATGTTTGTGTATGTGTGCGTATGTGAGGTGTTGTGATGCTATGTTCACTTTGTTGTCTTGTTGGACCCAAATGTGGGACACACGGAACACTAGGCAAGGTCTAGCAAGGTCCATAGTCTAATACTACCAAGGTCCATAGTCTGACAAAAGATTATCCATTCAAAAAGGAGCACATGGAAGAAAGAGACAACAGGAGATGGTAAAAGGCTGGAGAACAGGTGGAAGGACATGCAGGAACAAAATATACTAACTGGCCAATACAGAGACAAGACTACATACACAAAGGGCAGATGGCTCAGTGAGCCAGTCTAATGAGAAAGGAGCAGACAGACTAAATAATGAGATGAGAAAGGAGTACTCGGAGAAGGGAGTGATGAAGGTGGCAAGACAAAGAAGAGGCAGGAAAAACACAAGTCCAGGAATCATTAGTGTGAGCCGATGACCCACTTCCCCATCTTACACACTCCAGACTAAGAGAGGGGGGTAAAAAATGGAGAGGATATGCCTCTTCAGTGACAACAGCTGTGATTAGATTTTGGAGTCAAGGGTCAAGGTCTTTGTGACCTCACATCCGTCCCGTTCTTGTGAACATGAATTATCAGAAACACCTCGAGGCAATCTCATATCATCTGCCGTAAATGTTCCTCTGGGACTCGGGGATGTACTGATTACAATTTGGTTGAAGGTCAAAGGTCACATGCTAATCGTTATATGCTAATTAAGCAAAACACCCATTTGTCAAATACAACTTTCTAAACTCTTCACTTTCTTTCCCTTAACTTCAGACAGTCGCCACTGCAAGCTGCTATAGTGATGACCTCTATTTTATCACTGAACAGCAGGGTTTACACAAATTCTCTTCTGTGCCATACATGTCAACTAGCCACTGATCATGTGTTTGAAAATAAAAACATGGATGTCTCCGAGAAGACAGGGGAGGATCTCAGTGGGTCATTGCAGCAGACTAGGAGCGCTTCATCAAGTGTGTGGAAATCCTTCACTAAAGATGAAGCCCATTCTACCTGGACATGCAAAATATGGAAGTCAGTCCTGAAATACAACAAAAGTACTACTGCAATGCACATTCATCTGAAAAGGCATCCGCTAGCAGAGGAACAGTCCAAATCCCCACGACAGCAGTCAGTTAACGACTTCACCAAACACCCTGTGGTAACAGAAGGAAGGAGGCCACACATCAGCAACACAGTATGCAGCTTACGAGCTGCCTGTTCTCAGCATGTATTCAGGCTGAGATTTCATTGTTGCAAAGCTACATAAATTACTTTCAACTGTGTTTTTATTAGCGATGTCATCAGCAATTAGTCAGTGTCGACTTGACTTTAATTAGATAACAGTCAACAACCTGTCGTGCAACCCCTACTGGACCGACACGCATGTAAACTGCGAACTGGCCTCATTTCAGTTCTGCTTTTGTTATTATACGACAGAACTTCTGCAAGATATGATCATAGCTTATGGGCTACTGCGTTACAGTGTGTATCTCACCATTTGATATTCATTGTAAGGTGTATTTTCATTTCTGACAGCAGGTAACAAGTGCATGAATGAGTCTGAGATCAATTATAACTTCATGCAACTGGTTCTTGAAGACAAAAGGAGTAAGAGTCTGTGTCCACGCAGACGCAATAGGCCAAAATATTGTTTTTTGTCAGCTACATGTATCTCTATCCTCAATGTCATTCATTGCACTGTTGAGCTATCAGTTATTATTTTTATGATGACATAGTCTGCATCATAACTTGGAAATAATGAGTTGCACAAACGTGCTTCACATTCAACACTTTGTGTAAAACATGTCAAATACAGATCAACATCAATATATCAAGCCATAAAGAGCTATTAACACCCAGGGTGACTGGATGAAAAAATAAAAACACATCAAATGCTACTGAAAGTCAAGGAACAAAGATGAGTCTTAAGGTGCTTTTTACAAGCCTCACCAGAGTCAGAGCCTCTAATGGCTTCTGGCAGGCTGTTCCAGAGAACCTCAGCGATATATGAAGGGGCGAGACCATGGAGGGATTTATAAACAATCTGAAGAATTTTTAAGTGTATCCTGAAATGAACGGGGAGCCAGTGTAATGATGCTTCGTTGGCCTTGTTAATAACCCTGCGGCAGCGTTTTGGACTAGTTGGAGACGGGATGCGTGATAGGAAGCGCCTGATTGTTGTGCTATCTCATTGATCACAATTATCATAATACTAATAATTTTCTTGAACAGTTGAGTCTCAAGGCGCGAGAGGTGCCTTTGCTCCACTCTGAAGACATCCACGAGTCCCTCTTAGCTTCATCACAGAGCATCCAGCCTCTTTGTTCATGAACCATAACTAATCAATATTCATGTGAGAAGGAGAAGGGAGTAATCAATGTGGCTCAAGGCTTTGAAGGGAGCAAAGCAGCAACTTCCCTCCTGTCTTCCTCCCTCCCTCCCTCCCTCCCGCTCTGCTCCCTCTTTCCCTCCTCCTACTCCATTCATCATGCCTTTAAGTGTGCACGAGAGCGTGAATATTATCTCTCCCCTGCATGAGCATAGCATGATGCAATGCATTTCAGCGTAGCCTTTGTATGGATTAGGGGGGTGGCACTGGAAAGGCTTTGGATATGACCTACATGCAATTATACTAAACTCAATGCAGAAAGGACTGCATTAATTATGAGCAAGGGTGTCTGCGAAGACAGGCGTCGATGGAGGATAAGTGTAGGAACATAGTCTAGGCTCTGTCTGTCCTCTACCGCACATTTACTGTTCTCAGTTTCATGCTGCATAGTACACGGAGGGTACGTCCCTCATAGTGCCCACCTGCAGGATTTCCACTGAATGTGATCCTACTATTTTTTTCTGTCATTGAACCACTGACACTCACACCCTCTCTGCTCGGATTACCTCATGCTCATCCGCTGTGAGAGCTGCTGGGAGTGATTGCGCTGTGATTGTTGTGTAATTATTTATTTATTTTTTACTGGGAATGGTGCTGGAAAGGAAGGCTGCATTTAATAGTGATATCTGTGAGCGCTCTCTGAAGAGCACAAGATGAAAAAAACACCCGCTTGATGAGGGTTATAACACATTATAGTTTTACATGGGAGAATGCATGCACATGTGACATCTGTGGCATGTATGAAGTGCAAACCAACCTATGCATGAATGTGTTTTATACTTCTGCGCCTGTGCATTTAATCTTCTGTATACAGACATTTGAATTTCTTTGCCTGCTCCTCATTACTGCATTGTGAAAATGATAATATTCACACGCAGATTGCTGAAGCACCACAAATGCATTCAATGGGAACAGCCTTCATATCCATCAAGAAGTTGGGAGGAAAAGGTATCATTGCCTTTAAATAGGTGGGATAAAGTTGGAGGAAAACAGCTCAGAGATCTTGTAGGATCATGCTGTGAAGGAAGGGGAAAATGTCATAAGCTTCTTTGAGAAAAGGAAAAATGGAATGCTGTGGGGGGGGGGAGAAAGCATTAACTTTGAAAATAGGGTGTCAAGAGAACGATGGGTCTCCAGAGTTACAGGGACTGGTAGGATCGGTGTTGATGCAGCCCATGAATAAGGAATTAGGCCCGAAAGTCCAGCGGGGAGATGAGCGCTATCCCACAGAGCTACCCAGGTCTGAGCCCAAGGGAGGTTTGTCTCATTCATCATTAACTGCAGCTTAAAGTGAATGAAGGCAGAGAGATGAACGAGCGGGGGGCTGGGAAGAAGATTATTGAGGAGTTGGAAAATCAGATCAAACCGAGAGAGAACTATGACGTGGAGGATGAAAAAAAAAATCAAGGACGGGAGGAAGGAAGACTGAAAAGAAATCATGAATTATGAGGGGAAGGTGAGATGAGAAGGTGAAAGATCAACAAGGGGATATCAAAGATATAAATGAACACACAATGTCATCTTTCCTTTATGATGATGGAGTGTTTAGTTCCTATCATTACTGTGATTGCAAGGACAGAATGACGATGGATTTGAAGCAATTTACGAATAGGTCAATATTAATAGTTTCTTTTATATCTGCAAAAGTAGTAGAGGGGTCACATTTATTAGGTGATGAGATACTTGCAGAGAGGTAGAAACTGGTCATTAAGCCATAGTTAGAAAACTAAGGCACAGTTTCATGGCACATACACTAATCAGCCACAACATTAAAACCACTGACAGGAGAGATGAATCACATCATTGACCATCTTGTTACAGTGTTCTGCTGGGAGCTCTGTCAGGACCTGACAGGACACATTTTACATGCAGCCTGTTATGCAGGGTTTGCAGGTGGATATACCTTGTATTAACACCGCTGAAAGTGTTAGCACATTTTAGCTTCTGTGTGACATTAAATATCCATTATTAAATTTGCAACAGCAGTCAGAGGTTGAAAAAACTCCCTGGGGTATTACTTTAAAATTAATCTGCTTCAACAGGATTTTTGTGTCTCATCTTTGATTCATGGCGGCTTGGCAGCAAAATCAAACAAGCCGCCGTGGCCGTCAGATTTGGAATGAGACGTTGCAAGATTTCGGCTGGTGCTCGTAAAGATACCTTTCTGAAAAGTGTGCACCACGGGATGCACACTTTTGTGCATCCTGTTTGTATCCTGTCTTCGTTTTTAGACAATGGAATAAAGAACCCCAGCCTCAAAAAGTAATTTTAAACAAGCTACTTTTTACTTTTACTTGAGTACATTTTTGGACCAGTACTTGTACTCAAATCTTCTTCCAAGTAGAGGTCAATAGGTAATCGGGACACAGCTCATTGACAAGCTGGTTGGTGTTTTTGAGGTCTTTAAGTGCAAAAAACTTCTGTTAAAGAAGCCTTTAACAGAATTTAACAATCTGTTCTTCTCCTACAATGAGAATCATTGTGAACTGCAAGTGATCATTCTTAGCATGCACGTTTGTAGTTAACTGACGGGTTCATCTGAAAGGGAATAGCAAGCTGTCAGCAGGCACCAGCTGTGGACCAGCATGCTTGGTCAGCCAGCGTTCAGCTCCAGCTCGTGATGCCTCCTCGTCTCTTTACGTCTGTTCGTGTATGTCACTCTCTGCCTTCCTTACTTTTCATATCCCTCTGTTCAAACATACATAGCTTGACTGAATCAACCAACTATGACAGCTGCAGTGAGGTCAACCTATATGAGTAGGCAGCAGTTCTTCCTTGGATGGGCTGCTTGGTATTGATTTCCTGTCGAATGGGAATTCAGAGCATATACATACTGTATGTTTTTTCCAGAGCCTGAATAATTCCCCATTTTCCAAGGGCAAGTTTGACACATGTTCCAGAATGCAAAGCTGCATTGGCAGATCACTTGCACTATGCATTCTGACTCTTTCCCTGTAGGTTTCCACGTACATCTTTAGGATAGGCGCTCGTGCCAACACACAAAGATATGGTGAAAAACCCTTTACAAAATATGCAAATTACGTACAGCAGGCAAACACAGCAGCAGCGGCATCGCAGAGGTGGTTGCGTTGAACAATACGAGAGTTGTTCGTGCAGGTGTTCGGACTACAAGTGAGTGCATTTAGTTTGAACAGTTCCCTCACTTCAAAGGGGAGCTTTAGGTGTGTTTGTGTGTGCATATGCGGCTCGATAGGTTAAAAGAACACTGATGCATTGTTTGAGAGTGCCTTTGATGTTGCAGAGGAGGAGTGTATCTGCGCCACAGTTAAAGGCAAATCAACTGATTATTAATCAACGTAGAATATTCTAATGACTTGGACCCAGACGCTAATCACACTCTCCCCACTGACTTTGATCATTTTTCAGCTGGAGCGGTCGGAGTACCGTACAAAAAAAAAAATCTCAAAGAAGCACATGGGTTTAAGAGAAACTGATGAAAACAAGATCAAATACTTCCTTCCTTCTCAGTCCCCTCTTAACTAACAGAGAGTGACAGTGTTTTTTTTTTTTTTGCTTTTATTTATTTTTTTCTTAGATTGGGAAGTGGATCAGGTGCATTTCGTAATTACTACGTGACAGGGAGTTAACACACGAGCAAACACATACAGACACATGCAAACAAACCCACACAAGTGTGTGCACACACACACAAATGTCTCTAGCAGGTCAAGACACAGCTGTTTCATGGTCTGCAGCCCATTCCAGTATTTGAAAATACATATACCACAAACAGATCACTGCCTGTGTCATTGACTCAGAACATTGGTGTTTAAAATGTCTCGATTTTTAGACAAACAGACGGAGGCGGATCTCTATTCAGAGCGCCTGTCATCACCATCATCAGTTTCCAAGTGCTGAGAATCTAAGGCTGTGTGACACATCTTAATCATTTCCATAATGAATGGAGGATGAGCCCTTGTGAATTCCAGCCTTGGTCTGACAGAGGTGATCAATAACTACATATCACACCATCTTATTTGGCTCTGCCTGGCCTGCCTGAGAGGACGGATGTTCCAGAAGCATCTGATGCTGGTAATGTTAGTGGGGTTTCCATCATTCACAATTCCTTAGACTGACTTTCAAAGGTACAAAAATGAAACAAACGAAACAAAATGACGAGTGTTGTGCTGACAGCAGAAAAAAATGTCAAACAAGAAGTTTTTGGAATATTACTTGTGCCAAATTCACCAAAAAAAATCAACCACAATAGTAAAGCCACTGACAGGAAAAGTAAATAACATTGACCGTCTTGTGACATTCCAATGTTCTGCTGGGAAACTTTTGAACCTGGCATTCATGTGGACATGTACCACCCACCTAGACCAATCCTGGCACCCCCACCTCATAGCAATGACACTCCTTGCTGGCAGCAGCCATCCCCAGCAGGATGCTGCCTGACTTAGGTACACACACAAAAATGCTTTAGGAACTCTAAAAACATGAAAAACAACACAAGTTGTTGACCTGGTCTCGAAACTGATCAAATATCTGTGGGATTCACTGGAACATGCATGATCCACAGAAGCCTCTCCCCTCAATCCACAGGACCCAAGGGCCCCCACTAACAACATTCTGTTGCCAGACACCACAGGACACCCTCAGAAGGCCCATGTCCATTCTCTGATGATTCACAACTGTTGTGGAGGCACAAGGAAGACACACAATATTAGGTCTATGTAGGCCTGTGTATGCCACAGACACCTGAAGATTAAACAGCAATGGAAAGATATAAGGATATTTAATATCTTAGAATTCATCAAGATTGTTTTCATGTAATATTCTGGCTACCTTGCTGCAGTTTTCTTAAAGAAAATTTTCGTTCAGTTTCAGGCTTCTATTTGTGAGCATTATATCTCGCAACCCTCCATTTCACAGCTAATGTGATGAAGCACTGATTCAGCAAACAGCAGAAATTCAAGGATGCCTGTGTGCAGTGTTGAATCTTTTGCGATGCCTGTCTGATTTATGGTAATAAGGCTTCAGAAGAGTCTCTTCAATGCACTGCTCTCCTCTCGCTTTACCTGTTTTGGAGCAGAAGTGCATTTTCAGCAAGAAAACAATGACAGCTCCGCAAAACAGACCATATGCCATAGAATAAATGATATTACATCTCATTATAAATGGATTCATCTGCTTTGAATAGACTCCACTTCTCCCCGCCTTGGGACTTTCAATTACCAAATTACCCAGCCCGGTGGGTACACACTGTCACTGATCTATAAGGGCCTTTTAAAACTCTGATTCACATGTTCTTTACCTCTTTTCCATTTTCTTGACATTGTTTTTTGTGTGCTTGAGATAAAAATCTACTGTGTCTACAAACTGCCCTTCATTTAGACATGTAGACTAGCTCTGTTTCATATAAGCCTTGTATTAAGTATATTAGGTGAATACTTTTCCCTTCTGTCTAATCAATTGATATTTATGAACCCTTTGGCTTGGTTCCATCTTTTTTTGGTTTGTCACCTCAAAAGAGATTGATTTTTTGCTCATTGTTAGACTGTGGCTTTTTTTGATGGCGAAATTGAATCGGGACAAAGAAAGCAACAGTAATTGTTGCTTAAAATTGAGGGAGGACTGAAACATCAAAAGGATACTGAGAATAACTACCAGATAAGTGGGTATAAGAAAGTGTCAAGCACGACTAGGAGCAGAACCTCAGTACTGTGATTCAGAAAAATCAAGAAGAAAGAAATGGTCTTCATTGTACAAAACCCCTTCCTCATTTCACAATGGGTAGTGTTTGCTTGTTGAGCCAGGTATGATCAACAAAAATGGTTTCTGATTGGTCTGCTGACCACCAACCGAGGTACTCCTATCCTTGTGCTAAGGTCCATTACCATAGATAAACAAACCTATAGACTTGCCACTTTATTACGTACACATGTTCAATTGCTTGTTAACAGAAATAGTTAATCAGCCAATCATATGTCCGCAATTCAGTGCACCTAAGGCATGTGATTAAGATAAGAGGTGATTAAGACAACTTACTTAAGTTCAAACTAAAGATCACTACGGGGAAAAAGGGGGATTTAAATGACTTGGTATGGTTTTTGGTGCCAGATGGGCTGATTTTCACACATAACCATCTCACAAGAGAAAACTTCCAGTGAGCGGCAGGTGTGTGGACGGAAATGCCTTGTTGATGTGAGAGGTCAGAGGAGAATGGGCAGACTAGTTGGAGATGATAGAAAGGCAACAGTAATACAAATAACCACTCATTACAACCAAGGAATGCCGAATACCATCTCTGAATGCACAACATGTCAAACCTTGAAGAAGATGGACTACAACAGCAGAAGACCACACAGGGTACCACTCCTGTCAGCTAAGAACAGGAAACTGAGACTTCAGTTCGGTTCAGGCTGCTGCTGGTGGTGTAATGATGTGGAGGATATTTTCTTGGCACACTGTGGGCCTCTTAGTACCAATTGAGCAAGGGTTAAATGCCACAGCCTACCTGAGTATTGTTGCTGACCATGTCCATCCCTTTATGACCACAGTGTACCAATCTTCTGATGGCTACTTCCAGCAGGATAATGCACCTTGTCACAAAGCTCATATCAAACTGGTTTCTTGAACGTGGTAATGGGTTCACTGTACTCCAATGGCCTCCACAGTCACCAGAGCTCAATTCAATGGAGCAGCTTTGGGATGTGGTGGAACGGGAGATTTGCATCACAGATGTGCATCCAACAAATCAGCAGCAACTGTGTGATGCTGTCATGTCAATGGACCAAAATCATGTCAATGGACCAAAATCTCTGAGGAATGTTTCCAACACCGTGTTGAAAGTATAAAGACAAAGACGTATGTAATAAAGTGACAGGTGAGTGTAGTTTGCATTGGAAGTAGTAATTGTAATGCAAAAATGAGAAAAATAGCTAGGTAGAGCTATATATCTGTATGGGTTGAGTGGAGGAAATTACCATACAGCTATAGTGAGAAGTGGTGAAAAGACAATATTTACAGTGACTGCCATCATTAGCACAGTTACTAATGCTAGCTGAAGAAATTTTTGTTAAAAGAATGAACCGGAGAAACAATGAAAGCAAATTAGTTACATTGCACATGCAAGTATTGCTTTGAGATGGACTTAAAATCCTAATATGAACACAGCATATAGTGGTCCAGTGAATTAAATGAACGTAGACTATTCTGTGTGAGCCATCTGAGCCCTTGGAAAACTCTTGAAAAACACCATCAATCTCAATGTTTTTATTCATCTAGCAAATTAATAAACATCACCACCAGTCATATTTGATCTCGTTGCCCCTGAAACAAATTTAGATGTATCAAGCTTTTTATCTATCCGTTGCAGCCACCTTGCAGTCCTTGGTTGGCAATTATCTATTCTGTGATTGATGTATCCGGTTCACACAGCACCTCTTTATTGCCGATAATGACAATAAACCCAATAAGAGCAGCAAGACTGAGCTCCAACACTAGTTAGGCCAGGGGTAGTTTACTTTGTTCTCTTAATTAGACCCCTCCGAATCCTGTCGGCAAAGTTTGACACATCATGCTCTAATTGCTAACATGCACAGATGTGATAAAGTATATTTGCTGTAGGATAAGGGGATTAAGATGAACTCCATGCACAAATCTGAACCTCGGGGATATGCAGTGGAAGCTGCGGGAAATGTTTGTGTGTATGAGGAAGTCACTACGCAGAAAGAGGTCTACATGGTGCGTTAACTAATGCAGCATCAATAGGGTATTGAACCAGGTGTCTCAGATGAGATTGGTGAAATACTCCTATCGCCTTGAACACTGAATTCATAAACAGAACTCCTGAATAAGAGATTCACGAAACTAATATAAAATAGATAGTTTCTTGCCATCCTGCAAGACCGCCTATGCCCTTGAATGATGGCTCTCCAGCTGCTGATTAATCACAGTATCGTGTTAAAGGGTTTAGAGTAACACCATATTTGAGGTCACTACAACTTCCTGTAAGTGGAGCAATACATGAGTTTCCAAATGCTATTGGATATTATCATGGCCAGAGTAGAAAGCCACATTAAAACTGAGCCAGTATTCCTTCTCCCTCAGGCTTCAGGCAGGGCTACAAATAGATCCAGTCCCCACTGAACCACAGTGACCTAGACACACCTGAGACAGCCCTCAGCCAATCAGCAGACAGGACACATGTCACACATGGCAGAAAATGGCCAGACACAAGGAAAATGGGTCACATGCAACATGCTAAATCTATCTCTATCTATCTATTTATCTATGTATTTATCCAGGAAAATGTCAAGAAAACACTAAGGTACAGTGAGCTCACCTCTTTAGAATGGGTATCCGGGAATTTGATGGATGGATTTTGACACTGACAGTGTCCTGTCCATTAAAGCACAAGAATTACTCAGGATCCTCCCACGGAAATAGCATAGTTCTCCCAGGACAGTATTCCCACTTGAATGTGCCACATTGGCCATAATGTATTCATTAGTCCACAGATCACTCATGGCAGGGTTATGTTCCACCATATTAGCTACGTATAGAAAATAATGAGAAATGCATATGCAGAGGGGGAGAAGCAATCTCAAAGCACTGCATAATAAATGCAAAGGCGCTGTGCACAAAGAAAGTCATATTAACCCATGCACACATGCTTTCCCTCCACTTCCATTGTACATATTCAATGATACATACATGTACAGTATAAAAGTCCCCACGCATGTAAACAAAGATTTATGTGTGTCCACATAACTCTCCTATAAAAGGCAGATCCTTTTAGCTGATGTTGCCGTGGTTACTGCATAAGCATTGGCTCCTTCCCCATGTGCCCGTCTAAAAGCGACGATCAGTGCCAAGCCTCTCATCCACCGTCACCTCCAACCATTACTCTGTCTGCTTGTATCCTTAACAGTCATCAGTATCTCTCCTCTACTACAAAAGGACAGCCAGCTCTCCGTGAGTTATATTTGATCTTGTCAAAGTCACTCCCCACCTTGCCAAACCCAGTGAGCGGCTACAAAACTCCAGTGGCAGTAGGCTTTCTTGCAGTGTGTGTGTGTGTGTGATGTGTTAAGCAGTATGTCTATCTTTTTTTGAATGGACCGTCTTATAAACGTGTGACTTGTGTGAGTTGTGGGAACAGCATTACATTGAAGGAGTTACTGCATAAGCACAGATGAAGAAACTTCAGACATACACATACTGTACAGCGCGTAGACCCTTATTGGCGGTTTATACTTCTGCATAAATTTGACGGTGTAGCTACGGTGACGTGCACCACCCCAGGAATGCGTGATGCAGTCTGTGATTGGTATGCTTGGTAGTAGCGTGTTTCATTTCACTATCTCCACAATTTTTAAATTGATTTCTTTGCATCACTAAAGATGGAACACATAATGGCAAAGGTTAACTGAGAGATTTGGAGATACAAACACTTGTATGACAGGTCAGAATTTCGACAAATGTTTTAGGTGCTGTTGTTGAAAGTGAAGCAGGAAGCGGAAATTGAATCAGGAATACACAGCGGCGACTAGTATTTTGGTGGCGTTTTTAGGAGAGTGCACCAAACTGACAAGTGCACAAGTATACATGGCTCTAACCAGCACAAGCTACATGTGTCAGTTACGCCGTCTGCATTCTCCAATTTCCAGTTTTGTATGGTTTGAGTTTCATTCTCTTTTCCTTAATAAACTGATAAAATAAAATAAAAAAGCCAGAAGCCAGCAACTATTCAACCAGACGGACCTGCCCTGATTAGTGCTGCTCACCCTTATTAACCTTCAGTGATTACTTCTAATCATCACCATTAGGATGCAGTGGAGTTCTAGGTACTTAAGTAATCATCGGAGAAGATTCGGGACTCCTATTACAAATGCAAAAGAAGACAACCATCCTTGAAAAGAGATTGGTTTAATTAGGCAAAACAGCAAGTTGCTATTTTGTGATGCACAACACTTAATGACTATCTGATTGGAAAAAGTGTCAGGCAGAATCAAAGGGCGGTGTCCTGCTTTCACATCTGCAAAAGTGGTTTGAGTGATCCTTGATTTTTACTGCGTTTGATTGTGTATGTTGCAGAATGTGATGCAGAGGAGCTTCTGGAGTGAGAACTGAGCGCTTTTATTGGTCTCCCTTGGAAGCATTAGAGATGAGTCACAAAGAATAGGAATAGAGACCAAAAACCTTGGTGAGCCCCCTGAGTGCAAGCTTGTGTGTTTGTGTCGAAGATGGTGGTATGATGATTTCATGGCTAGTTTGAAACGTAACAAGTTTACAAAGAGTGGTGCTATTGTATAGAATAACTACCAGAAAACAATAATAGTTTTTTTATGTTTGTTTTGTTAACTTTTTTAGTCTAGGACTAAGGTATTAGAGCACCAAGGTGTCAGGTGGACATTTGCCAGTATTGGGCAGTTGGTGAGTGACCCTAGTGGGGTTTTACCAGATTCAGCACACTGGATGAGAGGCGTAGAGAAAGAGAGATCACTCTGATCAACAAATCCACAGGGCACAGTCACATCTCTGCATCTCATCTTAACATTCCAATACATATATTTACGAATATTTACTGATCAGCATCATTCACAAGAGGCCAGCTCTTTATGACACTTTGTCGCTCTTCCAAGCTTTCCAGCTAACCCTAGTTCTTCTGGTTTTCTCTTTTAAATTAAATTTGCAAAACAGACTACTGCCACCAGCTGGTTCTTGCAGATGCTAGTTGGTGCCTGACTGAAGTCTTTGCGCTGTGGTGTTCGAGTGCATATTCTTTGCCTAGGCAAAGGAGACATGAAGCAGCGATTTGTTTTCAATAGCAGTTCATAGATGTTGGTTTGCAGTGTCCCTACCCTAAGAAACATTCCTATTTAACTAGAGTTGACAGGGATTGTGACTTTTAAATATTTCCAACTAGTGAACACAACAAATTTAGAGCATTGTGCCAGCACTTCATGAATGCATAAATCTTGTTTAAGATGAAAAATACACCTTTGCCATGTCGGCCTCACTAAAGCGTCTATGTCAATGTTGTGTAAAACGTGTTTAGACTGAAGCTAGAGAAATCCTACGGTGTATTTCATTCCTGGCCTTGTAAAGTAAAGTATGCAGTCGTATGGATGTGTGTGTATTTGTGCGTTGCACTGAAAAGGTGTCTGTCCCTCTAGCTCCTTGTTTAACATTGACTGTGACTGATTAGGGGAAAAGTGTGTCTGTTCAATGTACAGTAGACATGGTGGTAGGGCTCTGACACTCACTTGGTGTTTGAGTGAGTATCACTGTCTGTGGAAGACGTGACCCTGAACCGAATCCACTGTCAGCAAGTGATTATATTCTCTCCAAGAAGATCTCGGAGTCACTAATTAAAAGAGCGGCCTGAAATGCGGAATCTGAGGTCAAACAGCGTGAATGTGCCGGTTCTTTCACTTTTTATCACAGCATGTATTCTTCACAGCTGATGTGTTATATGTAGTACTATAATGTTATTCTGTTTAGCAGTCACTTGCCAGATACTGATTCATGGATTTGCATTTCTTAACAAAATGGATTGTAAATTATTTAAAATCAGGGTTCATGAGATGTTCTGAAATCACAGCCTGTCTTCACCACCCTTCTTGCTTTTACTTTGGTTCAGTTTCATCAGTGAGAAATTTTCTGATGTTCACATTAATTAACTTCTGTAACGAAATATTGTATTACACTTTTTAGAGTTGCCTGCAGGTGAGTTTAACACCTCACCTGCAGACAGAATGATGAATGATCAGGTGCACCAGATGCGCTGACGTGGACATGATCTCTGTGGTTTGTTAACATGGGACCAAGGCGCAAATCAAGGTGCAACCAGGTGTGAGGCCATGGTTCTCACACCTGGTGAAGACACGCCTGCGTTCCTTCTCTCCAGCACCTATCAATCACTGTTAAGCAGGAAGAGACCTCATTTAGATTCGGAGCATGGCGATGGATACATCTCCGAGTTGTGTCTGCACCTGCAGGGAGTCTCACAAGGCCTCTTTGGAAAAAGGGATCTTAGCCGGCATACTCGGCCTGTTGCCACTGTGGCCTTGATCTGCATAAGCGTTTAAGCAAATGAGAGATGGATGAACTCATGTCTTGTTTTCCTTAAGATAGTACAGGATGTGATACAAAGCTCCTTTGTTTGTGTCAGATACGAGAAAAGATGAAGGGCTAACGAAGGCCCTTTGTTGTGTATAATGATTCAAAAACCATGCAGATAACGTATTTTAAATCATGCTGTGAATTTATTACCGTGCAGATATAAAAGTCTCATGGGAGAGCAAATAACGTACTGCGCTCTTCCATTTCCCGGCGTAATTTTCTTTAGTCGCCAAAGTTTAAGGCAAATATAAAATGAAATTCGCATTTCTCTCCGGAAAAGAGGGAAAAACAGTTGCGCCACCAGTTTTTCGGTTGAATTTGTCAACAACTGATTATGCTGTAATTAATTTTCCTCAACGAGGGATCCACACACTTCTCCCTTTTGTAGGTTAATGCGTTGCGAACTTCCATAAAGACCAATTTATCAAGATAATCGGCAGCGAAAATTAAAACGGATATTGAGAAATGAGAAATGATGGTGCATGTGTGAAAAAGCATTGTTTATTTTTTTTTTTGTACATACATTTTTGTAGCGGCATTTGACAAATACTAAAATATTAAGAGTATACAGGTTTGAAATGTACAGCATTATCCCTGTAGAGTCTGCATGGTTGTTGCTGTATGTTGGTGTATGTCTGGAATATGAACATCTTCTTTATGCCTTTGAATGCTCTGTCCTGAGGAGCGGAGTGATGAAAAGGAAAATCAGGGGGTGTTTTCTCTTAGCATGCCCAGCTGAGACTGAAAATGAGGGCTACTGAGTGTTTGCTCGTTGCTGCTGGCTCAAACGTGACAAACGTACGAACTGTTAAAACATGGCCTTCCATGCAATTATTATATTACAACACAGCTTCAACTCAAAGTTCCTCGAAGTGAAAACTCAGCTGTGCTTATTGCTATTGTCTTGAAAGAAGCGTGCTGTTATGTAATCAAATCAAAAGTTGATTTAAGGTTGAATACAGAGCCAGCTATAGCAACGTCGGGAAACAGCAGAAAAAAAACATGCGTGACATTTTGCAGGTTTGGAAGGGGCGTCTCAGTCTCTCTGTGTGCTGGATTCCGGCCAAGAGTACGTCTATAACCTCCCCTGTGTCGCCTAACTGAGGAGCAGACAAAAGGGGCTGCCAAGGCAGTGTTTGGCACTCTGACAATAAACTCCGCCGCAGTCAGAGAGTAAATCCGCGAAGAAGATTTCAGATACCTAATGGGGATTAGACAAAGTGAGAAGGCAGGTTGTGGGGGAATTTTGGAATAAGCGAACTCAAGGAAGCGAAAAAACAAATGCGCCGCGAGGGAAAAGTCAAATGTCATGAGTTTACTTTGGAACAAGCTGCATGCAAGGGAAAGAGAGCATTTGAATATGGACTTTTTTTTAATGTGTGTGAAAGTGTGAAAGTGTGACGGTGTGACGGTGTGACGGTGCGTGTGTGGCAGCCTTGAGGTGGTCATCAGCAGTCAGCAGCGGTATCAAGGTAGCGGCATCTTGTCAGATACGGGTGGCAAATTAATTGTCACCTTACCTTAGCTTTTCTGTCACTGAACTGAGCTCATTAGATCAGAGCATTTTGCTCTTTGGGAGTTAGAGACCCTTTAAATCACGTCTTTCCAAGAGGGGGTTGAGCTGCAAATGCACAAGCTGCATCGGGTTGGGAACAACATCATCTGCCTCCTATATTCATACATATGTTTTAATAGAAATGCTGCAATAAACCATGAGAACAAGGTTCCTCAAAGATCCACAAACCTGTGCACACAATCTCGAATAAATATATTGCCTAAATTTTTAAATTAAAAGGCCTGAGGCAGATGTTTAGTGCTTCAGTGCTTCTTTAAAAACAGTTTTATGATCCATGTGGATGTCTGGACTTCTCACTAAACACTGTAAAACAAAATCATTATGAGCTCTTGTAACATTTTTTGTTTTTAATGAGAAAAACCTGCTCTTAAACTCAACAGTTATTAAAAATAATTGAATCCATACGAAACATGGAAAACTTGACAAGATACTTCAGCAAGCAGACTAATGATGTGATGTCTCGCTGCTTGGGATTATTATCCACCGGTATCTCCCTAAGGAGAGGCGTTAAACAAACGTGTTTACTCACCTAATCCTCAAAGTTTTTCCTGTGAAACATGGCTGGCTTGTTTCCCTGAGGCACCACGGGGCAGCAAGGATTTAGAATTCTAATGTCAGCGTAGTGTCTTCAGATAATTACAGAAGGCAGTTGACCATGAAATTCAACCCACCTTGTTATTCAGTGACATTTGAATTATTGGAATCGCTCACAGACTCATCGGTTGAAAAGGCCAGCCTCTGAGCGCCGCGTGGCCGTGTATTTAGGTGTGTGAACAATGATGTGTGGTTTTCTGGAACTGCTTCTGACAGCTGGGTTTAAGGAGCGGGGATATTTTTCACAAGGTGAGGTCACTTTGGTCATTCTGTATTTCTTTTTTTTTTTTTTCACCAAAGGGCCAGTTTACGGTCAGGGATTTAATTGAGTCAACATAAGGTGCTTCTGCGGATAGCTACACAAGGGGCACGGAGGCACAAACAAGTGTGTGTGGCTGTGTGTAGCGGTATGTCTAAATAATAATCACTAGCAATTTGTCATTTTCAAACAGGCCTTATAAAGCCCATGGGGTGACTTTACATTGAGTAAGACAATGTAAGAAGTATTAATTTGCCATATAGGGTACATGCTCTGTACATCCATGATGATAATGAGATAAACAGGTGTGTTGCAGTCTGAATGTGAGCTGTGACCCTTGGCGCTATTGATATTCCAGAAGGCTATCAGTAGGGACCGAGTCCCCGCTGACTCAATTAGGACTGCATATTGTTCCGCATTGACTAATGTGGGAACACGGACACTGAAATGACCTGAGTCTGAATATAAATGAACATATATTCACATAAGTTATTCCCCTCCCATTTACAGGCTGCAGCATCGACGACTGTGCCACAAACTTCAGGATTGATTGACGTGTTTCAGCAAAGCGGGGATAAAGTCAAAGTGGATCGACTTCTACTTGTCAGTCAGAATAACGCGCAACAGTCTTCATCACCCGCTTCAACACATCATGTAGACTTTTACACTTACTTCGCCGCGCTGCTCGGTGTAAAAGGTAGGATGTTTGGGTCCCGGCGCCACAGTTCACGCCAGTGTAACTTACTGTATGTGACGCACCTGCTTGTTTTCATTTCAGACGTTGATTGCTCTGAGAGGTTTTCCACTGGAGCCCCTTTGTTTGTCTTTGCTTTCATGTGTAAAGTTACATGTAGAGATGATTACCAGACTCTGCAGAGGCTCCCGGAAAAGAATGCAAACAGAAAATGTTATGGACTGAGATATACTATACTGTGCTGCAAGCTGAAGAGACGCAGCAAAATATTATTTTATGTCCTTTTTTTTAATAGCTGAATAAATATTGTCAGCCTCGCTGGAGCGCATCATCTCCATTAAGATGTCAGATTTACATTGTATTGTATTTCTGTGTAAGTTAATACAGTATATTATTGTATGTCTCTAGGATCAGATGGGTCTGTAGAGCTGAGAATCGTATGGACCAACTCGGTTTTAGAGAATCAGGTCCAAGACCAGATATTCTCAGCGTAATCGAGTTGGATGGGATATTGGTTTTCTGGCACAAGTCTCCACACTGTGAGTCAATATCTAACTAAGAGTGGATCCAAATGGACGAGAGCATAACTTCAGATCAAACAATAGCCCCAGGAGAATATTATTTTTCTAAACCAAAAGAGCTCATGTAAAAGGTTCATGTAATGAAACAGCAATTATACGCTGGAATTTACTTTAAAAGAATTGCAACCTTCTCTCACTCTTAAGGACGTTATCTTTTTTTTAATTTTTTTCTTGGGACAATAAACCGCTTTTCTTCAGATCATCCCTCTGTTTTGGGACTATTGATCTATGAAGACTGGGTTTGGGTGGGTTTTACAGAGGTTTGTTTTAGACCTTTGATACGATTGTTTGAAAAGATGTACACGAGGTTTTATAGATGGCTCTGGCCATCAATACATCTCTTGAAGTAGTCCCTCCTTAAAATATCCATGACTAAATAATTGAAAGAGGTTAATAGCTATAGAGAGAATGAAAAAAGAAGCTTTTTTGTACTAGTCTCAAGTGGTCATCCAAGAAATTGCAGGTCAAAAGTGGCCTTCCTTGTGACTCATCAATGAACGGCCATGGGCCTTCTGAGGGTGCCCTGTCCAGTGTGTGCTCGTGTCGGGCTGCATCCTGCATGGCTGCTACCATCTAGGTGTGTCATTGCTATAGGGAAAGAGCGCCTGGTCTGGTCTAGGTGGGTGCTACATGTCCATGTAACATCCACGTGAGTGCCAGGTCCAAACGTTTCCCAGGAGAAGACTGAATTGCTGCAAGACAGCTAATGTTACTTACTTGTCCTGTCAGTGGTTTTAATGTTGTGGCTGATCAGTGTACGGTCCTGCTTTTTCCCGTGTTCTTTGTTGACTCATCTGTTACATTTTCTTCCTGTGCTCCTGTTACCTTACCTGAACTCATTTTCCTCATGGCAATACCCCTGTTGTTGCTTCCTAGCTTTTCAGTTCACTTCAGTGAGTTTTTCTTGAGCTTTTGGTTTTTGGTCTTCACCATATATTTTTTTTATTTTTTATTTTTTTTTTTTTTGGATCTGTGTTACCCTGCTATCCCTGCAGCACCTTTTGTTCCTGTACTTTTTTTTATTATTTTATTTTTTTATATAAGTTTTTAAATTTCCTTTGAGTTGCTCAGCTTGCCTCTCTGGACTGTTTGTGTTGCATCTGGGCCCTCCTTCCATCGCTACATATCCTGACAGTAATCCTGACAGGATCTCACCTGTTTAATAATAGTATCTGCAATAGCGCAGATGTAAAAGCGTGAATATCTGTTTTACGTATGCCAGGCAGTCAAGAACAGCTTCAAATGGTGTAAAGAATTCAAATGCATTAGTGCGCGTGTGTTGCCATCCAATTGATAGTAAATAAATAATAAATAAAAGAAAGATAAGTGACTGCCGCTTTAATTAACCTAAGAAGCCCAAAGTAAAAGTGTTTGAGCTACGGCCCTGCTGGGATGAGTCGTGTGGATAACTCATTTGGAAGCGCTTATAGTGTAGCAGGATGTTCGTTTAAGAGAAAGAAACCCATTTATTTTTTTTTCTGCGCATGGTCCTGAGCTCTGATCAGGGTCCGTGTGCAGTTTCAGTTCACAGACACACACACATAGAGAGAGGGAGAGAGAGAGAAGCAGATAGAGAGAGGGGGAGAGAGAGAGCGCTCCTCCTCTTCCTCCGTTTCTCGTCCACCACTCATCCCGAAACGCCAAGGTAAGACGGTCCTCACGACGGAGTCCTCTCATCGTTCCTCCCCTCGCATAATGGAAACTGAACTGAAACAGCTGTGGTACGTCCGTCACCGGCACTTTTACGCTTCCCCATCAGCTGTGTCTATTTATCCATCTCTACTCCTCCTCGCTAAATAACTTCTTTCCTGGTATGTTTTTTTTCCTCCCCTACTTTTGTTTTTCTCCAGACTCGCTTTAAGAAATAACCAAACCCACGACTTGTTACTAAAGCGGCTCCGGAAGAAGGTCGTGCTTCTTTGGATGGAGAATTTTGAATCGGTGAGTTGCAGGCTAATCGGTCACTGTGGTCAGGACAAAGAGCGCTACTGTCAGCTGTGTTTAGTCGTCAACCTGTTCCTGAAATTGGGTCGATCGCTTATTCCCGTGCTCAGTTTCACCGGCCAATTTGAAACATCCGAAATGGTTGTCTAGAAAAGGACTGATGTAGTCTAATTCAGTCGTGAGTTTGATCCGAATAAGCGCAAACTAGTTTAGTAAATCTTGAGCAAAACAAAGATGCATCAGCAGTTTTTTTGTTGGGACTCAACAGGTTAGGATAACCTATAAGAAAGCCAGGAGTTTTAGCAGGATGAGCAGTTTAATATGTGGTGAAGTCCCTTTTTTGATTGCTTGCCTTGAGTTTATAGCGAACTGTGATCAGGAGAAGGCTGCTTTTTAACAGCAACTCAGTACAGGGACATTGAGGAAAATAGCCTTGAAGTAATTATAAGGAAGGTGATGCTTATTGGAAATCCGGTATGCACCTATAATCACATTGAAGCTTCCTATATCGAATAGAAAGGCAAAGTGCACATAGAAGACTTTCACCTAAGTGTGATGTTAAATTGAATTCCATACTTTTACTTCACTGTCATTCATTCTGTTCATTCTCTTTTCATGCTGACCAACTGCATCAATGTTCAAGAATCCTTTTGTCTCTTTTCTCATGGACTGATCTCTTCCCTGTCATGATCAAAACGACACTCATCCGCGACCTATGCTCACAAATTCCCTCCCTCTCTTGCCTTTAGATGGTGAATGAGCTGAAGTCAAGCTGGTTGTGAAGGTGCTGGACTTGCTCCCCCCTACATCCCAAGCCGGACACAACATGGCGGCGGGAGTAGCGGCATGGCTTCCCTTCGCCCGGGCGGCCGCGATCGGCTGGATGCCCGTGGCCAATTTGCCCATGCCAGTGGCTCCCACTGAAAAGAACAAGAGGCAGGATGAGCTCATCATTCTCAATGTCAGTGGACGGCGCTTTCAGACTTGGAAGAACACGTTGGACCGCTACCCAGACACACTGCTGGGCAGCTCGGAGAAGGAGTTCTTCTACAATGAGGAGACCAAAGAGTACTTCTTCGACCGTGACCCTGACATGTTCCGCAGCGTGCTCAACTTCTACCGCACAGGCAAGCTCCACTATCCACGCTCTGAGTGCATCTCCTCCTATGACGAGGAGCTGGCCTTTTTCGGCATCATCCCAGAGATCATTGGTGACTGTTGCTACGAAGAGTACAAGGACAGGAAGAGGGAGAATGCGGAGCGCCTGATGGATGACCAGGAGGACAACAAGGATGCTAAGCTGCCCAACATGACCTTCAGGGAAACCATGTGGCGGGCGTTCGAGAACCCTCACACTTCCACCATGGCTCTTGTCTTCTACTATGTCACCGGCTTCTTCATCGCTGTCTCGGTCATCACCAACGTGGTAGAGACGGTGCCATGTGGGTCAGCACCCAACCAGAAGGAAGTGCCATGTGGTGAGCGCTACACTGTGGCCTTTTTCTGCATGGACACCGCCTGTGTCATGATCTTCACCGTGGAGTACCTGATGCGCTTGTTCGCTGCGCCCAGCCGCTACCGTTTCATGAGATCTGTCATGAGCATCATCGACGTGGTGGCCATCCTACCCTACTACATTGGCCTGGTGATGACTGACAACGAGGACGTGAGTGGCGCTTTCGTGACCCTCCGTGTTTTCCGCGTGTTCCGTATCTTTAAGTTCTCCCGTCACTCGCAGGGCCTGCGCATCCTGGGCTACACACTGAAGAGCTGTGCCTCGGAGCTGGGCTTCCTGCTCTTCTCACTCACTATGGCCATAATTATCTTTGCTACCGTCATGTTCTACGCAGAGAAGGGTTCAAGCTCCAGCAAATTCACCAGCATCCCAGCCTCCTTCTGGTACACCATCGTTACTATGACAACGCTCGGGTAAGAGCAGAGCAGACTCCTCTCTTTTATCTCGTTGTGAGCACTGTGTGTGCAAGCGCAAGCTTGTGTGTGCGTGTGTGAATTTGTCTGTAATGAGTGAGTAAATGTTTGATTGCGATTTGCGTGTCTGAGTTTGTGGCCCAAACACCTACCATCGCCGAAGACGCCGGCGCCACCCTCTGCTTTACAAACTTCAAAATGGTATGAAACTAGACAGAAAGGGCACTTCACAGCAGACTTTGCCCACTGCGATTTTACTCACGGTATATGGGGGAAGAGCAGCCAGAGTTGTGCTCTCTCAGTAATGACTGTGCCAATGACTGCGCTCGCCCTTTATACATCACTGATAAGAGGGAGAGAGAGAGATGTAGAGAAAAGGGGAAAGTTGAAAGCATCTTGGCAAAACAAAAGGTTAGGAAACAGAGAAGCAAATTATACTACTACACTCTAATTTGCCCTGTGGTTAGCAGCAGTGCACTTTGAGAATTAAGTGAAGCAGCGGCTTTGCATGTTGAGAACTCTCTTCCCCCGCCTTGGCTCACTCCTTGCGAGTTACTCGGCGCTGGGCTTGACGTGCCTTAGGGGTCAAGGTCTCAGATGC